>NC_079212.1:76717171-77018671 GCF_029633865.1 Lampris incognitus
GGGAAATTTGTTTTTATAGTGAGTCTACAGGGGGAAGTGTGTTTTTATAGTGAGTCTACAGGGGGAAGTGTGTTTTATAGTGAGTCTACAGGGGGAAGTGTGTTTTTATAGTGAGTCTACAGGGGGATGTGTGTTTTTATAGTGAGTCTACAGGGGGAAGTGTGTTTTTATAGTGAGTCTACAGAGGTAAGTGTGTTTTATAGTGAGTCTACAGAGGGAAGTGTAATTTTATAGTGAGTCTACAGAGGTAAGTGTGTTTTATAGTGAGTCTACAGAGGGAAGTGTGTTTTATAGTGAGTTTACAGAGGGAAGTGTGTTTTATAGTGAATATACAGGGGGAAGCGTGTTTTTATAGTGAGTCTACAGGTGAAAGTTTGTTTTTATAGTGAGTCTACAGGGGGAAGTGTGTTTTATAGTGTTCTACAGGGGGAAGTGTGTTTTATAGTGAGTCTACAGGGGGAAGTGTAACTTTATAGTGAGTCTACAGAGGTAAGTGTGTTTTATAGTGAGTCTACAGGGGGAAGTGTGTTTTTATAGTGAGTCTACAGGGGGAAGTATGTTTTTTAGTGAGTCTACAGAGGGAAGTGTGTTTTTATAGTGTGTGTATTTTTATAGTGAGTCTACAGGGGGAAGTGTTTTTTATAGTGAGTCTACAGGGGAAAGTGTGTTTTATAGTGAGTCTACAGGGGGAAGTGTGTTTTTATAGTGAGTCTACAGGGGGAAGTGTGTTTTTATAGTGAGTCTACAGGGGGAAGTGTGTTTTATAGTGAGTCTACAGGGGGAAGTGTGTTTTATAGTGAGTCTACAGGGGAAAGTGTGTTTTATAGTGAGTCTACAGGGGGAAGTGTGTTTTTATAGTGAGTCTACAGAGGGAAGTGTGTTTTATAGTGAGTCTACAGAGGGAAGAGTGTTTTTATAGTGAGTCTACAGGGGGAAGTGTGTTTTATAGTGAGTGTACCGGGGAAGTGTGTTTTATAGTGAGTCTACAGGGGGAAGTGTGTTTTTAAAGTGAGTCTACAGGGGGAAATTTGTTTTTATAGTGAGTCTACAGGGGGAAGTGTGTTTTTATAGTGAGTCTACAGGGGGAAGTGTGTTTTATAGTGACTCTACAGGGGGAAGTGTGTTTTTATAGTGAGTCTACAGGGGGAAGTGTGTTTTATAGTGAGTCTACAGGGGGAAGTGTGTTTTATAGTGAGTCTACAGGGGGAAGTGTGTTTTATAGTGAGTCTACAGGGGGAAGTGTGTTTTATAGTGAGTCTACAGGGGAAAGTGTGTTTTATAGTGAGTCTACAGGGGGAAGTGTGTTTTTATAGTGAGTCTACAGAGGGAAGTGTGTTTTTATAGTGAGTGTATTTTTGTAGTGAGTCTACAGAGGGAAGTGTGTTTTATAGTGAGTCTACAGAGGGAAGAGTGTTTTTATAGTGAGTCTACAGGGGGAAGTGTGTTTTATAGTGAGTCTACCGGGGAAGTGTGTTTTATAGTGAGTTTACAGAGGGAAGTGTGTTTTATAGTGAATATACAGGGGGAAGCGTGTTTTTATAGTGAGTCTACAGGGGGAAGTGTGTTTTTAAAGTGAGTCTACAAGTGGAAGTTTGTTTTTATAGTGAGTCTACAGGGGGAAGTGTGTTTTATAGTGAGTCTACAGGGGGAAGTGTGTTTTACAGTGAGTCTACAGGGGGAAGTGTAACTTTATAGTGAGTCTACAGAGGTAAGTGTGTTTTATAGTGAGTCTACAGGGGGAAGTGTGTTTTTATATTGAGTCTACAGGGGGAAGTATGTTTTTTAGTGAGTCTACAGAGGGAAGTGTGTTTTTATAGTGTGTGTATTTTTATAGTGAGTCTACAGGGGGAAGAGTGTTTTATAGTGAGTCTACCGGGGGAAGTGTGTTTTATAGTGAGTCTACAGGGGGAAGTGTGTTTTATAGTGAGTCTACAGGGGGAAGTGTGTTTTTATAGTGAGTCTACAGGGGGAAGTGTGTTTTATAGTGAGTCTACAGGGTGAAGTGTGTTTTATAGTGAGTCTACAGGGGAAAGTGTGTTTTATAGTGAGTCTACAGGGGGAAGTGTGTTTTTATAGTGAGTCTACAGAGGGAAGTGTGTTATTATAGTGAGTGTATTTTTGTAGTGAGTCTACAGAGGGAATTGTGTTTTATAGTGAGTCTACAGAGGGAAGAGTGTTTTTATAGTGAGTCTACAGGGGGAAGTGTGTTTTATAGTGAGTCTACAGGGGAAGTGTGTTTTATAGTGAGTCTACAGGGGGAAGTGTGTTTTTATAGTGAGTCTACAGGGGGAAATTTGTTTTTATAGTGAGTCTACAGGGGGAAGTGTGTTTTTATAGTGAGTCTACAGGGGGAAGTGTGTTTTATAGTGAGTCTACAGGGGGAAGTGTGTTTTTATAGTGAGTCTACAGGGGGATGTGTGTTTTTATAGTGAGTCTACAGGGGGAAGTGTGTTTTTATAGTGAGTCTACAGAGGTAAGTGTGTTTTATAGTGAGTCTACAGAGGGAAGTGTAATTTTATAGTGAGTCTACAGAGGTAAGTGTGTTTTATAGTGAGTCTACAGAGGGAAGTGTGTTTTATAGTGAGTTTACAGAGGGAAGTGTGTTTTATAGTGAATATACAGGGGGAAGCGTGTTTTTATAGTGAGTCTACAGGTGAAAGTTTGTTTTTATAGTGAGTCTACAGGGGGAAGTGTGTTTTATAGTGTTCTACAGGGGGAAGTGTGTTTTATAGTGAGTCTACAGGGGGAAGTGTAACTTTATAGTGAGTCTACAGAGGTAAGTGTGTTTTATAGTGAGTCTACAGGGGGAAGTGTGTTTTTATAGTGAGTCTACAGGGGGAAGTATGTTTTTTAGTGAGTCTACAGAGGGAAGTGTGTTTTTATAGTGTGTGTATTTTTATAGTGAGTCTACAGGGGGAAGTGTGTTTTATAGTGAGTCTACAGGGGAAAGTGTGTTTTATAGTGAGTCTACAGGGGGAAGTGTGTTTTTATAGTGAGTCTAGAGGGGGAAGTGTGTTTTTATAGTGAGTCTACAGGGGGAAGTGTTTTTTATAGTGAGTCTACAGGGGGAAGTGTGTTTTATAGTGAGTCTACAGGGGAAAGTGTGTTTTATAGTGAGTCTACAGGGGGAAGTGTGTTTTTATAGTGAGTCTACAGAGGGAAGTGTGTTTTATAGTGAGTCTACAGAGGGAAGAGTGTTTTTATAGTGAGTGTATTTTTGTAGTGAGTCTACAGAGGGAAGTGTGTTTTATAGTGAGTCTACAGAGGGAAGAGTGTTTTTATAGTGAGTCTACAGGGGGAAGTGTGTTTTATAGTGAGTCTACCGGGGAAGTGTGTTTTATAGTGAGTCTACAGGGGGAAGTGTGTTTTTAAAGTGAGTCTACAGGGGGAAATTTGTTTTTATAGTGAGTCTACAGGGGGAAGTGTGTTTTTATAGTGAGTCTACAGGGGGAAGTGTGTTTTATAGTGACTCTACAGGGGGAAGTGTGTTTTTATAGTGAGTCTACAGGGGGAAGTGTGTTTTATAGTGAGTCTACAGGGGGAAGTGTGTTTTATAGTGAGTCTACAGGGGGAAGTGTGTTTTATAGTGAGTCTACAGGGGGAAGTGTGTTTTATAGTGAGTCTACAGGGGAAAGTGTGTTTTATAGTGAGTCTACAGGGGGAAGTGTGTTTTTATAGTGAGTCTACAGAGGGAAGTGTGTTTTTATAGTGAGTGTATTTTTGTAGTGAGTCTACAGAGGGAAGTGTGTTTTATAGTGAGTCTACAGAGGGAAGAGTGTTTTTATAGTGAGTCTACAGGGGGAAGTGTGTTTTATAGTGAGTCTACCGGGGAAGTGTGTTTTATAGTGAGTCTACAGGGGGAAGTGTGTTTTTATAGTGAGTCTACAAGGGGAAATTTGTTTTTATAGTGAGTCTACAGGGGGAAGTGTGTTTTTATAGTGAGTCTACAGGGGGAAGTGTGTTTTATAGTGAGTCTACAGGGGGAAGTGTGTTTTTATAGTGAGTCTACAGGGGGATGTGTGTTTTTATAGTGAGTCTACAGGGGGAAGTGTGTTTTTATAGTGAGTCTACAGAGGTAAGTATGTTTTATAGTGAGTCTACAGGGGGAAGTGTGTTTTTATAGTGAGTCTACAGGGGGAAGTGTGTTTTTATAGTGAGTCTACAGAGGGAAGTGTAATTTGTAGTGAGTGTACAGAGGTAAGTGTGTTTTATAGTGAGTCTGCAAAGGGAAGTTTGTTTTTGTAGTGAGTCTACAGAGGTAAGTGTGTTTTATAGTGAGTCTGCAAAGGGAAGTTTGTTTTTGTAGTGAGTCTACAGAGGGAAGTGTGTTTTATAGTGAGTCTACAGAGGGAAGAGTGTTTTTATAGTGAGTCTACAGGGGGAAGTGTGTTTTATAGTGAGTCTACAGGGGAAAGTGTGTTTTATAGTGAGTCTACAGGGGGAAGTGTGTTTTTATAGTGAGTCTACAGAGGGAAGTGTGTTATTATAGTGAGTGTATTTTTGTAGTGAGTCTACAGAGGGAAGTGTGTTTTATAGTGAGTCTACAGAGGGAAGAGTGTTTTTATAGTGAGTCTACAGAGGGAAGAGTGTTTTTATAGTGAGTCTACAGGGGGAATTGTGTTTTATAGTGAGTCTACAGAGGGAAGAGTGTTTTTATAGTGAGTCTACAGGGGGAAGTGTGTTTTATAGTGAGTCTACAGGGGAAGTGTGTTTTATAGTGAGTCTACAGGGGGAAGTGTGTTTTTATAGTGAGTCTACAGGGGGAAATTTGTTTTTATAGTGAGTCTACAGGGGGAAGTGTGTTTTTATAGTGAGTCTTCAGGGGGAAGTGTGTTTTATAGTGAGTCTACAGGGGGAAGTGTGTTTTTATAGTGAGTCTACAGGGGGATGTGTGTTTTTATAGTGAGTCTACAGGGGGAAGTGTGTTTTTATAGTGAGTCTACAGAGGTAAGTGTGTTTTATAGTGAGTCTACAGAGGGAAGTGTAATTTTATAGTGAGTCTACAGAGGTAAGTGTGTTTTATAGTGAGTCTACAGAGGGAAGTGTGTTTTATAGTGAGTTTACAGAGGGAAGTGTGTTTTATAGTGAATATACAGGGGGAAGCGTGTTTTTATAGTGAGTCTACAGGTGAAAGTTTGTTTTTATAGTGAGTCTACAGGGGGAAGTGTGTTTTATAGTGTTCTACAGGGGGAAGTGTGTTTTATAGTGAGTCTACAGGGGGAAGTGTAACTTTATAGTGAGTCTACAGAGGTAAGTGTGTTTTATAGTGAGTCTACAGGGGGAAGTGTGTTTTTATAGTGAGTCTACAGGGGGAAGTATGTTTTTTAGTGAGTCTACAGAGGGAAGTGTGTTTTTATAGTGTGTGTATTTTTATAGTGAGTCTACAGGGGGAAGTGTGTTTTATAGTGAGTCTACAGGGGAAAGTGTGTTTTATAGTGAGTCTACAGGGGGAAGTGTGTTTTTATAGTGAGTCTAGAGGGGGAAGTGTGTTTTTATAGTGAGTCTACAGGGGGAAGTGTGTTTTATAGTGAGTCTACAGGGGGAAGTGTGTTTTATAGTGAGTCTACAGGGGAAAGTGTGTTTTATAGTGAGTCTACAGGGGGAAGTGTGTTTTTATAGTGAGTCTACAGAGGGAAGTGTGTTTTATAGTGAGTCTACAGAGGGAAGAGTGTTTTTATAGTGAGTGTATTTTTGTAGTGAGTCTACAGAGGGAAGTGTGTTTTATAGTGAGTCTACAGAGGGAAGAGTGTTTTTATAGTGAGTCTACAGGGGGAAGTGTGTTTTATAGTGAGTCTACCGGGGAAGTGTGTTTTATAGTGAGTCTACAGGGGGAAGTGTGTTTTTAAAGTGAGTCTACAGGGGGAAATTTGTTTTTATAGTGAGTCTACAGGGGGAAGTGTGTTTTTATAGTGAGTCTACAGGGGGAAGTGTGTTTTATAGTGACTCTACAGGGGGAAGTGTGTTTTTATAGTGAGTCTACAGGGGGAAGTGTGTTTTATAGTGAGTCTACAGGGGGAAGTGTGTTTTATAGTGAGTCTACAGGGGGAAGTGTGTTTTATAGTGAGTCTACAGGGGGAAGTGTGTTTTATAGTGAGTCTACAGGGGAAAGTGTGTTTTATAGTGAGTCTACAGGGGGAAGTGTGTTTTTATAGTGAGTCTACAGAGGGAAGTGTGTTTTTATAGTGAGTGTATTTTTGTAGTGAGTCTACAGAGGGAAGTGTGTTTTATAGTGAGTCTACAGAGGGAAGAGTGTTTTTATAGTGAGTCTACAGGGGGAAGTGTGTTTTATAGTGAGTCTACCGGGGAAGTGTGTTTTATAGTGAGTCTACAGGGGGAAGTGTGTTTTTATAGTGAGTCTACAAGGGGAAATTTGTTTTTATAGTGAGTCTACAGGGGGAAGTGTGTTTTTATAGTGAGTCTACAGGGGGAAGTGTGTTTTATAGTGAGTCTACAGGGGGAAGTGTGTTTTTATAGTGAGTCTACAGGGGGATGTGTGTTTTTATAGTGAGTCTACAGGGGGAAGTGTGTTTTTATAGTGAGTCTACAGAGGTAAGTATGTTTTATAGTGAGTCTACAGGGGGAAGTGTGTTTTTATAGTGAGTCTACAGGGGGAAGTGTGTTTTTATAGTGAGTCTACAGAGGGAAGTGTAATTTGTAGTGAGTCTACAGAGGTAAGTGTGTTTTATAGTGAGTCTGCAAAGGGAAGTTTGTTTTTGTAGTGAGTCTACAGAGGTAAGTGTGTTTTATAGTGAGTCTGCAAAGGGAAGTTTGTTTTTGTAGTGAGTCTACAGAGGGAAGTGTGTTTTATAGTGAGTCTACAGAGGGAAGAGTGTTTTTATAGTGAGTCTACAGGGGGAAGTGTGTTTTATAGTGAGTCTACAGGGGAAAGTGTGTTTTATAGTGAGTCTACAGGGGGAAGTGTGTTTTTATAGTGAGTCTACAGAGGGAAGTGTGTTATTATAGTGAGTGTATTTTTGTAGTGAGTCTACAGAGGGAAGTGTGTTTTATAGTGAGTCTACAGAGGGAAGAGTGTTTTTATAGTGAGTCTACAGGGGGAAGTGTGTTTTATAGTGAGTCTACAGGGGAAGTGTGTTTTATAGTGAGTCTACAGGGGGAAGTGTGTTTTTATAGTGAGTCTACAGGGGGAAATTTGTTTTTATAGTGAGTCTACAGGGGGAAGTGTGTTTTTATAGTGAGTCTACAGGGGGAAGTGTGTTTTATGGTGAGTCTACAGGGGGAAGTGTGTTTTTATAGTGAGTCTACAGGGGGATGTGTGTTTTTATAGTGAGTCTACAGGGGGAAGTGTGTTTTTATAGTGAGTCTACAGAGGTAAGTGTGTTTTATAGTGAGTCTACAGAGGGAAGTGTAATTTTATAGTGAGTCTACAGAGGTAAGTGTGTTTTATAGTGAGTCTACAGAGGGAAGTGTGTTTTATAGTGAGTTTACAGAGGGAAGTGTGTTTTATAGTGAATATACAGGGGGAAGCGTGTTTTTATAGTGAGTCTACAGGTGAAAGTTTGTTTTTATAGTGAGTCTACAGGGGGAAGTGTGTTTTATAGTGTTCTACAGGGGGAAGTGTGTTTTATAGTGAGTCTACAGGGGGAAGTGTAACTTTATAGTGAGTCTACAGAGGTAAGTGTGTTTTATAGTGAGTCTACAGGGGGAAGTGTGTTTTTATAGTGAGTCTACAGGGGGAAGTATGTTTTTTAGTGAGTCTACAGAGGGAAGTGTGTTTTTATAGTGTGTGTATTTTTATAGTGAGTCTACAGGGGGAAGTGTGTTTTATAGTGAGTCTACAGGGGAAAGTGTGTTTTATAGTGAGTCTACAGGGGGAAGTGTGTTTTTATAGTGAGTCTACAGGGGGAAGTGTGTTTTTATAGTGAGTCTACAGGGGGAAGTGTGTTTTATAGTGAGTCTACAGGGGGAAGTGTGTTTTATAGTGAGTCTACAGGGGAAAGTGTGTTTTATAGTGAGTCTACAGGGGGAAGTGTGTTTTTATAGTGAGTCTACAGAGGGAAGTGTGTTTTATAGTGAGTCTACAGAGGGAAGAGTGTTTTTATAGTGAGTGTATTTTTGTAGTGAGTCTACAGAGGGAAGTGTGTTTTATAGTGAGTCTACAGAGGGAAGAGTGTTTTTATAGTGAGTCTACAGGGGGAAGTGTGTTTTATAGTGAGTCTACCGGGGAAGTGTGTTTTATAGTGAGTCTACAGGGGGAAGTGTGTTTTTAAAGTGAGTCTACAGGGGGAAATTTCTTTTTATAGTGAGTCTACAGGGGGAAGTGTGTTTTTATAGTGAGTCTACAGGGGGAAGTGTGTTTTATAGTGACTCTACAGGGGGAAGTGTGTTTTTATAGTGAGTCTACAGGGGGAAGTGTGTTTTATAGTGAGTCTACAGGGGGAAGTGTGTTTTATAGTGAGTCTACAGGGGGAAGTGTGTTTTATAGTGAGTCTACAGGGGGAAGTGTGTTTTATAGTGAGTCTACAGGGGAAAGTGTGTTTTATAGTGAGTCTACAGGGGGAAGTGTGTTTTTATAGTGAGTCTACAGAGGGAAGTGTGTTTTTATAGTGAGTGTATTTTTGTAGTGAGTCTACAGAGGGAAGTGTGTTTTATAGTGAGTCTACAGAGGGAAGAGTGTTTTTATAGTGAGTCTACAGGGGGAAGTGTGTTTTATAGTGAGTCTACCGGGGAAGTGTGTTTTATAGTGAGTCTACAGGGGGAAGTGTGTTTTTATAGTGAGTCTACAAGGGGAAATTTGTTTTTATAGTGAGTCTACAGGGGGAAGTGTGTTTTTATAGTGAGTCTACAGGGGGAAGTGTGTTTTATAGTGAGTCTACAGGGGGAAGTGTGTTTTTATAGTGAGTCTACAGGGGGATGTGTGTTTTTATAGTGAGTCTACAGGGGGAAGTGTGTTTTTATAGTGAGTCTACAGAGGTAAGAGTGTTTTATAGTGATTCTACAGAGGGAAGTGTAATTTTATAGTGAGTCTACAGAGATAAGTGTGTTTTATAGTGAGTCTACAGAGGAAAGTGTGTTTTATAGTGAGTTTACAGAGGGAAGTGTGTTTTATAGTGAATATACAGGGGGAAGCGTGTTTTTATAGTGAGTCTACAGGGGGAAGTGTGTTTTTAAAGTGAGTCTACAAGTGGAAGTTTGTTTTTATAGTGAGTCTACAGGGGGAAGTGTGTTTTATAGTGAGTCTACAGGGGGAAGTGTGTTTTACAGTGAGTCTACAGGGGGAAGTGTAACTTTATAGTGAGTCTACAGAGGTAAGTGTGTTTTATAGTGAGTCTACAGGGGGAAGTGTGTTTTTTAGTGAGTCTACAGAGGGAAGTGTGTTTTTATAGTGTGTGTATTTTTACAGTGAGTCTACAGGGGGAAGAGTGTTTTATAGTGAGTCTACCGGGGGAAGTGTGTTTTATAGTGAGTCTACAGGGGGAAGTGTGTTTTTATAGTGAGTCTACAGGGGGATGTGTGTTTTTATAGTGAGTCTACAGGGGGAAGTGTGTTTTTATAGTGAGTCTACAGAGGTAGGTGTGTTTTATAGTGAGTCTGCAGAGGGAAGTGTGTTTTTATAGTGAGTCTACAGAGAGAAGTGTGTTTTTATAGTGAGTGTATTTTTGTAGTGAGTCTACAGAGGGAAGAGTGTTTTATAGTGAGTCTACAGAGGGAAATGTGTTTTATAGTGAGTTCACAGAGGGAAGTGTGTTTTATAGTGAGTCTACAGAGGTAAATGTGTTTTATAGTGATTCTACAGAGGGAAGTGTAATTTTATAGTGAGTCTACAGGGGGAAATTTGTTTTTATAGTGAGTCTACAGGGGGAAGTGTGTTTTTATAGTGAGTCTACAGGGGGAAGTGTGTTTTATAGTGAGTCTACAGGGGGATGTGTGTTTTTATAGTGAGTCTACAGGGGGAAGTGTGTTTTTATAGTGAGTCTACAGAGGTAGGTGTGTTTTATAGTGAGTCTGCAGAGGGAAGTGTGTTTTTATAGTGAGTCTACAGAGAGAAATGTGTTTTTATAGTGAGTGTATTTTTGTAGTGAGTCTACAGAGGGAAGAGTGTTTTATAGTGAGTCTACAGAGGGAAGTGTGTTTTATAGTGAGTTCACAGAGGGAAGTGTGTTTTATAGTGAGTCTACAGAGGTAAATGTGTTTTATAGTGATTCTACAGAGGGAAGTGTAATTTTATAGTGAGTCTACAGGGGGAAATTTGTTTTTATAGTGAGTCTACAGGGGGAAGTGTGTTTTTATAGTGAGTCTACAGGGGGAAGTGTGTTTTATAGTGAGTCTACAGGGGGAAGTGTGTTTTTATAGTGAGTCTACAGGGGGATGTGTGTTTTTATAGTGAGTCTACAGGGGGAAGTGTGTTTTATAGTGAGTTTACAGAGGGAAGTGTGTTTTATAGTGAATCTACATGGGGAAGCGTGTTTTTATAGTGAGTCTACAGGGGGAAGTGTGTTTTATAGTGAGTCTACAGGGGGAAGTGTGTTTTATAGTGAGTCTACAGAGGGAAGAGTGTTTTTATAGTGAGTGTATTTTTGTAGTGAGTCTACAGAGGGAAGTGTGTTTTATAGTGAGTCTACAGAGGGAAGAGTGTTTTTATAGTGAGTCTACAGGGGGAAGTGTGTTTTATAGTGAGTCTACCGGGGAAGTGTGTTTTATAGTGAGTCTACAGGGGGAAGTGTGTTTTTAAAGTGAGTCTACAGGGGGAAATTTGTTTTTATAGTGAGTCTACAGGGGGAAGTGTGTTTTTATAGTGAGTCTACAGGGGGAAGTGTGTTTTATAGTGACTCTACAGGGGGAAGTGTGTTTTTATAGTGAGTCTACAGGGGGAAGTGTGTTTTATAGTGAGTCTACAGGGGGAAGTGTGTTTTATAGTGAGTCTACAGGGGGAAGTGTGTTTTATAGTGAGTCTACAGGGGGAAGTGTGTTTTATAGTGAGTCTACAGGGGAAAGTGTGTTTTATAGTGAGTCTACAGGGGGAAGTGTGTTTTTATAGTGAGTCTACAGAGGGAAGTGTGTTTTTATAGTGAGTGTATTTTTGTAGTGAGTCTACAGAGGGAAGTGTGTTTTATAGTGAGTCTACAGAGGGAAGAGTGTTTTTATGGTGAGTCTACAGGGGGAAGTGTGTTTTATAGTGAGTCTACCGGGGAAGTGTGTTTTATAGTGAGTCTACAGGGGGAAGTGTGTTTTTATAGTGAGTCTACAAGGGGAAATTTGTTTTTATAGTGAGTCTACAGGGGGAAGTGTGTTTTTATAGTGAGTCTACAGGGGGAAGTGTGTTTTATAGTGAGTCTACAGGGGGAAGTGTGTTTTTATAGTGAGTCTACAGGGGGATGTGTGTTTTTATAGTGAGTCTACAGGGGGAAGTGTGTTTTTATTGTGAGTCTACAGAGGTAAGAGTGTTTTATAGTGATTCTACAGAGGGAAGTGTAATTTTATAGTGAGTCTACAGAGATAAGTGTGTTTTATAGTGAGTCTACAGAGGAAAGTGTGTTTTATAGTGAGTTTACAGAGGGAAGTGTGTTTTATAGTGAATATACAGGGGGAAGCGTGTTTTTATAGTGAGTCTACAGGGGGAAGTGTGTTTTTAAAGTGAGTCTACAAGTGGAAGTTTGTTTTTATAGTGAGTCTACAGGGGGAAGTGTGTTTTATAGTGAGTCTACAGGGGGAAGTGTGTTTTACAGTGAGTCTACAGGGGGAAGTGTAACTTTATAGTGAGTCTACAGAGGTAAGTGTGTTTTATAGTGAGTCTACAGGGGGAAGTGTGTTTTTATATTGAGTCTACAGGGGGAAGTATGTTTTTTAGTGAGTCTACAGAGGGAAGTGTGTTTTTATAGTGTGTGTATTTTTATAGTGAGTCTACAGGGGGAAGAGTGTTTTATAGTGAGTCTACCGGGGGAAGTGTGTTTTATAGTGAGTCTACAGGGGGAAGTGTGTTTTATAGTGAGTCTACAGGGGGAAGTGTGTTTTTATAGTGAGTCTACAGGGGGAAGTGTGTTTTATAGTGAGTCTACAGGGTGAAGTGTGTTTTATAGTGAGTCTACAGGGGAAAGTGTGTTTTATAGTGAGTCTACAGGGGGAAGTGTGTTTTTATAGTGAGTCTACAGAGGGAAGTGTGTTATTATAGTGAGTGTATTTTTGTAGTGAGTCTACAGAGGGAATTGTGTTTTATAGTGAGTCTACAGAGGGAAGAGTGTTTTTATAGTGAGTCTACAGGGGGAAGTGTGTTTTATAGTGAGTCTACAGGGGAAGTGTGTTTTATAGTGAGTCTACAGGGGGAAGTGTGTTTTTATAGTGAGTCTACAGGGGGAAATTTGTTTTTATAGTGAGTCTACAGGGGGAAGTGTGTTTTTATAGTGAGTCTACAGGGGGAAGTGTGTTTTATAGTGAGTCTACAGGGGGAAGTGTGTTTTTATAGTGAGTCTACAGGGGGATGTGTGTTTTTATAGTGAGTCTACAGGGGGAAGTGTGTTTTTATAGTGAGTCTACAGAGGTAAGTGTGTTTTATAGTGAGTCTACAGAGGGAAGTGTAATTTTATAGTGAGTCTACAGAGGTAAGTGTGTTTTATAGTGAGTCTACAGAGGGAAGTGTGTTTTATAGTGAGTTTACAGAGGGAAGTGTGTTTTATAGTGAATATACAGGGGGAAGCGTGTTTTTATAGTGAGTCTACAGGTGAAAGTTTGTTTTTATAGTGAGTCTACAGGGGGAAGTGTGTTTTATAGTGTTCTACAGGGGGAAGTGTGTTTTATAGTGAGTCTACAGGGGGAAGTGTGTTTTTATAGTGAGTCTACAGGGGGAAGTGTGTTTTTATAGTGAGTCTACAGGGGGAAGTGTGTTTTATAGTGAGTCTACAGGGGGAAGTGTGTTTTATAGTGAGTCTACAGGGGAAAGTGTGTTTTATAGTGAGTCTACAGGGGGAAGTGTGTTTTTATAGTGAGTCTACAGAGGGAAGTGTGTTTTATAGTGAGTCTACAGAGGGAAGAGTGTTTTTATAGTGAGTGTATTTTTGTAGTGAGTCTACAGAGGGAAGTGTGTTTTATAGTGAGTCTACAGAGGGAAGAGTGTTTTTATAGTGAGTCTACAGTGGGAAGTGTGTTTTATAGTGAGTCTACCGGGGAAGTGTGTTTTATAGTGAGTCTACAGGGGGAAGTGTGTTTTTAAAGTGAGTCTACAGGGGGAAATTTCTTTTTATAGTGAGTCTACAGGGGGAAGTGTGTTTTTATAGTGAGTCTACAGGGGGAAGTGTGTTTTATAGTGACTCTACAGGGGGAAGTGTGTTTTTATAGTGAGTCTACAGGGGGAAGTGTGTTTTATAGTGAGTCTACAGGGGGAAGTGTGTTTTATAGTGAGTCTACTGGGGGAAGTGTGTTTTATAGTGAGTCTACAGGGGGAAGTGTGTTTTATAGTGAGTCTACAGGGGAAAGTGTGTTTTATAGTGAGTCTACAGGGGGAAGTGTGTTTTTATAGTGAGTCTACAGAGGGAAGTGTGTTTTTATAGTGAGTGTATTTTTGTAGTGAGTCTACAGAGGGAAGTGTGTTTTATAGTGAGTCTACAGAGGGAAGAGTGTTTTTATAGTGAGTCTACAGGGGGAAGTGTGTTTTATAGTGAGTCTACCGGGGAAGTGTGTTTTATAGTGAGTCTACAGGGGGAAGTGTGTTTTTATAGTGAGTCTACAAGGGGAAATTTGTTTTTATAGTGAGTCTACAGGGGGAAGTGTGTTTTTATAGTGAGTCTACAGGGGGAAGTGTGTTTTATAGTGAGTCTACAGGGGGAAGTGTGTTTTTATAGTGAGTCTACAGGGGGATGTGTGTTTTTATAGTGAGTCTACAGGGGGAAGTGTGTTTTATAGTGAGTCTACAGGGGGAAGTGTGTTTTATAGTGAGTCTACAGGGGGAAGTGTGTTTTTATAGTGAGTCTACAGAGGGAAGTGTGTTTTTATAGTGAGTGTATTTTTGTAGTGAGTCTACAGAGGGAAGTGTGTTTTATAGTGAGTCTACAGAGGGAAGAGTGTTTTTATAGTGAGTCTACAGGGGGAAGTGTGTTTTATAGTGAGTCTACCGGGGAAGTGTGTTTTATAGTGAGTCTACAGGGGGAAGTGTGTTTTTATAGTGAGTCTACAAGGGGAAATTTGTTTTTATAGTGAGTCTACAGGGGGAAGTGTGTTTTTATAGTGAGTCTACAGGGGGAAGTGTGTTTTATAGTGAGTCTACAGGGGGAAGTGTGTTTTTATAGTGAGTCTACAGGGGGATGTGTGTTTTTATAGTGAGTCTACAGGGGGAAGTGTGTTTTTATTGTGAGTCTACAGAGGTAAGAGTGTTTTATAGTGATTCTACAGAGGGAAGTGTAATTTTATAGTGAGTCTACAGAGATAAGTGTGTTTTATAGTGAGTCTACAGAGGAAAGTGTGTTTTATAGTGAGTTTACAGAGGGAAGTGTGTTTTATAGTGAATATACAGGGGGAAGCGTGTTTTTATAGTGAGTCTACAGGGGGAAGTGTGTTTTTAAAGTGAGTCTACAAGTGGAAGTTTGTTTTTATAGTGAGTCTACAGGGGGAAGTGTGTTTTATAGTGAGTCTACAGGGGGAAGTGTGTTTTACAGTGAGTCTACAGGGGGAAGTGTAACTTTATAGTGAGTCTACAGAGGTAAGTGTGTTTTATAGTGAGTCTACAGGGGGAAGTGTGTTTTTATATTGAGTCTACAGGGGGAAGTATGTTTTTTAGTGAGTCTACAGAGGGAAGTGTGTTTTTATAGTGTGTGTATTTTTATAGTGAGTCTACAGGGGGAAGAGTGTTTTATAGTGAGTCTACCGGGGGAAGTGTGTTTTATAGTGAGTCTACAGGGGGAAGTGTGTTTTATAGTGAGTCTACAGGGGGAAGTGTGTTTTTATAGTGAGTCTACAGGGGGAAGTGTGTTTTATAGTGAGTCTACAGGGTGAAGTGTGTTTTATAGTGAGTCTACAGGGGAAAGTGTGTTTTATAGTGAGTCTACAGGGGGAAGTGTGTTTTTATAGTGAGTCTACAGAGGGAAGTGTGTTATTATAGTGAGTGTATTTTTGTAGTGAGTCTACAGAGGGAATTGTGTTTTATAGTGAGTCTACAGAGGGAAGAGTGTTTTTATAGTGAGTCTACAGGGGGAAGTGTGTTTTATAGTGAGTCTACAGGGGAAGTGTGTTTTATAGTGAGTCTACAGGGGGAAGTGTGTTTTTATAGTGAGTCTACAGGGGGAAATTTGTTTTTATAGTGAGTCTACAGGGGGAAGTGTGTTTTTATAGTGAGTCTACAGGGGGAAGTGTGTTTTATAGTGAGTCTACAGGGGGAAGTGTGTTTTTATAGTGAGTCTACAGGGGGATGTGTGTTTTTATAGTGAGTCTACAGGGGGAAGTGTGTTTTTATAGTGAGTCTACAGAGGTAAGTGTGTTTTATAGTGAGTCTACAGAGGGAAGTGTAATTTTATAGTGAGTCTACAGAGGTAAGTGTGTTTTATAGTGAGTCTACAGAGGGAAGTGTGTTTTATAGTGAGTTTACAGAGGGAAGTGTGTTTTATAGTGAATATACAGGGGGAAGCGTGTTTTTATAGTGAGTCTACAGGTGAAAGTTTGTTTTTATAGTGAGTCTACAGGGGGAAGTGTGTTTTATAGTGTTCTACAGGGGGAAGTGTGTTTTATAGTGAGTCTACAGGGGGAAGTGTGTTTTTATAGTGAGTCTACAGGGGGAAGTGTGTTTTTATAGTGAGTCTACAGGGGGAAGTGTGTTTTATAGTGAGTCTACAGGGGGAAGTGTGTTTTATAGTGAGTCTACAGGGGAAAGTGTGTTTTATAGTGAGTCTACAGGGGGAAGTGTGTTTTTATAGTGAGTCTACAGAGGGAAGTGTGTTTTATAGTGAGTCTACAGAGGGAAGAGTGTTTTTATAGTGAGTGTATTTTTGTAGTGAGTCTACAGAGGGAAGTGTGTTTTATAGTGAGTCTACAGAGGGAAGAGTGTTTTTATAGTGAGTCTACAGGGGGAAGTGTGTTTTATAGTGAGTCTACCGGGGAAGTGTGTTTTATAGTGAGTCTACAGGGGGAAGTGTGTTTTTAAAGTGAGTCTACAGGGGGAAATTTCTTTTTATAGTGAGTCTACAGGGGGAAGTGTGTTTTTATAGTGAGTCTACAGGGGGAAGTGTGTTTTATAGTGACTCTACAGGGGGAAGTGTGTTTTTATAGTGAGTCTACAGGGGGAAGTGTGTTTTATAGTGAGTCTACAGGGGGAAGTGTGTTTTATAGTGAGTCTACAGGGGGAAGTGTGTTTTATAGTGAGTCTACAGGGGGAAGTGTGTTTTATAGTGAGTCTACAGGGGAAAGTGTGTTTTATAGTGAGTCTACAGGGGGAAGTGTGTTTTTATAGTGAGTCTACAGAGGGAAGTGTGTTTTTATAGTGAGTGTATTTTTGTAGTGAGTCTACAGAGGGAAGTGTGTTTTATAGTGAGTCTACAGAGGGAAGAGTGTTTTTATAGTGAGTCTACAGGGGGAAGTGTGTTTTATAGTGAGTCTACCGGGGAAGTGTGTTTTATAGTGAGTCTACAGGGGGAAGTGTGTTTTTATAGTGAGTCTACAAGGGGAAATTTGTTTTTATAGTGAGTCTACAGGGGGAAGTGTGTTTTTATAGTGAGTCTACAGGGGGAAGTGTGTTTTATAGTGAGTCTACAGGGGGAAGTGTGTTTTTATAGTGAGTCTACAGGGGGATGTGTGTTTTTATAGTGAGTCTACAGGGGGAAGTGTGTTTTATAGTGAGTCTACAGGGGGAAGTGTGTTTTATAGTGAGTCTACAGGGGAAAGTGTGTTTTATAGTGAGTCTACAGGGGGAAGTGTGTTTTTATAGTGAGTCTACAGAGGGAAGTGTGTTTTTATAGTGAGTGTATTTTTGTAGTGAGTCTACAGAGGGAAGTGTGTTTTATAGTGAGTCTACAGAGGGAAGAGTGTTTTTATAGTGAGTCTACAGGGGGAAGTGTGTTTTATAGTGAGTCTACCGGGGAAGTGTGTTTTATAGTGAGTCTACAGGGGGAAGTGTGTTTTTATAGTGAGTCTACAAGGGGAAATTTGTTTTTATAGTGAGTCTACAGGGGGAAGTGTGTTTTTATAGTGAGTCTACAGGGGGAAGTGTGTTTTATAGTGAGTCTACAGGGGGAAGTGTGTTTTTATAGTGAGTCTACAGGGGGATGTGTGTTTTTATAGTGAGTCTACAGGGGGAAGTGTGTTTTTATTGTGAGTCTACAGAGGTAAGAGTGTTTTATAGTGATTCTACAGAGGGAAGTGTAATTTTATAGTGAGTCTACAGAGATAAGTGTGTTTTATAGTGAGTCTACAGAGGAAAGTGTGTTTTATAGTGAGTTTACAGAGGGAAGTGTGTTTTATAGTGAATATACAGGGGGAAGCGTGTTTTTATAGTGAGTCTACAGGGGGAAGTGTGTTTTTAAAGTGAGTCTACAAGTGGAAGTTTGTTTTTATAGTGAGTCTACAGGGGGAAGTGTGTTTTATAGTGAGTCTACAGGGGGAAGTGTGTTTTGCAGTGAGTCTACAGGGGGAAGTGTAACTTTATAGTGAGTCTACAGAGGTAAGTGTGTTTTATAGTGAGTCTACAGGGGGAAGTGTGTTTTTATATTGAGTCTACAGGGGGAAGTATGTTTTTTAGTGAGTCTACAGAGGGAAGTGTGTTTTTATAGTGTGTGTATTTTTATAGTGAGTCTACAGGGGGAAGAGTGTTTTATAGTGAGTCTACCGGGGGAAGTGTGTTTTATAGTGAGTCTACAGGGGGAAGTGTGTTTTATAGTGAGTCTACAGGGGGAAGTGTGTTTTTATAGTGAGTCTACAGGGGGAAGTGTGTTTTATAGTGAGTCTACAGGGTGAAGTGTGTTTTATAGTGAGTCTACAGGGGAAAGTGTGTTTTATAGTGAGTCTACAGGGGGAAGTGTGTTTTTATAGTGAGTCTACAGAGGGAAGTGTGTTATTATAGTGAGTGTATTTTTGTAGTGAGTCTACAGAGGGAATTGTGTTTTATAGTGAGTCTACAGAGGGAAGAGTGTTTTTATAGTGAGTCTACAGGGGGAAGTGTGTTTTATAGTGAGTCTACAGGGGAAGTGTGTTTTATAGTGAGTCTACAGGGGGAAGTGTGTTTTTATAGTGAGTCTACAGGGGGAAATTTGTTTTTATAGTGAGTCTACAGGGGGAAGTGTGTTTTTATAGTGAGTCTACAGGGGGAAGTGTGTTTTATAGTGAGTCTACAGGGGGAAGTGTGTTTTTATAGTGAGTCTACAGGGGGATGTGTGTTTTTATAGTGAGTCTACAGGGGAAGTGTGTTTTTATAGTGAGTCTACAGAGGTAAGTGTGTTTTATAGTGAGTCTACAGAGGGAAGTGTAATTTTATAGTGAGTCTACAGAGGTAAGTGTGTTTTATAGTGAGTCTACAGAGGGAAGTGTGTTTTATAGTGAGTTTACAGAGGGAAGTGTGTTTTATAGTGAATATACAGGGGGAAGCGTGTTTTTATAGTGAGTCTACAGGTGAAAGTTTGTTTTTATAGTGAGTCTACAGGGGGAAGTGTGTTTTATAGTGTTCTACAGGGGGAAGTGTGTTTTATAGTGAGTCTACAGGGGGAAGTGTGTTTTTATAGTGAGTCTACAGGGGGAAGTGTGTTTTTATAGTGAGTCTACAGGGGGAAGTGTGTTTTATAGTGAGTCTACAGGGGGAAGTGTGTTTTATAGTGAGTCTACAGGGGAAAGTGTGTTTTATAGTGAGTCTACAGGGGGAAGTGTGTTTTTATAGTGAGTCTACAGAGGGAAGTGTGTTTTATAGTGAGTCTACAGAGGGAAGAGTGTTTTTATAGTGAGTGTATTTTTGTAGTGAGTCTACAGAGGGAAGTGTGTTTTATAGTGAGTCTACAGAGGGAAGAGTGTTTTTATAGTGAGTCTACAGGGGGAAGTGTGTTTTATAGTGAGTCTACCGGGGAAGTGTGTTTTATAGTGAGTCTACAGGGGGAAGTGTGTTTTTAAAGTGAGTCTACAGGGGGAAATTTCTTTTTATAGTGAGTCTACAGGGGGAAGTGTGTTTTTATAGTGAGTCTACAGGGGGAAGTGTGTTTTATAGTGACTCTACAGGGGGAAGTGTGTTTTTATAGTGAGTCTACAGGGGGAAGTGTGTTTTATAGTGAGTCTACAGGGGGAAGTGTGTTTTATAGTGAGTCTACAGGGGGAAGTGTGTTTTATAGTGAGTCTACAGGGGGAAGTGTGTTTTATAGTGAGTCTACAGGGGAAAGTGTGTTTTATAGTGAGTCTACAGGGGGAAGTGTGTTTTTATAGTGAGTCTACAGAGGGAAGTGTGTTTTTATAGTGAGTGTATTTTTGTAGTGAGTCTACAGAGGGAAGTGTGTTTTATAGTGAGTCTACAGAGGGAAGAGTGTTTTTATAGTGAGTCTACAGGGGGAAGTGTGTTTTATAGTGAGTCTACCGGGGAAGTGTGTTTTATAGTGAGTCTACAGGGGGAAGTGTGTTTTTATAGTGAGTCTACAAAGGGAAATTTGTTTTTATAGTGAGTCTACAGGGGGAAGTGTGTTTTTATAGTGAGTCTACAGGGGGAAGTGTGTTTTATAGTGAGTCTACAGGGGGAAGTGTGTTTTTATAGTGAGTCTACAGGGGGATGTGTGTTTTTATAGTGAGTCTACAGGGGGAAGTGTGTTTTTATAGTGAGTCTACAGAGGTAAGAGTGTTTTATAGTGATACTACAGAGGGAAGTGTAATTTTATAGTGAGTCTACAGAGATAAGTGTGTTTTATAGTGAGTCTACAGAGGAAAGTGTGTTTTATAGTGAGTTTACAGAGGGAAGTGTGTTTTATAGTGAATATACAGGGGGAAGCGTGTTTTTATAGTGAGTCTACAGGGGGAAGTGTGTTTTTAAAGTGAGTCTACAAGTGGAAGTTTGTTTTTATAGTGAGTCTACAGGGGGAAGTGTGTTTTATAGTGAGTCTACAGGGGGAAGTGTGTTTCACAGTGAGTCTACAGGGGGAAGTGTAACTTTATAGTGAGTCTACAGAGGTAAGTGTGTTTTATAGTGAGTCTACAGGGGGAAGTGTGTTTTTTAGTGAGTCTACAGAGGGAAGTGTGTTTTTATAGTGTGTGTATTTTTATAGTGAGTCTACAGGGGGAAGAGTGTTTTATAGTGAGTCTACCGGGGGAAGTGTGTTTTATAGTGAGTCTACAGGGGGAAGTGTGTTTTTATAGTGAGTCTACAGGGGGATGTGTGTTTTTATAGTGAGTCTACAGGGGGAAGTGTGTTTTTATAGTGAGTCTACAGAGGTAGGTGTGTTTTATAGTGAGTCTGCAGAGGGAATTGTGTTTTTATAGTGAGTCTACAGAGAGAAGTGTGTTTTTATAGTGAGTGTATTTTTGTAGTGAGTCTACAGAGGGAAGAGTGTTTTATAGTGAGTCTACAGAGGGAAGTGTGTTTTATAGTGAGTTCACAGAGGGAAGTGTGTTTTATAGTGAGTCTACAGAGGTAAATGTGTTTTATAGTGATTCTACAGAGGGAAGTGTAATTTTATAGTGAGTCTACAGGGGGAAATTTGTTTTTATAGTGAGTCTACAGGGGGAAGTGTGTTTTTATAGTGAGTCTACAGGGGGAAGTGTGTTTTATAGTGAGTCTACAGGGGGATGTGTGTTTTTATAGTGAGTCTACAGGGGGAAGTGTGTTTTTATAGTGAGTCTACAGAGGTAGGTGTGTTTTATAGTGAGTCTGCAGAGGGAAGTGTGTTTTTATAGTGAGTCTACAGAGAGAAATGTGTTTTTATAGTGAGTGTATTTTTGTAGTGAGTCTACAGAGGGAAGAGTGTTTTATAGTGAGTCTACAGAGGGAAGTGTGTTTTATAGTGAGTTCACAGAGGGAAGTGTGTTTTATAGTGAGTCTACAGAGGTAAATGTGTTTTATAGTGATTCTACAGAGGGAAGTGTAATTTTATAGTGAGTCTACAGGGGGAAATTTGTTTTTATAGTGAGTCTACAGGGGGAAGTGTGTTTTTATAGTGAGTCTACAGGGGGAAGTGTGTTTTATAGTGAGTCTACAGGGGGAAGTGTGTTTTTATAGTGAGTCTACAGGGGGATGTGTGTTTTTATAGTGAGTCTACAGGGGGAAGTGTGTTTTATAGTGAGTTTACAGAGGGAAGTGTGTTTTATAGTGAATCTACATGGGGAAGCGTGTTTTTATAGTGAGTCTACAGGAGGAAGTGTGTTTTATAGTGAGTCTACAGGGGGAAGTGTGTTTTATAGTGAGTCTACAGAGGGAAGAGTGTTTTTATAGTGAGTGTATTTTTGTAGTGAGTCTACAGAGGGAAGTGTGTTTTATAGTGAGTCTACAGAGGGAAGAGTGTTTTTATAGTGAGTCTACAGGGGGAAGTGTGTTTTATAGTGAGTCTACCGGGGAAGTGTGTTTTATAGTGAGTCTACAGGGGGAAGTGTGTTTTTAAAGTGAGTCTACAGGGGGAAATTTGTTTTTATAGTGAGTCTACAGGGGGAAGTGTGTTTTTATAGTGAGTCTACAGGGGGAAGTGTGTTTTATAGTAACTCTACAGGGGGAAGTGTGTTTTTATAGTGAGTCTACAGGGGGAAGTGTGTTTTATAGTGAGTCTACAGGGGGAAGTGTGTTTTATAGTGAGTCTACAGGGGGAAGTGTGTTTTATAGTGAGTCTACAGGGGGAAGTGTGTTTTATAGTGAGTCTACAGGGGAAAGTGTGTTTTATAGTGAGTCTACAGGGGGAAGTGTGTTTTTATAGTGAGTCTACAGAGGGAAGTGTGTTTTTATAGTGAGTGTATTTTTGTAGTGAGTCTACAGAGGGAAGTGTGTTTTATAGTGAGTCTACAGAGGGAAGAGTGTTTTTATAGTGAGTCTACAGGGGGAAGTGTGTTTTATAGTGAGTCTACCGGGGAAGTGTGTTTTATAGTGAGTCTACAGGGGGAAGTGTGTTTTTATAGTGAGTCTACAAGGGGAAATTTGTTTTTATAGTGAGTCTACAGGGGGAAGTGTGTTTTTATAGTGAGTCTACAGGGGGAAGTGTGTTTTATAGTGAGTCTACAGGGGGAAGTGTGTTTTTATAGTGAGTCTACAGGGGGATGTGTGTTTTTATAGTGAGTCTACAGGGGGAAGTGTGTTTTTATTGTGAGTCTACAGAGGTAAGAGTGTTTTATAGTGATTCTACAGAGGGAAGTGTAATTTTATAGTGAGTCTACAGAGATAAGTGTGTTTTATAGTGAGTCTACAGAGGAAAGTGTGTTTTATAGTGAGTTTACAGAGGGAAGTGTGTTTTATAGTGAATATACAGGGGGAAGCGTGTTTTTATAGTGAGTCTACAGGGGGAAGTGTGTTTTTAAAGTGAGTCTACAAGTGGAAGTTTGTTTTTATAGTGAGTCTACAGGGGGAAGTGTGTTTTATAGTGAGTCTACAGGGGGAAGTGTGTTTTTATATTGAGTCTACAGGGGGAAGTATGTTTTTTAGTGAGTCTACAGAGGGAAGTGTGTTTTTATAGTGTGTGTATTTTTATAGTGAGTCTACAGGGGGAAGAGTGTTTTATAGTGAGTCTACCGGGGGAAGTGTGTTTTATAGTGAGTCTACAGGGGGAAGTGTGTTTTATAGTGAGTCTACAGGGGGAAGTGTGTTTTTATAGTGAGTCTACAGGGGGAAGTGTGTTTTATAGTGAGTCTACAGGGTGAAGTGTGTTTTATAGTGAGTCTACAGGGGAAAGTGTGTTTTATAGTGAGTCTACAGGGGGAAGTGTGTTTTTATAGTGAGTCTACAGAGGGAAGTGTGTTATTATAGTGAGTGTATTTTTGTAGTGAGTCTACAGAGGGAATTGTGTTTTATAGTGAGTCTACAGAGGGAAGAGTGTTTTTATAGTGAGTCTACAGGGGGAAGTGTGTTTTATAGTGAGTCTACAGGGGAAGTGTGTTTTATAGTGAGTCTACAGGGGGAAGTGTGTTTTTATAGTGAGTCTACAGGGGGAAATTTGTTTTTATAGTGAGTCTACAGGGGGAAGTGTGTTTTTATAGTGAGTCTACAGGGGGAAGTGTGTTTTATAGTGAGTCTACAGGGGGAAGTGTGTTTTTATAGTGAGTCTACAGGGGGATGTGTGTTTTTATAGTGAGTCTACAGGGGGAAGTGTGTTTTTATAGTGAGTCTACAGAGGTAAGTGTGTTTTATAGTGAGTCTACAGAGGGAAGTGTAATTTTATAGTGAGTCTACAGAGGTAAGTGTGTTTTATAGTGTTCTACAGAGGGAAGTGTGTTTTATAGTGAGTTTACAGAGGGAAGTGTGTTTTATAGTGAATATACAGGGGGAAGCGTGTTTTTATAGTGAGTCTACAGGTGAAAGTTTGTTTTTATAGTGAGTCTACAGGGGGAAGTGTGTTTTATAGTGTTCTACAGGGGGAAGTGTGTTTTATAGTGAGTCTACAGGGGGAAGTGTAACTTTATAGTGAGTCTACAGAGGTAAGTGTGTTTTATAGTGAGTCTACAGGGGGAAGTGTGTTTTTATAGTGAGTCTACAGGGGGAAGTATGTTTTTTAGTGAGTCTACAGAGGGAAGTGTGTTTTTATAGTGTGTGTATTTTTATAGTGAGTCTACAGGGGGAAGAGTGTTTTATAGTGAGTCTACCGGGGGAAGTGTGTTTTATAGTGAGTCTACAGGGGGAAGTGTGTTTTTATAGTGAGTCTACAGGGGGATGTGTGTTTTTATAGTGAGTCTACAGGGGGAAGTGTGTTTTTATAGTGAGTCTACAGAGGTAGGTGTGTTTTATAGTGAGTCTGCAGAGGGAAGTGTGTTTTTATAGTGAGTCTACAGAGAGAAGTGTGTTTTTATAGTGAGTGTATTTTTGTAGTGAGTCTACAGAGGGAAGAGTGTTTTATAGTGAGTCTACAGAGGGAAGTGTGTTTTATAGTGAGTTCACAGAGGGAAGTGTGTTTTATAGTGAGTCTACAGAGGTAAATGTGTTTTATAGTGATTCTACAGAGGGAAGTGTAATTTTATAGTGAGTCTACAGGGGGAAATTTGTTTTTATAGTGAGTCTACAGGGGGAAGTGTGTTTTTATAGTGAGTCTACAGGGGGAAGTGTGTTTTATAGTGAGTCTACAGGGGGATGTGTGTTTTTATAGTGAGTCTACAGGGGGAAGTGTGTTTTTATAGTGAGTCTACAGAGGTAGGTGTGTTTTATAGTGAGTCTGCAGAGGGAAGTGTGTTTTTATAGTGAGTCTACAGAGAGAAATGTGTTTTTATAGTGAGTGTATTTTTGTAGTGAGTCTACAGAGGGAAGAGTGTTTTATAGTGAGTCTACAGGGGGAAGTGTGTTTTTATAGTGAGTCTACAGGGGGAAGTGTGTTTTATAGTGAATCTACATGGGGAAGCGTGTTTTTATAGTGAGTCTACAGGAGGAAGTGTGTTTTATAGTGAGTCTACAGGGGGAAGTGTGTTTTATAGTGAGTCTACAGAGGGAAGAGTGTTTTTATAGTGAGTGTATTTTTGTAGTGAGTCTACAGAGGGAAGTGTGTTTTATAGTGAGTCTACAGAGGGAAGAGTGTTTTTATAGTGAGTCTACAGGGGGAAGTGTGTTTTATAGTGAGTCTACCGGGGAAGTGTGTTTTATAGTGAGTCTACAGGGGGAAGTGTGTTTTTAAAGTGAGTCTACAGGGGGAAATTTGTTTTTATAGTGAGTCTACAGGGGGAAGTGTGTTTTTATAGTGAGTCTACAGGGGGAAGTGTGTTTTATAGTAACTCTACAGGGGGAAGTGTGTTTTTATAGTGAGTCTACAGGGGGAAGTGTGTTTTATAGTGAGTCTACAGGGGGAAGTGTGTTTTATAGTGAGTCTACAGGGGGAAGTGTGTTTTATAGTGAGTCTACAGGGGGAAGTGTGTTTTATAGTGAGTCTACAGGGGAAAGTGTGTTTTATAGTGAGTCTACAGGGGGAAGTGTGTTTTTATAGTGAGTCTACAGAGGGAAGTGTGTTTTTATAGTGAGTGTATTTTTGTAGTGAGTCTACAGAGGGAAGTGTGTTTTATAGTGAGTCTACAGAGGGAAGAGTGTTTTTATAGTGAGTCTACAGGGGGAAGTGTGTTTTATAGTGAGTCTACCGGGGAAGTGTGTTTTATAGTGAGTCTACAGGGGGAAGTGTGTTTTTATAGTGAGTCTACAAGGGGAAATTTGTTTTTATAGTGAGTCTACAGGGGGAAGTGTGTTTTTATAGTGAGTCTACAGGGGGAAGTGTGTTTTATAGTGAGTCTACAGGGGGAAGTGTGTTTTTATAGTGAGTCTACAGGGGGATGTGTGTTTTTATAGTGAGTCTACAGGGGGAAGTGTGTTTTTATTGTGAGTCTACAGAGGTAAGAGTGTTTTATAGTGATTCTACAGAGGGAAGTGTAATTTTATAGTGAGTCTACAGAGATAAGTGTGTTTTATAGTGAGTCTACTGAGGAAAGTGTGTTTTATAGTGAGTTTACAGAGGGAAGTGTGTTTTATAGTGAATATACAGGGGGAAGCGTGTTTTTATAGTGAGTCTACAGGGGGAAGTGTGTTTTTAAAGTGAGTCTACAAGTGGAAGTTTGTTTTTATAGTGAGTCTACAGGGGGAAGTGTGTTTTATAGTGAGTCTACAGGGGGAAGTGTGTTTTTATATTGAGTCTACAGGGGGAAGTATGTTTTTTAGTGAGTCTACAGAGGGAAGTGTGTTTTTATAGTGTGTGTATTTTTATAGTGAGTCTACAGGGGGAAGAGTGTTTTATAGTGAGTCTACCGGGGGAAGTGTGTTTTATAGTGAGTCTACAGGGGGAAGTGTGTTTTATAGTGAGTCTACAGGGGGAAGTGTGTTTTTATAGTGAGTCTACAGGGGGAAGTGTGTTTTATAGTGAGTCTACAGGGTGAAGTGTGTTTTATAGTGAGTCTACAGGGGAAAGTGTGTTTTATAGTGAGTCTACAGGGGGAAGTGTGTTTTTATAGTGAGTCTACAGAGGGAAGTGTGTTATTATAGTGAGTGTATTTTTGTAGTGAGTCTACAGAGGGAATTGTGTTTTATAGTGAGTCTACAGAGGGAAGAGTGTTTTTATAGTGAGTCTACAGGGGGAAGTGTGTTTTATAGTGAGTCTACAGGGGAAGTGTGTTTTATAGTGAGTCTACAGGGGGAAGTGTGTTTTTATAGTGAGTCTACAGGGGGAAATTTGTTTTTATAGTGAGTCTACAGGGGGAAGTGTGTTTTTATAGTGAGTCTACAGGGGGAAGTGTGTTTTATAGTGAGTCTACAGGGGGAAGTGTGTTTTTATAGTGAGTCTACAGGGGGATGTGTGTTTTTATAGTGAGTCTACAGGGGGAAGTGTGTTTTTATAGTGAGTCTACAGAGGTAAGTGTGTTTTATAGTGAGTCTACAGAGGGAAGTGTAATTTTATAGTGAGTCTACAGAGGTAAGTGTGTTTTATAGTGTTCTACAGAGGGAAGTGTGTTTTATAGTGAGTTTACAGAGGGAAGTGTGTTTTATAGTGAATATACAGGGGGAAGCGTGTTTTTATAGTGAGTCTACAGGTGAAAGTTTGTTTTTATAGTGAGTCTACAGGGGGAAGTGTGTTTTATAGTGTTCTACAGGGGGAAGTGTGTTTTATAGTGAGTCTACAGGGGGAAGTGTAACTTTATAGTGAGTCTACAGAGGTAAGTGTGTTTTATAGTGAGTCTACAGGGGGAAGTGTGTTTTTATAGTGAGTCTACAGGGGGAAGTATGTTTTTTAGTGAGTCTACAGAGGGAAGTGTGTTTTTATAGTGTGTGTATTTTTATAGTGAGTCTACAGGGGGAAGTGTGTTTTATAGTGAGTCTACAGGGGAAAGTGTGTTTTATAGTGAGTCTACAGGGGGAAGTGTGTTTTTATAGTGAGTCTACAGGGGGAAGTGTGTTTTTATAGTGAGTCTACAGGGGGAAGTGTGTTTTATAGTGAGTCTACAGGGGGAAGTGTGTTTTATAGTGAGTCTACAGGGGAAAGTGTGTTTTATAGTGAGTCTACAGGGGGAAGTGTGTTTTTATAGTGAGTCTACAGAGGGAAGTGTGTTTTATAGTGAGTCTACAGAGGGAAGAGTGTTTTTATAGTGAGTCTACAGAGGGAAGTGTAATTTTATAGTGAGTCTACAGAGATAAGTGTGTTTTATAGTGAGTCTACAGAGGAAAGTGTGTTTTATAGTGAGTTTACAGAGGGAAGTGTGTTTTATAGTGAATATACAGGGGGAAGCGTGTTTTTATAGTGAGTCTACAGGGGGAAGTGTGTTTTTAAAGTGAGTCTACAAGTGGAAGTTTGTTTTTATAGTGAGTCTACAGGGGGAAGTGTGTTTTATAGTGAGTCTACAGGGGGAAGTGTGTTTTACAGTGAGTCTACAGGGGGAAGTGTAACTTTATAGTGAGTCTACAGAGGTAAGTGTGTTTTATAGTGAGTCTACAGGGGGAAGTGTGTTTTTTAGTGAGTCTACAGAGGGAAGTGTGTTTTTATAGTGTGTGTATTTTTATAGTGAGTCTACAGGGGGAAGAGTGTTTTATAGTGAGTCTACCGGGGGAAGTGTGTTTTATAGTGAGTCTACAGGGGGAAGTGTGTTTTTATAGTGAGTCTACAGGGGGATGTGTGTTTTTATAGTGAGTCTACAGGGGGAAGTGTGTTTTTATAGTGAGTCTACAGAGGTAGGTGTGTTTTATAGTGAGTCTGCAGAGGGAAGTGTGTTTTTATAGTGAGTCTACAGAGAGAAGTGTGTTTTTATAGTGAGTGTATTTTTGTAGTGAGTCTACAGAGGGAAGAGTGTTTTATAGTGAGTCTACAGAGGGAAGTGTGTTTTATAGTGAGTTCACAGAGGGAAGTGTGTTTTATAGTGAGTCTACAGAGGTAAATGTGTTTTATAGTGATTCTACAGAGGGAAGTGTAATTTTATAGTGAGTCTACAGGGGGAAATTTGTTTTTATAGTGAGTCTACAGGGGGAAGTGTGTTTTTATAGTGAGTCTACAGGGGGAAGTGTGTTTTATAGTGAGTCTACAGGGGGATGTGTGTTTTTATAGTGAGTCTACAGGGGGAAGTGTGTTTTTATAGTGAGTCTACAGAGGTAGGTGTGTTTTATAGTGAGTCTGCAGAGGGAAGTGTGTTTTTATAGTGAGTCTACAGAGAGAAATGTGTTTTTATAGTGAGTGTATTTTTGTAGTGAGTCTACAGAGGGAAGAGTGTTTTATAGTGAGTCTACAGAGGGAAGTGTGTTTTATAGTGAGTTCACAGAGGGAAGTGTGTTTTATAGTGAGTCTACAGAGGTAAATGTGTTTTATAGTGATTCTACAGAGGGAAGTGTAATTTTATAGTGAGTCTACAGGGGGAAATTTGTTTTTATAGTGAGTCTACAGGGGGAAGTGTGTTTTTATAGTGAGTCTACAGGGGGAAGTGTGTTTTATAGTGAGTCTACAGGGGGAAGTGTGTTTTTATAGTGAGTCTACAGGGGGATGTGTGTTTTTATAGTGAGTCTACAGGGGGAAGTGTGTTTTATAGTGAGTTTACAGAGGGAAGTGTGTTTTATAGTGAATCTACATGGGGAAGCGTGTTTTTATAGTGAGTCTACAGGGGGAAGTGTGTTTTATAGTGAGTCTACAGGGGGAAGTGTGTTTTATAGTGAGTCTACAGAGGGAAGAGTGTTTTTATAGTGAGTGTATTTTTGTAGTGAGTCTACAGAGGGAAGTGTGTTTTATAGTGAGTCTACAGAGGGAAGAGTGTTTTTATAGTGAGTCTACAGGGGGAAGTGTGTTTTATAGTGAGTCTACCGGGGAAGTGTGTTTTATAGTGAGTCTACAGGGGGAAGTGTGTTTTTAAAGTGAGTCTACAGGGGGAAATTTGTTTTTATAGTGAGTCTACAGGGGGAAGTGTGTTTTTATAGTGAGTCTACAGGGGGAAGTGTGTTTTATAGTAACTCTACAGGGGGAAGTGTGTTTTTATAGTGAGTCTACAGGGGGAAGTGTGTTTTATAGTGAGTCTACAGGGGGAAGTGTGTTTTATAGTGAGTCTACAGGGGGAAGTGTGTTTTATAGTGAGTCTACAGGGGGAAGTGTGTTTTATAGTGAGTCTACAGGGGAAAGTGTGTTTTATAGTGAGTCTACAGGGGGAAGTGTGTTTTTATAGTGAGTCTACAGAGGGAAGTGTGTTTTTATAGTGAGTGTATTTTTGTAGTGAGTCTACAGAGGGAAGTGTGTTTTATAGTGAGTCTACAGAGGGAAGAGTGTTTTTATAGTGAGTCTACAGGGGGAAGTGTGTTTTATAGTGAGTCTACCGGGGAAGTGTGTTTTATAGTGAGTCTACAGGGGGAAGTGTGTTTTTATAGTGAGTCTACAAGGGGAAATTTGTTTTTATAGTGAGTCTACAGGGGGAAGTGTGTTTTTATAGTGAGTCTACAGGGGGAAGTGTGTTTTATAGTGAGTCTACAGGGGGAAGTGTGTTTTTATAGTGAGTCTACAGGGGGATGTGTGTTTTTATAGTGAGTCTACAGGGGGAAGTGTGTTTTTATTGTGAGTCTACAGAGGTAAGAGTGTTTTATAGTGATTCTACAGAGGGAAGTGTAATTTTATAGTGAGTCTACAGAGATAAGTGTGTTTTATAGTGAGTCTACAGAGGAAAGTGTGTTTTATAGTGAGTTTACAGAGGGAAGTGTGTTTTATAGTGAATATACAGGGGGAAGCGTGTTTTTATAGTGAGTCTACAGGGGGAAGTGTGTTTTTAAAGTGAGTCTACAAGTGGAAGTTTGTTTTTATAGTGAGTCTACAGGGGGAAGTGTGTTTTATAGTGAGTCTACAGGGGGAAGTGTGTTTTACAGTGAGTCTACAGGGGGAAGTGTAACTTTATAGTGAGTCTACAGAGGTAAGTGTGTTTTATAGTGAGTCTACAGGGGGAAGTGTGTTTTTATATTGAGTCTACAGGGGGAAGTATGTTTTTTAGTGAGTCTACAGAGGGAAGTGTGTTTTTATAGTGTGTGTATTTTTATAGTGAGTCTACAGGGGGAAGAGTGTTTTATAGTGAGTCTACCGGGGGAAGTGTGTTTTATAGTGAGTCTACAGGGGGAAGTGTGTTTTATAGTGAGTCTACAGGGGGAAGTGTGTTTTTATAGTGAGTCTACAGGGGGAAGTGTGTTTTATAGTGAGTCTACAGGGTGAAGTGTGTTTTATAGTGAGTCTACAGGGGAAAGTGTGTTTTATAGTGAGTCTACAGGGGGAAGTGTGTTTTTATAGTGAGTCTACAGAGGGAAGTGTGTTATTATAGTGAGTGTATTTTTGTAGTGAGTCTACAGAGGGAATTGTGTTTTATAGTGAGTCTACAGAGGGAAGAGTGTTTTTATAGTGAGTCTACAGGGGGAAGTGTGTTTTATAGTGAGTCTACAGGGGAAGTGTGTTTTATAGTGAGTCTACAGGGGGAAGTGTGTTTTTATAGTGAGTCTACAGGGGGAAATTTGTTTTTATAGTGAGTCTACAGGGGGAAGTGTGTTTTTATAGTGAGTCTACAGGGGGAAGTGTGTTTTATAGTGAGTCTACAGGGGGAAGTGTGTTATAATAGTGAGTCTACAGGGGGATGTGTGTTTTTATAGTGAGTCTACAGGGGGAAGTGTGTTTTTATAGTGAGTCTACAGAGGTAAGTGTGTTTTATAGTGAGTCTACAGAGGGAAGTGTAATTTTATAGTGAGTCTACAGAGGTAAGTGTGTTTTATAGTGAGTCTACAGAGGGAAGTGTGTTTTATAGTGAGTTTACAGAGGGAAGTGTGTTTTATAGTGAATATACAGGGGGAAGCGTGTTTTTATAGTGAGTCTACAGGTGAAAGTTTGTTTTTATAGTGAGTCTACAGGGGGAAGTGTGTTTTATAGTGTTCTACAGGGGGAAGTGTGTTTTATAGTGAGTCTACAGGGGGAAGTGTAACTTTATAGTGAGTCTACAGAGGTAAGTGTGTTTTATAGTGAGTCTACAGGGGGAAGTGTGTTTTTATAGTGAGTCTACAGGGGGAAGTATGTTTTTTAGTGAGTCTACAGAGGGAAGTGTGTTTTTATAGTGTGTGTATTTTTATAGTGAGTCTACAGGGGGAAGTGTGTTTTATAGTGAGTCTACAGGGGAAAGTGTGTTTTATAGTGAGTCTACAGGGGGAAGTGTGTTTTTATAGTGAGTCTACAGGGGGAAGTGTGTTTTTATAGTGAGTCTACAGGGGGAAGTGTGTTTTATAGTGAGTCTACAGGGGGAAGTGTGTTTTATAGTGAGTCTACAGGGGAAAGTGTGTTTTATAGTGAGTCTACAGGGGGAAGTGTGTTTTTATAGTGAGTCTACAGAGGGAAGTGTGTTTTATAGTGAGTCTACAGAGGGAAAAGTGTTTTTATAGTGAGTGTATTTTTGTAGTGAGTCTACAGAGGGAAGTGTGTTTTATAGTGAGTCTACAGAGGGAAGAGTGTTTTTATAGTGAGTCTACAGGGGGAAGTGTGTTTTATAGTGAGTCTACCGGGGAAGTGTGTTTTATAGTGAGTCTACAGGGGGAAGTGTGTTTTTAAAGTGAGTCTACAGGGGGAAATTTGTTTTTATAGTGAGTCTACAGGGGGAAGTGTGTTTTTATAGTGAGTCTACAGGGGGAAGTGTGTTTTATAGTGACTCTACAGGGGGAAGTGTGTTTTTATAGTGAGTCTACAGGGGGAAGTGTGTTTTATAGTGAGTCTACAGGGGGAAGTGTATTTTATAGTGAGTCTACAGGGGGAAGTGTGTTTTATAGTGAGTCTACAGGGGAAAGTGTGTTTTATAGTGAGTCTACAGGGGGAAGTGTGTTTTTATAGTGAGTCTACAGAGGGAAGTGTGTTTTTATAGTGAGTGTATTTTTGTAGTGAGTCTACAGAGGGAAGTGTGTTTTATAGTGAGTCTACAGAGGGAAGAGTGTTTTTATAGTGAGTCTACAGGGGGAAGTGTGTTTTATAGTGAGTCTACCGGGGAAGTGTGTTTTATAGTGAGTCTACAGGGGGAAGTGTGTTTTTATAGTGAGTCTACAAGGGGAAATTTGTTTTTATAGTGAGTCTACAGGGGGAAGTGTGTTTTTATAGTGAGTCTACAGGGGGAAGTGTGTTTTATAGTGAGTCTACAGGGGGAAGTGTGTTTTTATAGTGAGTCTACAGGGGGATGTGTGTTTTTATAGTGAGTCTACAGGGGGAAGTGTGTTTTTATAGTGAGTCTACAGAGGTAAGCATGTTTTATAGTGAGTCTACAGGGGGAAGTGTGTTTTTATAGTGAGTCTACAGGGGGAAGTGTGTTTTTATAGTGAGTCTACAGAGGGAAGTGTAATTTTATAGTGAGTCTACAGAGGTAAGTGTGTTTTATAGTGAGTCTGCAAAGGGAAGTTTGTTTTTGTAGTTAGTCTACAGAGGGAAGTGTGTTTTTATAGTGAGTGTATTTTTGTAGTGAGTGTACAGAGGTAAGTGTGTTTTATAGTGAGTCTACAGAGGGAAGAGTGTTTTATAGTGAGTCTACAGAGGGAAGTGTGTTTTATAGTGAGTTTACAGAGGGAAGTGTGTTTTATAGTGAATCTACAGGGGGAAGTGTGTTTTTATAGTGAGTCTACAGGGGGAAGTGTGTTTTTAAAGTGAGTCTACAGGGGGAAGTGTGTTTTTATAGTGAGTCTACAGGGGGAAGTGTGTTTTATAGTGAGTCTACAGGGGGAAGTGTGTTTTATAGTGAGTCTACAGGGGGAAGCGTGTTTTTATAGTGAGTCTACAGGGGGAAGTGTGTTTTTATAGTGAGTCTACAGGGGGAAGTGTGTTTTATAGTGAGTCTACAGGGTGAAGTGTGTTTTATAGTGAGTCTACAGGGGAAAGTGTGTTTTATAGTGAGTCTACAGGGGGAAGTGTGTTTTTATAGTGAGTCTACAGAGGGAAGTGTGTTATTATAGTGAGTGTATTTTTGTAGTGAGTCTACAGAGGGAAGTGTGTTTTATAGTGAGTCTACAGAGGGAAGAGTGTTTTTATAGTGAGTCTACAGGGGGAAGTGTGTTTTATAGTGAGTCTACAGGGGAAGTGTGTTTTATAGTGAGTCTACAGGGGGAAGTGTGTTTTTATAGTGAGTCTACAGGGGGAAATTTGTTTTTATAGTGAGTCTACAGGGGGAAGTGTGTTTTTATAGTGAGTCTACAGGGGGAAGTGTGTTTTATGGTGAGTCTACAGGGGGAAGTGTGTTTTTATAGTGAGTCTACAGGGGGATGTGTGTTTTTATAGTGAGTCTACAGGGGGAAGTGTGTTTTTATAGTGAGTCTACAGAGGTAAGTGTGTTTTATAGTGAGTCTACAGAGGGAAGTGTAATTTTATAGTGAGTCTACAGAGGTAAGTGTGTTTTATAGTGAGTCTACAGAGGGAAGTGTGTTTTATAGTGAGTTTACAGAGGGAAGTGTGTTTTATAGTGAATATACAGGGGGAAGCGTGTTTTTATAGTGAGTCTACAGGTGAAAGTTTGTTTTTATAGTGAGTCTACAGGGGGAAGTGTGTTTTATAGTGTTCTACAGGGGGAAGTGTGTTTTATAGTGAGTCTACAGGGGGAAGTGTAACTTTATAGTGAGTCTACAGAGGTAAGTGTGTTTTATAGTGAGTCTACAGGGGGAATTGTGTTTTTATAGTGAGTCTACAGGGGGAAGTATGTTTTTTAGTGAGTCTACAGAGGGAAGTGTGTTTTTATAGTGTGTGTATTTTTATAGTGAGTCTACAGGGGGAAGTGTGTTTTATAGTGAGTCTACAGGGGGAAGTGTGTTTTATAGTGAGTCTACAGGGGAAAGTGTGTTTTATAGTGAGTCTACAGGGGGAAGTGTGTTTTTATAGTGAGTCTACAGAGGGAAGTGTGTTTTATAGTGAGTCTACAGAGGGAAGAGTGTTTTTATAGTGAGTGTATTTTTGTAGTGAGTCTACAGAGGGAAGTGTGTTTTATAGTGAGTCTACAGAGGGAAGAGTGTTTTTATAGTGAGTCTACAGGGGGAAGTGTGTTTTATAGTGAGTCTACCGGGGAAGTGTGTTTTATAGTGAGTCTACAGGGGGAAGTGTGTTTTTAAAGTGAGTCTACAGGGGGAAATTTCTTTTTATAGTGAGTCTACAGGGGGAAGTGTGTTTTTATAGTGAGTCTACAGGGGGAAGTGTGTTTTATAGTGACTCTACAGGGGGAAGTGTGTTTTTATAGTGAGTCTACAGGGGGAAGTGTGTTTTATAGTGAGTCTACAGGGGGAAGTGTGTTTTATAGTGAGTCTACAGGGGGAAGTGTGTTTTATAGTGAGTCTACAGGGGGAAGTGTGTTTTATAGTGAGTCTACAGGGGAAAGTGTGTTTTATAGTGAGTCTACAGGGGGAAGTGTGTTTTTATAGTGAGTCTACAGAGGGAAGTGTGTTTTTATAGTGAGTGTATTTTTGTAGTGAGTCTACAGAGGGAAGTGTGTTTTATAGTGAGTCTACAGAGGGAAGAGTGTTTTTATAGTGAGTCTACAGGGGGAAGTGTGTTTTATAGTGAGTCTACCGGGGAAGTGTGTTTTTATAGTGAGTCTACAGGGGGAAGTGTGTTTTATAGTGAGTCTACAGGGGGAAGTGTGTTTTTATAGTGAGTGTACAGGGGGATGTGTGTTTTTATAGTGAGTCTACAGGGGGAAGTGTGTTTTTATAGTGAGTCTACAGAGGTAAGAGTGTTTTATAGTGATTCTACAGAGGGAAGTGTAATTTTATAGTGAGTCTACAGAGATAAGTGTGTTTTATAGTGAGTCTACAGAGGAAAGTGTGTTTTATAGTGAGTTTACAGAGGGAAGTGTGTTTTATAGTGAATATACAGGGGGAAGCGTGTTTTTATAGTGAGTCTACAGGGGGAAGTGTGTTTTTAAAGTGAGTCTACAAGTGGAAGTTTGTTTTTATAGTGAGTCTACAGGGGGAAGTGTGTTTTATAGTGAGTCTACAGGGGGAAGTGTGTTTTACAGTGAGTCTACAGGGGGAAGTGTAACTTTATAGTGAGTCTACAGAGGTAAGTGTGTTTTATAGTGAGTCTACAGGGGGAAGTGTGTTTTTTAGTGAGTCTACAGAGGGAAGTGTGTTTTTATAGTGTGTGTATTTTTATAGTGAGTCTACAGGGGGAAGAGTGTTTTATAGTGAGTCTACCGGGGGAAGTGTGTTTTATAGTGAGTCTACAGGGGGAAGTGTGTTTTTATAGTGAGTCTACAGGGGGATGTGTGTTTTTATAGTGAGTCTACAGGGGGAAGTGTGTTTTTATAGTGAGTCTACAGAGGTAGGTGGGTTTTATAGTGAGTCTGCAGAGGGAAGTGTGTTTTTATAGTGAGTCTACAGAGAGACGTGTGTTTTTATAGTGAGTGTATTTTTGTAGTGAGTCTACAGAGGGAAGAGTGTTTTATAGTGAGTCTACAGAGGGAAGTGTGTTTTATAGTGAGTTCACAGAGGGAAGTGTGTTTTATAGTGAGTCTACAGAGGTAAATGTGTTTTATAGTGATTCTACAGAGGGAAGTGTAATTTTATAGTGAGTCTACAGGGGGAAATTTGTTTTTATAGTGAGTCTACAGGGGGAAGTGTGTTTTTATAGTGAGTCTACAGGGGGAAGTGTGTTTTATAGTGAGTCTTCCGGGGGATGTGTGTTTTTATAGTGAGTCTACAGGGGGAAGTGTGTTTTTATAGTGAGTCTACAGAGGTAGGTGTGTTTTATAGTGAGTCTGCAGAGGGAAGTGTGTTTTTATAGTGAGTCTACAGAGAGAAGTGTGTTTTTATAGTGAGTGTATTTTTGTAGTGAGTCTACAGAGGGAAGAGTGTTTTATAGTGAGTCTACAGAGGGAAGTGTGTTTTATAGTGAGTTCACAGAGGGAAGTGTGTTTTATAGTGAGTCTACAGAGGTAAATGTGTTTTATAGTGATTCTACAGAGGGAAGTGTAATTTTATAGTGAGTCTACAGGGGGAAATTTGTTTTTATAGTGAGTCTACAGGGGGAAGTGTGTTTTTATAGTGAGTCTACAGGGGGAAGTGTGTTTTATAGTGAGTCTACAGGGGGAAGTGTGTTTTTATAGTGAGTCTACAGGGGGATGTGTGTTTTTATAGTGAGTCTACAGGGGGAAGTGTGTTTTATAGTGAGTTTACAGAGGGAAGTGTGTTTTATAGTGAATCTACATGGGGAAGCGTGTTTTTATAGTGAGTCTACATGGGGAAGCGTGTTTTTATAGTGAGTCCACAGGGGGAAGTGTGTTTTATAGTGAGTCTACAGGGGGAAGTTTAACTTTATAGTGAGTCTACAGAGGTAAGTGTGTTTTATAATGAGTGTACAGGGGGAAGTATGTTTTTTAGTGAGTCTACAGAGGGAAGTGTGTTTTTATAGTGTGTGTATTTTTATAGTGAGTCTACAGAGGGAACTGTGTTTTATAGTGAGTCTACCGGGGGAAGTGTGTTTTATAGTGAGTCTACAGGGGGAAGTGTGTTTTTATAGTGAGTCTACAGGGGGATGTGTGTTTTTATAGTGAGTCTACAGGGGGAAGTGAGTTTTTATAGTGAGTCTACAGAGGTAGGTCTGTTTTATAGTGAGTCTGCAGAGGGAAGTGTGTTTTTATAGTGAGTCTACAGAGAGAAGTGTGTTTTTGTAGTGAGTCTACAGAGGGAAGTGTGTTTTTATAGTGAGTGTATTTTTGTAGTGAGTCTACAGAGGGAAGAGTGTTTTATAGTGACTCTACAGAGGGAAGTGTGTTTTATAGTGAGTTCACAGAGGGAAGTGTGTTTTATAGTGAGTCTACAGAGGTAAATGTGTTTTATAGTGAGTCTACAGAGGGAAGTGTAATTTTATAGTGAGTCTACAGAGGTAAGTGTGTTTTATAGTGGGTCTGCAAAGGGAAGTGTGTTTTTATAGTGAGTCTACAGAGAGAAGTGTGTTTTTATAGTGAGTCTACAGAGGGAAGTGTGTTTTTATAGTGAGTGTATTTTTGTAGTGAGTCTACAGAGGGAAGAGTGCTTTATAGTGAGTCTAGAGAGGGAAGTGTGTTTTATAGTGAGTTTACAGAGGGAAGTGTGTTTTATAGTGAGTCTAGAGAGGTAAATGTGTTTTATAGTGAGTCTACAGAGGGAAGTGTAATTTTATAGTGAGTCTACAGAGGTAAGTGTGTTTTATAGTGAGTCTGCAAAGGGAAGTGTTTTTTTATAGTGAGTCTACAGAGAGAAGTGTGTTTTTATAGTGAGTCTACAGAGGGAAGTGTGTTTTTATAGTGAGTGTATTTTTGTAGTGAGTCTACAGGGGGAAGTGTGTTTTTAAAGTGAGTCTACAGGTGGAAGAGTGTTTTTATAGTGAGTCTACAGGGGGAAGTGTGTTTTATAGTGAGTCTACAGAGGGAAGTGTAATTTTATAGTGAGTCTACAGAGGTAAGTGTGCTTTGTAGTGAGTCTACAGAGGGAAGTGTAATTTTATAGTGAGTCTACAGAGGTAAGTGTGTTTTATAGTGAGTTTGCAAAGGGAAGTGTGTTTTTATAGTGAGTCTACAGGAGGAAGTGTGTTTTTATAGTGAGTCTACATGGGGAAGTGTGTTTTATAGTGAGTCTACAGGGGGAAGTGTGTTTTATAGTGAGTCTACAGGGGGATGTGTGTTTTTATAGTGAGTCTACAGGGGGAAGTGTGTTTTTATAGTGAGTCTACAGAGATAAGTGTGTTTTATAGTGAGTCTACAGAGGGAAGTGTAATTTTATAGTGAGTCTACAGAGGTAAGTGTGTTTTATAGTGAGTCTGCAAAGGGAAGTGTGTTTTTATAGTGAGTCTACAGAGGGAAGTGTGTTTTTGTAGTGAGTCTACAGGGGGAAATTTGTTTTTATAGTGAGTCTACAGGGGGAAGTGTGTTTTTACAGTGAGTCTACGGGGGGACGTGTGTTTTATAGTGAGTCTACAGGGGGAAGTGTGTTTTTATAGTGAGTCTACAGGGGGATGTGTGTTTTTATAGTGAGTCTACAGGGGGAAGTGTGTTTTTATAGTGAGTCTACAGAGGTAAGTGTGTTTTATAGTGAGTCTACAGAGGGAAGTGTAATTTTATAGTGAGTCTACAGAGGTAAGTATGTTTTATAGTGAGTCTACAGAGGGAAGTGTGTTTTATAGTGAGTTTACAGAGGGACGTGTGTTTTTATAGTGAGTCTACAGGGGGAAGTGTGTTTTTAAAGTGAGTCTACAGGTGGAAGTTTGTTTTTATAGTGAGTCTACAGGGGGATGTGTGTTTTTATAGTGAGTCTACAGGGGGAAGTGTGTTTTTATTGTGAGTCTACAGAGGTAAGAGTGTTTTATAGTGATTCTACAGAGGGAAGTGTAATTTTATAGTGAGTCTACAGAGATAAGTGTGTTTTATAGTGAGTCTACAGAGGAAAGTGTGTTTTATAGTGAGTTTACAGAGGGAAGTGTGTTTTATAGTGAATATACAGGGGGAAGCGTGTTTTTATAGTGAGTCTACAGGGGGAAGTGTGTTTTTAAAGTGAGTCTACAAGTGGAAGTTTGTTTTTATAGTGAGTCTACAGGGGGAAGTGTGTTTTATAGTGAGTCTACAGGGGGAAGTGTGTTTTTATATTGAGTCTACAGGGGGAAGTATGTTTTTTAGTGAGTCTACAGAGGGAAGTGTGTTTTTATAGTGTGTGTATTTTTATAGTGAGTCTACAGGGGGAAGAGTGTTTTATAGTGAGTCTACCGGGGGAAGTGTGTTTTATAGTGAGTCTACAGGGGGAAGTGTGTTTTATAGTGAGTCTACAGGGGGAAGTGTGTTTTTATAGTGAGTCTACAGGGGGAAGTGTGTTTTATAGTGAGTCTACAGGGTGAAGTGTGTTTTATAGTGAGTCTACAGGGGAAAGTGTGTTTTATAGTGAGTCTACAGGGGGAAGTGTGTTTTTATAGTGAGTCTACAGAGGGAAGTGTGTTATTATAGTGAGTGTATTTTTGTAGTGAGTCTACAGAGGGAATTGTGTTTTATAGTGAGTCTACAGAGGGAAGAGTGTTTTTATAGTGAGTCTACCGGGGGAAGTGTGTTTTATAGTGAGTCTACAGGGGGAAGTGTGTTTTTATAGTGAGTCTACAGGGGGATGTGTGTTTTTATAGTGAGTCTACAGGGGGAAGTGTGTTTTTATAGTGAGTCTACAGAGGTAAGTGTGTTTTATAGTGAGTCTACAGCGGGAAGTGTAATTTTATAGTGAGTCTACAGAGGTAAGTGTGTTTTATAGTGTTCTACAGAGGGAAGTGTGTTTTATAGTGAGTTTACAGAGGGAAGTGTGTTTTATAGTGAATATACAGGGGGAAGCGTGTTTTTATAGTGAGTCTACAGGTGAAAGTTTGTTTTTATAGTGAGTCTACAGGGGGAAGTGTGTTTTATAGTGTTCTACAGGGGGAAGTGTGTTTTATAGTGAGTCTACAGGGGGAAGTGTAACTTTATAGTGAGTCTACAGAGGTAAGTGTGTTTTATAGTGAGTCTACAGGGGGAAGTGTGTTTTTATAGTGAGTCTACAGGGGGAAGTATGTTTTTTAGTGAGTCTACAGAGGGAAGTGTGTTTTTATAGTGTGTGTATTTTTATAGTGAGTCTACAGGGGGAAGTGTGTTTTATAGTGAGTCTACAGGGGAAAGTGTGTTTTATAGTGAGTCTACAGGGGGAAGTGTGTTTTTATAGTGAGTCTACAGGGGGAAGTGTGTTTTTATAGTGAGTCTACAGGGGGAAGTGTGTTTTATAGTGAGTCTACAGGGGGAAGTGTGTTTTATAGTGAGTCTACAGGGGAAAGTGTGTTTTATAGTGAGTCTACAGGGGGAAGTGTGTTTTTATAGTGAGTCTACAGAGGGAAGTGTGTTTTATAGTGAGTCTACAGAGGGAAGAGTGTTTTTATAGTGAGTCTACAGAGGGAAGTGTAATTTTATAGTGAGTCTACAGAGATAAGTGTGTTTTATAGTGAGTCTACAGAGGAAAGTGTGTTTTATAGTGAGTTTACAGAGGGAAGTGTGTTTTATAGTGAATATACAGGGGGAAGCGTGTTTTTATAGTGAGTCTACAGGGGGAAGTGTGTTTTTAAAGTGAGTCTACAAGTGGAAGTTTGTTTTTATAGTGAGTCTACAGGGGGAAGTGTGTTTTATAGTGAGTCTACAGGGGGAAGTGTGTTTTACAGTGAGTCTACAGGGGGAAGTGTAACTTTATAGTGAGTCTACAGAGGTAAGTGTGTTTTATAGTGAGTCTACAGGGGGAAGTGTGTTTTTTAGTGAGTCTACAGAGGGAAGTGTGTTTTTATAGTGTGTGTATTTTTATAGTGAGTCTACAGGGGGAAGAGTGTTTTATAGTGAGTCTACCGGGGGAAGTGTGTTTTATAGTGAGTCTACAGGGGGAAGTGTGTTTTTATAGTGAGTCTACAGGGGGATGTGTGTTTTTATAGTGAGTCTACAGGGGGAAGTGTGTTTTTATAGTGAGTCTACAGAGGTAGGTGTGTTTTATAGTGAGTCTGCAGAGGGAAGTGTGTTTTTATAGTGAGTCTACAGAGAGAAGTGTGTTTTTATAGTGAGTGTATTTTTGTAGTGAGTCTACAGAGGGAAGAGTGTTTTATAGTGAGTCTACAGAGGGAAGTGTGTTTTATAGTGAGTTCACAGAGGGAAGTGTGTTTTATAGTGAGTCTACAGAGGTAAATGTGTTTTATAGTGATTCTACAGAGGGAAGTGTAATTTTATAGTGAGTCTACAGGGGGAAATTTGTTTTTATAGTGAGTCTACAGGGGGAAGTGTGTTTTTATAGTGAGTCTACAGGGGGAAGTGTGTTTTATAGTGAGTCTACAGGGGGATGTGTGTTTTTATAGTGAGTCTACAGGGGGAAGTGTGTTTTTATAGTGAGTCTACAGAGGTAGGTGTGTTTTATAGTGAGTCTGCAGAGGGAAGTGTGTTTTTATAGTGAGTCTACAGAGAGAAATGTGTTTTTATAGTGAGTGTATTTTTGTAGTGAGTCTACAGAGGGAAGCGTGTTTTTATAGTGAGTCTACAGGGGGAAGTGTGTTTTATAGTGAGTCTACAGAGGGAAGAGTGTTTTTATAGTGAGTGTATTTTTGTAGTGAGTCTACAGAGGGAAGTGTGTTTTATAGTGAGTCTACAGAGGGAAGAGTGTTTTTATAGTGAGTCTACAGGGGGAAGTGTGTTTTATAGTGAGTCTACCGGGGAAGTGTGTTTTATAGTGAGTCTACAGGGGGAAGTGTGTTTTTAAAGTGAGTCTACAGGGGGAAATTTGTTTTTATAGTGAGTCTACAGGGGGAAGTGTGTTTTTATAGTGAGTCTACAGGGGGAAGTGTGTTTTATAGTAACTCTACAGGGGGAAGTGTGTTTTTATAGTGAGTCTACAGGGGGAAGTGTGTTTTATAGTGAGTCTACAGGGGGAAGTGTGTTTTATAGTGAGTCTACAGGGGGAAGTGTGTTTTATAGTGAGTCTACAGGGGGAAGTGTGTTTTATAGTGAGTCTACAGGGGAAAGTGTGTTTTATAGTGAGTCTACAGGGGGAAGTGTGTTTTTATAGTGAGTCTACAGAGGGAAGTGTGTTTTTATAGTGAGTGTATTTTTGTAGTGAGTCTACAGAGGGAAGTGTGTTTTGTAGTGAGTCTACAGAGGGAAGAGTGTTTTTATAGTGAGTCTACAGGGGGAAGTGTGTTTTATAGTGAGTCTACCGGGGAAGTGTGTTTTATAGTGAGTCTACAGGGGGAAGTGTGTTTTTATAGTGAGTCTACAAGGGGAAATTTGTTTTTATAGTGAGTCTACAGGGGGAAGTGTGTTTTTATAGTGAGTCTACAGGGGGAAGTGTGTTTTATAGTGAGTCTACAGGGGGAAGTGTGTTTTTATAGTGAGTCTACAGGGGGATGTGTGTTTTTATAGTGAGTCTACAGGGGGAAGTGTGTTTTTATTGTGAGTCTACAGAGGTAAGAGTGTTTTATAGTGATTCTACAGAGGGAAGTGTAATTTTATAGTGAGTCTACAGAGATAAGTGTGTTTTATAGTGAGTCTACAGAGGAAAGTGTGTTTTATAGTGAGTTTACAGAGGGAAGTGTGTTTTATAGTGAATATACAGGGGGAAGCGTGTTTTTATAGTGAGTCTACAGGGGGAAGTGTGTTTTTAAAGTGAGTCTACAAGTGGAAGTTTGTTTTTATAGTGAGTCTACAGGGGGAAGTGTGTTTTATAGTGAGTCTACAGGGGGAAGTGTGTTTTACAGTGAGTCTACAGGGGGAAGTGTAACTTTATAGTGAGTCTACAGAGGTAAGTGTGTTTTATAGTGAGTCTACAGGGGGAAGTGTGTTTTTATATTGAGTCTACAGGGGGAAGTATGTTTTTTAGTGAGTCTACAGAGGGAAGTGTGTTTTTATAGTGTGTGTATTTTTATAGTGAGTCTACAGGGGGAAGAGTGTTTTATAGTGAGTCTACCGGGGGAAGTGTGTTTTATAGTGAGTCTACAGGGGGAAGTGTGTTTTATAGTGAGTCTACAGGGGGAAGTGTGTTTTTATAGTGAGTCTACAGGGGGAAGTGTGTTTTATAGTGAGTCTACAGGGTGAAGTGTGTTTTATAGTGAGTCTACAGGGGAAAGTGTGTTTTATAGTGAGTCTACAGGGGGAAGTGTGTTTTTATAGTGAGTCTACAGAGGGAAGTGTGTTATTATAGTGAGTGTATTTTTGTAGTGAGTCTACAGAGGGAATTGTGTTTTATAGTGAGTCTACAGAGGGAAGAGTGTTTTTATAGTGAGTCTACAGGGGGAAGTGTGTTTTATAGTGAGTCTACAGGGGAAGTGTGTTTTATAGTGAGTCTACAGGGGGAAGTGTGTTTTTATAGTGAGTCTACAGGGGGAAATTTGTTTTTATAGTGAGTCTACAGGGGGAAGTGTGTTTTTATAGTGAGTCTACAGGGGGAAGTGTGTTTTATAGTGAGTCTACAGGGGGAAGTGTGTTATAATAGTGAGTCTACAGGGGGATGTGTGTTTTTATAGTGAGTCTACAGGGGGAAGTGTGTTTTTATAGTGAGTCTACAGAGGTAAGTGTGTTTTATAGTGAGTCTACAGAGGGAAGTGTAATTTTATAGTGAGTCTACAGAGGTAAGTGTGTTTTATAGTGAGTCTACAGAGGGAAGTGTGTTTTATAGTGAGTTTACAGAGGGAAGTGTGTTTTATAGTGAATATACAGGGGGAAGCGTGTTTTTATAGTGAGTCTACAGGTGAAAGTTTGTTTTTATAGTGAGTCTACAGGGGGAAGTGTGTTTTATAGTGTTCTACAGGGGGAAGTGTGTTTTATAGTGAGTCTACAGGGGGAAGTGTAACTTTATAGTGAGTCTACAGAGGTAAGTGTGTTTTATAGTGAGTCTACAGGGGGAAGTGTGTTTTTATAGTGAGTCTACAGGGGGAAGTGTGTTTTATAGTGAGTCTACAGGGGAAAGTGTGTTTTATAGTGAGTCTACAGGGGGAAGTGTGTTTTTATAGTGAGTCTACAGGGGGAAGTGTGTTTTTATAGTGAGTCTACAGGGGGAAGTGTGTTTTATAGTGAGTCTACAGGGGGAAGTGTGTTTTATAGTGAGTCTACAGGGGAAAGTGTGTTTTATAGTGAGTCTACAGGGGGAAGTGTGTTTTTATAGTGAGTCTACAGAGGGAAGTGTGTTTTATAGTGAGTCTACAGAGGGAAAAGTGTTTTTATAGTGAGTGTATTTTTGTAGTGAGTCTACAGAGGGAAGTGTGTTTTATAGTGAGTCTACAGAGGGAAGAGTGTTTTTATAGTGAGTCTACAGGGGGAAGTGTGTTTTATTGTGAGTCTACCGGGGAAGTGTGTTTTATAGTGAGTCTACAGGGGGAAGTGTGTTTTTAAAGTGAGTCTACAGGGGGAAATTTGTTTTTATAGTGAGTCTACAGGGGGAAGTGTGTTTTTATAGTGAGTCTACAGGGGGAAGTGTGTTTTATAGTGACTCTACAGGGGGAAGTGTGTTTTTATAGTGAGTCTACAGGGGGAAGTGTGTTTTATAGTGAGTCTACAGGGGGAAGTGTGTTTTATAGTGAGTCTACAGGGGGAAGTGTGTTTTATAGTGAGTCTACAGGGGGAAGTGTGTTTTATAGTGAGTCTACAGGGGAAAGTGTGTTTTATAGTGAGTCTACAGGGGGAAGTGTGTTTTTATAGTGAGTCTACAGAGGGAAGTGTGTTTTTATAGTGAGTGTATTTTTGTAGTGAGTCTACAGAGGGAAGTGTGTTTTATAGTGAGTCTACAGAGGGAAGAGTGTTTTTATAGTGAGTCTACAGGGGGAAGTGTGTTTTATAGTGAGTCTACCGGGGAAGTGTGTTTTATAGTGAGTCTACAGGGGGAAGTGTGTTTTTATAGTGAGTCTACAAGGGGAAATTTGTTTTTATAGTGAGTCTACAGGGGGAAGTGTGTTTTTATAGTGAGTCTACAGGGGGAAGTGTGTTTTATAGTGAGTCTACAGGGGGAAGTGTGTTTTTATAGTGAGTCTACAGGGGGATGTGTGTTTTTATAGTGAGTCTACAGGGGGAAGTGTGTTTTTATAGTGAGTCTACAGAGGTAAGCATGTTTTATAGTGAGTCTACAGGGGGAAGTGTGTTTTTATAGTGAGTCTACAGGGGGAAGTGTGTTTTTATAGTGAGTCTACAGAGGGAAGTGTAATTTTATAGTGAGTCTACAGAGGTAAGTGTGTTTTATAGTGAGTCTGCAAAGGGAAGTTTGTTTTTGTAGTTAGTCTACAGAGGGAAGTGTGTTTTTATAGTGAGTGTATTTTTGTAGTGAGTGTACAGAGGTAAGTGTGTTTTATAGTGAGTCTACAGAGGGAAGAGTGTTTTATAGTGAGTCTACAGAGGGAAGTGTGTTTTATAGTGAGTTTACAGAGGGAAGTGTGTTTTATAGTGAATCTACAGGGGGAAGTGTGTTTTTATAGTGAGTCTACAGGGGGAAGTGTGTTTTTAAAGTGAGTCTACAGGGGGAAGTGTGTTTTTATAGTGAGTCTACAGGGGGAAGTGTGTTTTATAGTGAGTCTACAGGGGGAAGTGTGTTTTATAGTGAGTCTACAGGGGGAAGCGTGTTTTTATAGTGAGTCTACAGGGGGAAGTGTGTTTTTATAGTGAGTCTACAGGGGGAAGTGTGTTTTATAGTGAGTCTACAGGGTGAAGTGTGTTTTATAGTGAGTCTACAGGGGAAAGTGTGTTTTATAGTGAGTCTACAGGGGGAAGTGTGTTTTTATAGTGAGTCTACAGAGGGAAGTGTGTTATTATAGTGAGTGTATTTTTGTAGTGAGTCTACAGAGGGAAGTGTGTTTTATAGTGAGTCTACAGAGGGAAGAGTGTTTTTATAGTGAGTCTACAGGGGGAAGTGTGTTTTATAGTGAGTCTACAGGGGAAGTGTGTTTTATAGTGAGTCTACAGGGGGAAGTGTGTTTTTATAGTGAGTCTACAGGGGGAAATTTGTTTTTATAGTGAGTCTACAGGGGGAAGTGTGTTTTTATAGTGAGTCTACAGGGGGAAGTGTGTTTTATGGTGAGTCTACAGGGGGAAGTGTGTTTTTATAGTGAGTCTACAGGGGGATGTGTGTTTTTATAGTGAGTCTACAGGGGGAAGTGTGTTTTTATAGTGAGTCTACAGAGGTAAGTGTGTTTTATAGTGAATATACAGGGGGAAGCGTGTTTTTATAGTGAGTCTACAGGTGAAAGTTTGTTTTTATAGTGAGTCTACAGGGGGAAGTGTGTTTTATAGTGTTCTACAGGGGGAAGTGTGTTTTATAGTGAGTCTACAGGGGGAAGTGTAACTTTATAGTGAGTCTACAGAGGTAAGTGTGTTTTATAGTGAGTCTACAGGGGGAAGTGTGTTTTTATAGTGAGTCTACAGGGGGAAGTATGTTTTTTAGTGAGTCTACAGAGGGAAGTGTGTTTTTATAGTGTGTGTATTTTTATAGTGAGTCTACAGGGGGAAGTGTGTTTTATAGTGAGTCTACAGGGGGAAGTGTGTTTTATAGTGAGTCTACAGGGGAAAGTGTGTTTTATAGTGAGTCTACAGGGGGAAGTGTGTTTTTATAGTGAGTCTACAGAGGGAAGTGTGTTTTATAGTGAGTCTACAGAGGGAAGAGTGTTTTTATAGTGAGTGTATTTTTGTAGTGAGTCTACAGAGGGAAGTGTGTTTTATAGTGAGTCTACAGAGGGAAGAGTGTTTTTATAGTGAGTCTACAGGGGGAAGTGTGTTTTATAGTGAGTCTACCGGGGAAGTGTGTTTTATAGTGAGTCTACAGGGGGAAGTGTGTTTTTAAAGTGAGTCTACAGGGGGAAATTTCTTTTTATAGTGAGTCTACAGGGGGAAGTGTGTTTTTATAGTGAGTCTACAGGGGGAAGTGTGTTTTATAGTGACTCTACAGGGGGAAGTGTGTTTTTATAGTGAGTCTACAGGGGGAAGTGTGTTTTATAGTGAGTCTACAGGGGGAAGTGTGTTTTATAGTGAGTCTACAGGGGGAAGTGTGTTTTATAGTGAGTCTACAGGGGGAAGTGTGTTTTATAGTGAGTCTACAGGGGAAAGTGTGTTTTATAGTGAGTCTACAGGGGGAAGTGTGTTTTTATAGTGAGTCTACAGAGGGAAGTGTGTTTTTATAGTGAGTGTATTTTTGTAGTGAGTCTACAGAGGGAAGTGTGTTTTATAGTGAGTCTACAGAGGGAAGAGTGTTTTTATAGTGAGTCTACAGGGGGAAGTGTGTTTTATAGTGAGTCTACCGGGGAAGTGTGTTTTTATAGTGAGTCTACAGGGGGAAGTGTGTTTTATAGTGAGTCTACAGGGGGAAGTGTGTTTTTATAGTGAGTCTACAGGGGGATGTGTGTTTTTATAGTGAGTCTACAGGGGGAAGTGTGTTTTTATAGTGAGTCTACAGAGGTAAGAGTGTTTTATAGTGATTCTACAGAGGGAAGTGTAATTTTATAGTGAGTCTACAGAGATAAGTGTGTTTTATAGTGAGTCTACAGAGGAAAGTGTGTTTTATAGTGAGTTTACAGAGGGAAGTGTGTTTTATAGTGAATATACAGGGGGAAGCGTGTTTTTATAGTGAGTCTACAGGGGGAAGTGTGTTTTTAAAGTGAGTCTACAAGTGGAAGTTTGTTTTTATAGTGAGTCTACAGGGGGAAGTGTGTTTTATAGTGAGTCTACAGGGGGAAGTGTGTTTTACAGTGAGTCTACAGGGGGAAGTGTAACTTTATAGTGAGTCTACAGAGGTAAGTGTGTTTTATAGTGAGTCTACAGGGGGAAGTGTGTTTTTTAGTGAGTCTACAGAGGGAAGTGTGTTTTTATAGTGTGTGTATTTTTATAGTGAGTCTACAGGGGGAAGAGTGTTTTATAGTGAGTCTACCGGGGGAAGTGTGTTTTATAGTGAGTCTACAGGGGGAAGTGTGTTTTTATAGTGAGTCTACAGGGGGATGTGTGTTTTTATAGTGAGTCTACAGGGGGAAGTGTGTTTTTATAGTGAGTCTACAGAGGTAGGTGGGTTTTATAGTGAGTCTGCAGAGGGAAGTGTGTTTTTATAGTGAGTCTACAGAGAGACGTGTGTTTTTATAGTGAGTGTATTTTTGTAGTGAGTCTACAGAGGGAAGAGTGTTTTATAGTGAGTCTACAGAGGGAAGTGTGTTTTATAGTGAGTTCACAGAGGGAAGTGTGTTTTATAGTGAGTCTACAGAGGTAAATGTGTTTTATAGTGATTCTACAGAGGGAAGTGTAATTTTATAGTGAGTCTACAGGGGGAAATTTGTTTTTATAGTGAGTCTACAGGGGGAAGTGTGTTTTTATAGTGAGTCTACAGGGGGAAGTGTGTTTTATAGTGAGTCTTCCGGGGGATGTGTGTTTTTATAGTGAGTCTACAGGGGGAAGTGTGTTTTTATAGTGAGTCTACAGAGGTAGGTGTGTTTTATAGTGAGTCTGCAGAGGGAAGTGTGTTTTTATAGTGAGTCTACAGAGAGAAGTGTGTTTTTATAGTGAGTGTATTTTTGTAGTGAGTCTACAGAGGGAAGAGTGTTTTATAGTGAGTCTACAGAGGGAAGTGTGTTTTATAGTGAGTTCACAGAGGGAAGTGTGTTTTATAGTGAGTCTACAGAGGTAAATGTGTTTTATAGTGATTCTACAGAGGGAAGTGTAATTTTATAGTGAGTCTACAGGGGGAAATTTGTTTTTATAGTGAGTCTACAGGGGGAAGTGTGTTTTTATAGTGAGTCTACAGGGGGAAGTGTGTTTTATAGTGAGTCTACAGGGGGAAGTGTGTTTTTATAGTGAGTCTACAGGGGGATGTGTGTTTTTATAGTGAGTCTACAGGGGGAAGTGTGTTTTATAGTGAGTTTACAGAGGGAAGTGTGTTTTATAGTGAATCTACATGGGGAAGCGTGTTTTTATAGTGAGTCTACAGGGGGAAGTGTGTTTTTAAAGTGAGTCTACAGGTGGAAGTTTGTTTTTATAGTGAGTCTACAGGGGGAAGTGTGTTTTATAGTGAGTCCACAGGGGGAAGTGTGTTTTATAGTGAGTCTACAGGGGGAAGTTTAACTTTATAGTGAGTCTACAGAGGTAAGTGTGTTTTATAATGAGTGTACAGGGGGAAGTATGTTTTTTAGTGAGTCTACAGAGGGAAGTGTGTTTTTATAGTGTGTGTATTTTTATAGTGAGTCTACAGAGGGAACTGTGTTTTATAGTGAGTCTACCGGGGGAAGTGTGTTTTATAGTGAGTCTACAGGGGGAAGTGTGTTTTTATAGTGAGTCTACAGGGGGATGTGTGTTTTTATAGTGAGTCTACAGGGGGAAGTGAGTTTTTATAGTGAGTCTACAGAGGTAGGTCTGTTTTATAGTGAGTCTGCAGAGGGAAGTGTGTTTTTATAGTGAGTCTACAGAGAGAAGTGTGTTTTTGTAGTGAGTCTACAGAGGGAAGTGTGTTTTTATAGTGAGTGTATTTTTGTAGTGAGTCTACAGAGGGAAGAGTGTTTTATAGTGACTCTACAGAGGGAAGTGTGTTTTATAGTGAGTTCACAGAGGGAAGTGTGTTTTATAGTGAGTCTACAGAGGTAAATGTGTTTTATAGTGAGTCTACAGAGGGAAGTGTAATTTTATAGTGAGTCTACAGAGGTAAGTGTGTTTTATAGTGGGTCTGCAAAGGGAAGTGTGTTTTTATAGTGAGTCTACAGAGAGAAGTGTGTTTTTATAGTGAGTCTACAGAGGGAAGTGTGTTTTTATAGTGAGTGTATTTTTGTAGTGAGTCTACAGAGGGAAGAGTGCTTTATAGTGAGTCTAGAGAGGGAAGTGTGTTTTATAGTGAGTTTACAGAGGGAAGTGTGTTTTATAGTGAGTCTAGAGAGGTAAATGTGTTTTATAGTGAGTCTACAGAGGGAAGTGTAATTTTATAGTGAGTGTACAGAGGTAAGTGTGTTTTATAGTGAGTCTGCAAAGGGAAGTGTTTTTTTATAGTGAGTCTACAGAGAGAAGTGTGTTTTTATAGTGAGTCTACAGAGGGAAGTGTGTTTTTATAGTGAGTGTATTTTTGTAGTGAGTCTACATGGGGAAGTGTGTTTTTATAGTGAGTCTACAGGTGGAAGAGTGTTTTTATAGTGAGTCTACAGGGGGAAGTGTTTTTTATAGTGAGTCTACAGAGGGAAGTGTAATTTTATAGTGAGTCTACAGAGGTAAGTGTGCTTTGTAGTGAGTCTACAGAGGGAAGTGTAATTTTATAGTGAGTCTACAGAGGTAAGTGTGTTTTATAGTGAGTTTGCAAAGGGAAGTGTGTTTTTATAGTGAGTCTACAGGAGGAAGTGTGTTTTTATAGTGAGTCTACATGGGGAAGTGTGTTTTATAGTGAGTCTACAGGGGGAAGTGTGTTTTATAGTGAGTCTACAGGGGGATGTGTGTTTTTATAGTGAGTCTACAGGGGGAAGTGTGTTTTTATAGTGAGTCTACAGAGATAAGTGTGTTTTATAGTGAGTCTACAGAGGGAAGTGTAATTTTATAGTGAGTCTACAGAGGTAAGTGTGTTTTATAGTGAGTCTGCAAAGGGAAGTGTGTTTTTATAGTGAGTCTACAGAGGGAAGTGTGTTTTTGTAGTGAGTCTACAGGGGGAAATTTGTTTTTATAGTGAGTCTACAGGGGGAAGTGTGTTTTTACAGTGAGTCTACGGGGGGACGTGTGTTTTATAGTGAGTCTACAGGGGGAAGTGTGTTTTTATAGTGAGTCTACAGGGGGATGTGTGTTTTTATAGTGAGTCTACAGGGGGAAGTGTGTTTTTATAGTGAGTCTACAGAGGTAAGTGTGTTTTATTGTGAGTCTACAGAGGGAAGTGTAATTTTATAGTGAGTCTACAGAGGTAAGTATGTTTTATAGTGAGTCTACAGAGGGAAGTGTGTTTTATAGTGAGTTTACAGAGGGACGTGTGTTTTTATAGTGAGTCTACAGGGGGAAGTGTGTTTTTAAAGTGAGTCTACAGGTGGAAGTTTGTTTTTATAGTGAGTCTACAGGGGGAAGTGTGTTTTATAGTGAGTCTACAGGGGGAAGTGTGTTTTATAGTGAGTTTATAGGGGGAAGTGTAACTTTATAATGAGTCTACAGAGGTAAGTGTGTTTTATAGTGAGTCTACAGGGGGAAGTGTGTTTTTATAGTGAGTCTACAGGGGGAAGTATGTTTTTTAGTGAGTCTACAGAGGGACGTGTGTTTTTATATAGTGTGTATATTTATAGTGAGTCTACAGGGGGAAGTGTGTTTTATAGTGAGTCTACCGGGGGAAGTGTGTTTTATAGTGAGGCTACAGGGGGAAGTGTGTTTTTATAGTGAGTGTATTTTTGTAGTGAGTCTACAGAGGGAGGAGTGTTTTATAGTTAGTCTACAGAGGGAAGTGTGTTTTATAGTGAGGCTACAGGGGGAAGTGTGTTTTTATAGTGAGTCTACAGGGGGATGTGTGTTTTTATAGTGAGTCTACAGGGGGAAGTCTGTTTTTAAAGTGAGTCTACAGAGGGAAGAGTGTTTTATAGTGAGTCTACAGAGGGAAGTGTGTTTTATAGTGAGTTTACAGGGGGATGTGTGTTTTTATAGTGAGTCTACATGGGGAAGTGTGTTTTATAGTGAGTCTACAGGGTGAAGTGTGTTTTATAGTGAGTCTACAGGGGAAAGTGTGTTTTATAGTGAGTCTACAGGGGGAAGTGTGTTGTTATAGTGAGTCTACAGAGGGAAGTGTGTTATTATAGTGAGTGTATTTTTGTAGTGAGTCTACAGAGGGAAGTGTGTTTTATAGTGAGTCTACAGAGGGAAGAGTGTTTTTATAGTGAGTCTACAGGGGGAAGTGTGTTTTATAGTGAGTCTACCGGGGAAGTGTGTTTTATAGTGAGTCTACAGGGGGAAGTGTGTTTTATAGTGAGTCTACAGAGGGAAGAGTGTTTTATAGTGAGTCTACAGAGGGAAGTGTGTTTTATAGTGAGTTTACAGAGGGAAGTGTGTTTTATAGCGAGTCTACAGGGGGAAGTGTGTTTTTATAGTGAGTCTACAGGGGGAAGTGTGTTTTTATAGTGAGGCTACAGGGGGAAGTGTGTTTTATAGTGAATTTACAGAGGGAAGTGTGTTTTATAGCGAGTCTACAGGGGGAAGTGTGTTTTTATAGTGAGTCTACCGGGGGAAGTGTGTTTTATAGTGAGGCTACAGGGGGAAGTGTGTTTTTATAGTGAGTCTACAGGGGGAAGTGTGTTTTTATAGTGAGTCTACAGGGGGAAGTGTGTTTTTATAGTGAGTCTAAAGAGGTAAGTGTGTTTTATAGTGAGTCTGCAAAGGGAAGTGTGTTTTTATAGTGAGTCTACAGAGAGAAGTGTGTTTTTATAGTGAGTCTACAGAGGGAAGTGTGTTTTTATAGTGAGTGTATTTTTGTAGTGAGTCTACAGAGGGAAGTGTGTTTTATAGTGAGTTCACAGAGGGAAGTGTGTTTTATAGTGAGTCTACAGAGGTAAATGTGTTTTATAGTGAGTCTACAGTGGGAAGTGTGTTTTATAGTGAGTCTACAGGGGGAAGTGTGTTTTATAGTGAGTTTACAGGGGGAAGTGTAACTTTATAATGAGTCTACAGAGGTAAGTGTGTTTCATAGTGAGTCTACAGGGGGAAGTATGTTTTTAGTGAGTCTACAGGGGAAAGTGTGTTTTATAGTGAGTCTACAGGGGGAAGTGTGTTGTTATAGTGAGTCTACAGAGGGAAGTGTGTTATTATAGTGAGTGTATTTTTGTAGTGAGTCTACAGAGGGAAGTGTGTTTTATAGTGAGTCTACAGAGGGAAGAGTGTTTTTATAGTGAGTCTACAGGGGGAAGTGTGTTTTATAGTGAGTCTACCGGGGAAGTGTGTTTTATAGTGAGTCTACAGGGGGAAGTGTGTTTTATAGTGAGTCTACAGAGGGAAGAGTGTTTTATAGTGAGTCTACAGAGGGAAGTGTGTTTTTATAGTGAGTCTACAGGGGGAAGTGTGTTTTTATAGTGAGGCTACAGGGGGAAGTGTGTTTTATAGTGAGTTTACAGAGGGAAGTGTGTTTTATAGCGAGTCTACAGGGGGAAGTGTGTTTTTATAGTGAGTCTACCGGGGGAAGTGTGTTTTATAGTGAGGCTACAGGGGGAAGTGTGTTTTTATAGTGAGTCTACAGGGGGAAGTGTGTTTTTATAGTGAGTCTACAGGGGGAAGTGTGTTTTTATAGTGAGTCTAAAGAGGTAAGTGTGTTTTATAGTGAGTCTGCAAAGGGAAGTGTGTTTTTATAGTGAGTCTACAGAGAGAAGTGTGTTTTTATAGTGAGTCTACAGAGGGAAGTGTGTTTTTATAGTGAGTGTATTTTTGTAGTGAGTCTACAGAGGGAGGAGTGTTTTATAGTTAGTCTACAGAGGGAAGTGTGTTTTATAGTGAGTCTACAGGGGGAAGTGTGTTTTATAGTGAGGCTACAGGGGGAAGTGTGTTTTTATAGTGAGTCTACAGGGGGATGTGTGTTTTTATAGTGAGTCTACAGGGGGAAGTCTGTTTTTAAAGTGAGTCTACAGAGGGAAGAGTGTTTTATAGTGAGTCTACAGAGGGAAGTGTGTTTTATAGTGAGTTTACAGGGGGAAGTGTGTTTTTATAGTGAGTCTACATGGGGAAGTGTGTTTTATAGTGAGTCTACAGGGTGAAGTGTGTTTTATAGTGAGTCTACAGGGGAAAGTGTGTTTTATAGTGAGTCTACAGGGGGAAGTGTGTTGTTATAGTGAGTCTACAGAGGGAAGTGTGTTATTATAGTGAGTGTATTTTTGTAGTGAGTCTACAGAGGGAAGTGTGTTTTATAGTGAGTCTACAGAGGGAAGAGTGTTTTTATAGTGAGTCTACAGGGGGAAGTGTGTTTTATAGTGAGTCTACCGGGGAAGTGTGTTTTATAGTGAGTCTACAGGGGGAAGTGTGTTTTATAGTGAGTCTACAGAGGGAAGAGTGTTTTATAGTGAGTCTACAGAGGGAAGTGTGTTTTATAGTGAGTTTACAGAGGGAAGTGTGTTTTATAGCGAGTCTACAGGGGGAAGTGTGTTTTTATAGTGAGTCTACAGGGGGAAGTGTGTTTTTATAGTGAGTCTACAGGGGTAAGTGTGTTTTTTAGTGAGTCTACAGGGGGAAGTGTGTTTTATAGTGAGTCTACAGGGGAAAGTGTGTTTTATAGTGAGTCTACAGGGGGAAGTGTGTTTTTATAGTGAGTCTACAGGGGGAGGTGTGTTTTTATAGTGAGTCTACAGGGGGAAGTGTGTTTTATAGTGAGTCTACAGGGGGAAGTGTGTTTTATAGTCAGTCTACAGGGGAAAGTGTGTTTATAGTGAGTCTACAGGGGGAAGTGTGTTTTTATAGTGAGTCTACAGAGGGAAGTTTGTTTTTATAGTGAGTGTATTTTTGTAGTGAGTCTACAGAGGGAAGTGTGTTTTATAGTGAGTCTACAGAGGGAAGAGTGTTTTTATAGTGAGTCTACAGGGGGAAGTGTGTTTTATAGTGAGTCTACCGGGGAAGTGTGTTTTATAGTGAGTCTACAGGGGGAAGTGTGTTTTTATAGTGAGTCTACAGGGGGAAATTTGTTTTTATAGTGAGTCTACAGGGGGAAGTGTGTTTTTATAGTGAGTCTACAGGGGGACGTGTGTTTTATAGTGAGTCTACAGGGGGAAGTGTGTTTTTATAGTGAGTCTACAGGGGGATGTGTGTTTTTATAGTGAGTCTACAGGGGGAAGTGTGTTTTTATAGTGAGTCTACAGAGGTAAGTGTGTTTTATAGTGAGTGTACAGAGGGAAGTGTAATTTTATAGTGAGTCTACAGAGGTAAGTGTGTTTTATAGTGAGTCTACAGAGGGAAGTGTGTTTTATAGTGAGTTCACAGAGGGAAGTGTGTTTTATAGTGAGTCTACAGAGGTAAATGTGTTTTATAGTGAGTCTACAGGGGGAAGTGTGTTTTATAGTGAGTCTACAGGGGGAAGTATGTTTTTTAGTGAGTCTACAGAGGGAAGTGTGTTTTTATATAGTGTGTATATTTATAGTGAGTCTACAGGGGGAAGTGTGTTTTATAGTGAGTCTACCGGGGGAAGTGTGTTTTATAGTGAGGCTACAGGGGGAAGTGTGTTTTTATAGTGAGGGTACAGGGGGAAGTGTGTTTTTATAGTGAGTCTACAGGGGGAAGTGTGTTTTTATAGTGAGTCTACAGGGGGAAGTGTGTTTTTTAGTGAGTCTACAGGGGGAAGTGTGTTTTATAGTGAGTCTACAGGGGAAAGTGTGTTTTATAGTGAGTCTACAGGGGGAAGTGTGTTTTTATAGTGAGTCTACAGGGGGAAGTGTGTTTTTATAGTGAGTCTACAGGGGGAAGTGTGTTTTATAGTGAGTCTACAGGGGGAAGTGTGTTTTATAGTCAGTCTACAGGGGAAAGTGTGTTTATAGTGAGTCTACAGGGGGAAGTGTGTTTTTATAGTGAGTCTACAGAGGGAAGTTTGTTTTTATAGTGAGTGTATTTTTGTAGTGAGTCTACAGAGGGAAGTGTGTTTTATAGTGAGTCTACAGAGGGAAGAGTGTTTTTATAGTGAGTCTACAGGGGGAAGTGTGTTTTATAGTGAGTCTACCGGGGAAGTGTGTTTTATAGTGAGTCTACAGGGGGAAGTGTGTTTTTATAGTGAGTCTACAGGGGGAAATTTGTTTTTATAGTGAGTCTACAGGGGGAAGTGTGTTTTTATAGTGAGTCTACAGGGGGACGTGTGTTTTATAGTGAGTCTACAGGGGGAAGTGTGTTTTTATAGTGAGTCTACAGGGGGATGTGTGTTTTTATAGTGAGTCTACAGGGGGAAGTGTGTTTTTATAGTGAGTCTACAGAGGTAAGTGTGTTTTATAGTGAGTGTACAGAGGGAAGTGTAATTTTATAGTGAGTCTACAGAGGTAAGTGTGTTTTATAGTGAGTCTACAGAGGGAAGTGTGTTTTATAGTGAGTTCACAGAGGGAAGTGTGTTTTATAGTGAGTCTACAGAGGTAAATGTGTTTTATAGTGAGTCTACAGGGGGAAGTGTGTTTTATAGTGAGTCTACAGGGGGAAGTATGTTTTTTAGTGAGTCTACAGAGGGAAGTGTGTTTTTATATAGTGTGTATATTTATAGTGAGTCTACAGGGGGAAGTGTGTTTTATAGTGAGTCTACCGGGGGAAGTGTGTTTTATAGTGAGGCTACAGGGGGAAGTGTGTTTTTATAGTGAGGCTACAGGGGGAAGTGTGTTTTTATAGTGAGTCTACAGGGGGAAGTGTGTTTTATAGTGAGTCTACCGGGGTAGTGTGTTTTATAGTGAGTCTACAGGGGGAAGTGTGTTTTTATAGTGAGTGTACAGGGGGAAATTTGTTTTTATAGTGAGTCTACAGGGGGAAGTGTGTTTTTATAGTGAGTCTACAGGGGGACGTGAGTTTTATAGTGAGTCTACAGGGGGAAGTGTGTTTTTATAGTGAGTCTACAGGGGGATGTGTGTTTTTATAGTGAGTCTACAGGGGGAAGTGTGTTTTTATAGTGAGTCTACAGAGGTAAGTGTGTTTTATAGTGAGTGTACAGAGGGAAGTGTAATTTTATAGTGAGTCTACAGAGGTAAGTGTGTTTTATAGTGAGTCTACAGAGGGAAGTGTGTTTTATAGTGAGTTCACAGAGGGAAATGTGTTTTATAGTGAGTCTACAGAGGTAAATGTGTTTTATAGTGAGTCTACAGGGGGAAGTGTGTTTTATAGTGAGTCTACAGGGGGAAGTATGTTTTTTAGTGAGTCTACAGAGGGAAGTGTGTTTTTATATAGTGTGTATATTTATAGTGAGTCTACAGGGGGAAGTGTGTTTTATAGTGAGTCTACCGGGGGAAGTGTGTTTTATAGTGAGGCTACAGGGGGAAGTGTGTTTTTATAGTGAGGCTACAGGGGGAAGTGTGTTTTTATAGTGAGTCTACAGGGGGAAGTGTGTTTTATAGTGAGTCTACCGGGGTAGTGTGTTTTATAGTGAGTCTACCGGGGAAGTGTGTTTTATAGTGAGTCTACAGGGGGAAGTGTGTTTTATAGTGAGTCTACAGAGGGAAGAGTGTTTTATAGTGAGTCTACAGAGGGAAGTGTGTTTTATAGTGAGTTTACAGAGGGAAGTGTGTTTTATAGCGAGTCTACAGGGGGAAGTGTGTTTTTATAGTGAGTCTACAGGGGGAAGTGTGTTTTTATAGTGAGTCTACAGGGGGAAGTGTGTTTTTTAGTGAGTCTACAGGGGGAAGTGTGTTTTATAGTGAGTCTACAGGGGAAAGTGTGTTTTATAGTGAGTCTACAGGGGGAAGTGTGTTTTTATAGTGAGTCTACAGGGGGAGGTGTGTTTTTATAGTGAGTCTACAGGGGGAAGTGTGTTTTATAGTGAGTCTACAGGGGGAAGTGTGTTTTATAGTCAGTCTACAGGGGAAAGTGTGTTTATAGTGAGTCTACAGGGGGAAGTGTGTTTTTATAGTGAGTCTACAGAGGGAAGTTTGTTTTTATAGTGAGTGTATTTTTGTAGTGAGTCTACAGAGGGAAGTGTGTTTTATAGTGAGTCTACAGAGGGAAGAGTGTTTTTATAGTGAGTCTACAGGGGGAAGTGTGTTTTATAGTGAGTCTACCGGGGAAGTGTGTTTTATAGTGAGTCTACAGGGGGAAGTGTGTTTTTATAGTGAGTCTACAGGGGGAAATTTGTTTTTATAGTGAGTCTACAGGGGGAAGTGTGTTTTTATAGTGAGTCTACAGGGGGACGTGTGTTTTATAGTGAGTCTACAGGGGGAAGTGTGTTTTTATAGTGAGTCTACAGGGGGATGTGTGTTTTTATAGTGAGTCTACAGGGGGAAGTGTGTTTTTTAGTGAGTCTACAGGGGGAAGTGTGTTTTATAGTGAGTCTACAGGGGAAAGTGTGTTTTATAGTGAGTCTACAGGGGGAAGTGTGTTTTTATAGTGAGTCTACAGGGGGAAGTGTGTTTTTATAGTGAGTCTACAGGGGGAAGTGTGTTTTATAGTGAGTCTACAGGGGGAAGTGTGTTTTATAGTCAGTCTACAGGGGAAAGTGTGTTTATAGTGAGTCTACAGGGGGAAGTGTGTTTTTATAGTGAGTCTACAGAGGGAAGTTTGTTTTTATAGTGAGTGTATTTTTGTAGTGAGTCTACAGAGGGAAGTGTGTTTTATAGTGAGTCTACAGAGGGAAGAGTGTTTTTATAGTGAGTCTACAGGGGGAAGTGTGTTTTATAGTGAGTCTACCGGGGAAGTGTGTTTTATAGTGAGTCTACAGGGGGAAGTGTGTTTTTATAGTGAGTCTACAGGGGGAAATTTGTTTTTATAGTGAGTCTACAGGGGGAAGTGTGTTTTTATAGTGAGTCTACAGGGGGACGTGTGTTTTATAGTGAGTCTACAGGGGGAAGTGTGTTTTTATAGTGAGTCTACAGGGGGATGTGTGTTTTTATAGTGAGTCTACAGGGGGAAGTGTGTTTTTATAGTGAGTCTACAGAGGTAAGTGTGTTTTATAGTGAGTGTACAGAGGGAAGTGTAATTTTATAGTGAGTCTACAGAGGTAAGTGTGTTTTATAGTGAGTCTACAGAGGGAAGTGTGTTTTATAGTGAGTTCACAGAGGGAAGTGTGTTTTATAGTGAGTCTACAGAGGTAAATGTGTTTTATAGTGAGTCTACAGGGGGAAGTGTGTTTTATAGTGAGTCTACAGGGGGAAGTATGTTTTTTAGTGAGTCTACAGAGGGAAGTGTGTTTTTATATAGTGTGTATATTTATAGTGAGTCTACAGGGGGAAGTGTGTTTTATAGTGAGTCTACCGGGGGAAGTGTGTTTTATAGTGAGGCTACAGGGGGAAGTGTGTTTTTATAGTGAGGCTACAGGGGGAAGTGTGTTTTTATAGTGAGTCTACAGGGGGAAGTGTGTTTTATAGTGAGTCTACCGGGGTAGTGTGTTTTATAGTGAGTCTACAGGGGGAAGTGTGTTTTTATAGTGAGTGTACAGGGGGAAATTTGTTTTTATAGTGAGTCTACAGGGGGAAGTGTGTTTTTATAGTGAGTCTACAGGGGGACGTGAGTTTTATAGTGAGTCTACAGGGGGAAGTGTGTTTTTATAGTGAGTCTACAGGGGGATGTGTGTTTTTATAGTGAGTCTACAGGGGGAAGTGTGTTTTTATAGTGAGTCTACAGAGGTAAGTGTGTTTTATAGTGAGTGTACAGAGGGAAGTGTAATTTTATAGTGAGTCTACAGAGGTAAGTGTGTTTTATAGTGAGTCTACAGAGGGAAGTGTGTTTTATAGTGAGTTCACAGAGGGAAATGTGTTTTATAGTGAGTCTACAGAGGTAAATGTGTTTTATAGTGAGTCTACAGGGGGAAGTGTGTTTTATAGTGAGTCTACAGGGGGAAGTATGTTTTTTAGTGAGTCTACAGAGGGAAGTGTGTTTTTATATAGTGTGTATATTTATAGTGAGTCTACAGGGGGAAGTGTGTTTTATAGTGAGTCTACCGGGGGAAGTGTGTTTTATAGTGAGGCTACAGGGGGAAGTGTGTTTTTATAGTGAGGCTACAGGGGGAAGTGTGTTTTTATAGTGAGTCTACAGGGGGAAGTGTGTTTTATAGTGAGTCTACCGGGGTAGTGTGTTTTATAGTGAGTCTACAGGGGGAAGTGTGTTTTTATAGTGAGTGTACAGGGGGAAATTTGTTTTTATAGTGAGTCTACAGGGGGAAGTGTGTTTTTATAGTGAGTCTACAGGGGGACGTGAGTTTTATAGTGAGTCTACAGGGGGAAGTGTGTTTTTATAGTGAGTCTACAGGGGGATGTGTGTTTTTATAGTGAGTCTACAGGGGGAAGTGTGTTTTTATAGTGAGTCTACAGAGGTAAGTGTGTTTTATAGTGAGTCTACAGAGGGAAGTGTGTTTTATAGTGAGTTCACAGAGGGAAGTGTGTTTTATAGTGAGTCTACAGAGGTAAATGTGTTTTATAGTGAGTCTACAGGGGGAAGTGTGTTTTATAGTGAGTCTACAGGGGGAAGTATGTTTTTTAGTGAGTCTACAGAGGGAAGTGTGTTTTTATATAGTGTGTATATTTATAGTGAGTCTACAGGGGGAAGTGTGTTTTATAGTGAGTCTACCGGGGGAAGTGTGTTTTATAGTGAGGCTACAGGGGGAAGTGTGTTTTTATAGTGAGTCTACAGGGGGATGTGTGTTTTTATAGTGAGTCTACAGGGGGAAGTCTGTTTTTAAAGTGAGTCTACAGAGGGAAGAGTGTTTTATAGTGAGTCTACAGAGGGAAGTGTGTTTTATAGTGAGTCTACAGGGGAAAGTGTGTTTTATAGTGAGTCTACAGGGGGAAGTGTGTTGTTATAGTGAGTCTACAGAGGGAAGTGTGTTATTATAGTGAGTGTATTTTTGTAGTGAGTCTACAGAGGGAAGTGTGTTTTATAGTGAGTCTACAGAGGGAAGAGTGTTTTTATAGTGAGTCTACAGGGGGAAGTGTGTTTTATAGTGAGTCTACCGGGGAAGTGTGTTTTATAGTGAGTCTACAGGGGGAAGTGTGTTTTATAGTGAGTCTACAGAGGGAAGAGTGTTTTATAGTGAGTCTACAGAGGGAAGTGTGTTTTATAGTGAGTTTACAGAGGGAAGTGTGTTTTATAGCGAGTCTACAGGGGGAAGTGTGTTTTTATAGTGAGTCTACAGGGGGAAGTGTGTTTTTATAGTGAGTCTACAGGGGGAAGTGTGTTTTTTAGTGAGTCTACAGGGGGAAGTGTGTTTTATAGTGAGTCTACAGGGGAAAGTGTGTTTTATAGTGAGTCTACAGGGGGAAGTGTGTTTTTATAGTGAGTCTACAGGGGGAAGTGTGTTTTTATAGTGAGTGTACAGGGGGAAGTGTGTTTTATAGTGAGTCTACAGGGGGAAGTGTGTTTTATAGTCAGTCTACAGGGGAAAGTGTGTTTATAGTGAGTCTACAGGGGGAAGTGTGTTTTTATAGAGTCTACAGAGGGAAGTTTGTTTTTATAGTGAGTGTATTTTTGTAGTGAGTCTACAGAGGGAAGTGTGTTTTATAGTGAGTCTACAGAGGGAAGAGTGTTTTTATAGTGAGTCTACAGGGGGAAGTGTGTTTTATAGTGAGTCTACCGGGGAAGTGTGTTTTATAGTGAGTCTACAGGGGGAAGTGTGTTTTTATAGTGAGTCTACAGGGGGAAATTTGTTTTTATAGTGAGTCTACAGGGGGAAGTGTGTTTTTATAGTGAGTCTACAGGGGGACGTGTGTTTTATAGTGAGTCTACAGGGGGAAGTGTGTTTTTATAGTGAGTCTACAGGGGGATGTGTGTTTTTATAGTGAGTCTACAGGGGGAAGTGTGTTTTTATAGTGAGTCTACAGAGGTAAGTGTGTTTTATAGTGAGTGTACAGAGGGAAGTGTAATTTTATAGTGAGTCTACAGAGGTAAGTGTGTTTTATAGTGAGTCTACAGAGGGAAGTGTGTTTTATAGTGAGTTCACAGAGGGAAGTGTGTTTTATAGTGAGTCTACAGAGGTAAATGTGTTTTATAGTGAGTCTACAGGGGGAAGTGTGTTTTATAGTGAGTCTACAGGGGGAAGTGTGTTTTATAGTGAGTTTACAGGGGGAAGTGTAACTTTATAATGAGTCTACAGAGGTAAGTGTGTTTCATAGTGAGTCTACAGGGGGAAGTGTGTTTTTATAGTGAGTCTACAGGGGGAAGTATGTTTTTAGTGAGTCTACAGAGGGAAGTGTGTTTTTATATAGTGTGTATATTTATAGTGAGTCTACAGGGGGAAGTGTGTTTTATAGTGAGTCTACCGGGGGAAGTGTGTTTTATAGTGAGTTCACAGGGGGAAGTGTGTTTTATAGTGAGTCTACAGGGGGAAGTGTGTTTTATAGTGAGTTTACAGGGGGAAGTGTAACTTTATAATGAGTCTACAGAGGTAAGTGTGTTTTATAGTGAGTCTACAGAGGGAAGAGTGTTTTATAGTGAGTCTACAGAGGGAAGTGTGTTTTATAGTGAGTTTACAGAGGGAAGTGTGTTTTATAGCGAGTCTACAGGGGGAAGTGTGTTTTTATAGTGAGTCTACAGGGGGAAGTGTGTTTTTATAGTGAGTCTACAGGGGGAAGTGTGTTTTTTAGTGAGTCTACAGGGGGAAGTGTGTTTTATAGTGAGTCTACAGGGGAAAGTGTGTTTTATAGTGAGTCTACAGGGGGAAGTGTGTTTTTATAGTGAGTCTACAGGGGGAAGTGTGTTTTTATAGTGAGTGTACAGGGGGAAGTGTGTTTTATAGTGAGTCTACAGGGGGAAGTGTGTTTTATAGTCAGTCTACAGGGGAAAGTGTGTTTATAGTGAGTCTACAGGGGGAAGTGTGTTTTTATAGAGTCTACAGAGGGAAGTTTGTTTTTATAGTGAGTGTATTTTTGTAGTGAGTCTACAGAGGGAAGTGTGTTTTATAGTGAGTCTACAGAGGGAAGAGTGTTTTTATAGTGAGTCTACAGGGGGAAGTGTGTTTTATAGTGAGTCTACCGGGGAAGTGTGTTTTATAGTGAGTCTACAGGGGGAAGTGTGTTTTTATAGTGAGTCTACAGGGGGAAATTTGTTTTTATAGTGAGTCTACAGGGGGAAGTGTGTTTTTATAGTGAGTCTACAGGGGGACGTGTGTTTTATAGTGAGTCTACAGGGGGAAGTGTGTTTTTATAGTGAGTCTACAGGGGGATGTGTGTTTTTATAGTGAGTCTACAGGGGGAAGTGTGTTTTTATAGTGAGTCTACAGAGGTAAGTGTGTTTTATAGTGAGTGTACAGAGGGAAGTGTAATTTTATAGTGAGTCTACAGAGGTAAGTGTGTTTTATAGTGAGTCTACAGAGGGAAGTGTGTTTTATAGTGAGTTCACAGAGGGAAGTGTGTTTTATAGTGAGTCTACAGAGGTAAATGTGTTTTATAGTGAGTCTACAGGGGGAAGTGTGTTTTATAGTGAGTCTACAGGGGGAAGTGTGTTTTATAGTGAGTTTACAGGGGGAAGTGTAACTTTATAATGAGTCTACAGAGGTAAGTGTGTTTCATAGTGAGTCTACAGGGGGAAGTGTGTTTTTATAGTGAGTCTACAGGGGGAAGTATGTTTTTAGTGAGTCTACAGAGGGAAGTGTGTTTTTATATAGTGTGTATATTTATAGTGAGTCTACAGGGGGAAGTGTGTTTTATAGTGAGTCTACCGGGGGAAGTGTGTTTTATAGTGAGTTCACAGGGGGAAGTGTGTTTTATAGTGAGTCTACAGGGGGAAGTGTGTTTTATAGTGAGTTTACAGGGGGAAGTGTAACTTTATAATGAGTCTACAGAGGTAAGTGTGTTTCATAGTGAGTCTACAGGGGGAAGTGTGTTTTTATAGTGAGTCTACAGGGGGAAGTATGTTTTTAGTGAGTCTACAGAGGGAAGTGTGTTTTTATATAGTGTGTATATTTATAGTGAGTCTACAGGGGGAAGTGTGTTTTATAGTGAGTCTACCGGGGGAAGTGTGTTTTATAGTGAGGCTACAGGGGGAAGTGTGTTTTTATAGTGAGTCTACAGGGGGAAGTGTGTTTTTATAGTGAGTCTACAGGGGGAAGTGGGTTTTTATAGTGAGTCTAAAGAGGTAAGTGTGTTTTATAGTGAGTCTGCAAAGGGAAGTGTGTTTTTATAGTGAGTCTACAGAGAGAAGTGTGTTTTTATAGTGAGTCTACAGAGGGAAGTGTGTTTTTATAGTGAGTGTATTTTTGTAGTGAGTCTACAGAGGGAGGAGTCTTTTATAGTTAGTCTACAGAGGGAAGTGTGTTTTATAGTGAGTCTACAGGGGGAAGTGTGTTTTATAGTGAGGCTACAGGGGGAAGTGTGTTTTTATAGTGAGTCTACAGGGGGATGTGTGTTTTTATAGTGAGTCTACAGGGGGAAGTCTGTTTTTAAAGTGAGTCTACAGAGGGAAGAGTGTTTTATAGTGAGTCTACAGAGGGAAGTGTGTTTTATAGTGAGTTTACAGGGGGAAGTGTGTTTTTATAGTGAGTCTACATGGCGAAGTGTGTTTTATAGTGAGTCTACAGGGTGAAGTGTGTTTTATAGTGAGTCTACAGGGGAAAGTGTGTTTTATAGTGAGTCTACAGGGGGAAGTGTGTTGTTATAGTGAGTCTACAGAGGGAAGTGTGTTATTATAGTGAGTGTATTTTTGTAGTGAGTCTACAGAGGGAAGTGTGTTTTATAGTGAGTCTACAGAAGGAAGAGTGTTTTTATAGTGAGTCTACAGGGGGAAGTGTGTTTTATAGTGAGTCTACCGGGGAAGTGTGTTTTATAGTGAGTCTACAGGGGGAAGTGTGTTTTATAGTGAGTCTACAGAGGGAAGAGTGTTTTATAGTGAGTCTACAGAGGGAAGTGTGTTTTATAGTGAGTTTACAGAGGGAAGTGTGTTTTATAGCGAGTCTACAGGGGGAAGTGTGTTTTTATAGTGAGTCTACAGGGGGAAGTGTGTTTTTATAGTGAGTCTACAGGGGGAAGTGTGTTTTTATAGTGAGTCTAAAGAGGTAAGTGTGTTTTATAGTGAGTCTGCAAAGGGAAGTGTGTTTTTATAGTGAGTCTACAGAGAGAAGTGTGTTTTTATAGTGAGTCTACAGAGGGAAGTGTGTTTTTATAGTGAGTGTATTTTTGTAGTGAGTCTACAGAGGGAGGAGTGTTTTATAGTTAGTCTACAGAGGGAAGTGTGTTTTATAGTGAGTCTACAGGGGGAAGTGTGTTTTATAGTGAGGCTACAGGGGGAAGTGTGTTTTTATAGTGAGTCTACAGGGGGATGTGTGTTTTTATAGTGAGTCTAGAGGGGGAAGTCTGTTTTTAAAGTGAGTCTACAGAGGGAAGAGTGTTTTATAGTGAGTCTACAGAGGGAAGTGTGTTTTATAGTGAGTTTACAGGGGGAAGTGTGTTTTTATAGTGAGTCTACATGGGGAAGTGTGTTTTATAGTGAGTCTACAGGGTGAAGTGTGTTTTACAGTGAGTCTACAGGGGAAAGTGTGTTTTATAGTGAGTCTACAGGGGGAAGTGTGTTGTTATAGTGAGTCTACAGAGGGAAGTGTGTTATTATAGTGAGTGTATTTTTGTAGTGAGTCTACAGAGGGAAGTGTGTTTTATAGTGAGTCTACAGAGGGAAGAGTGTTTTTATAGTGAGTCTACAGGGGGAAGTTTGTTTTATAGTGAGTCTACCGGGGAAGTGTGTTTTATAGTGAGTCTACAGGGGGAAGTGTGTTTTATAGTGAGTCTACAGAGGGAAGAGTGTTTTATAGTGAGTCTACAGAGGGAAGTGTGTTTTATAGTGAGTTCACAGAGGGAAGTGTGTTTTATAGCGAGTCTACAGGGGGAAGTGTGTTTTTATAGTGAGTCTACAGGGGGAAGTGTGTTTTTATAGTGAGTCTACAGGGGGAAGTGTGTTTTTTAGTGAGTCTACAGGGGGAAGTGTGTTTTATAGTGAGTCTACAGGGGAAAGTGTGTTTTATAGTGAGTCTACAGGGGGAAGTGTGTTTTTATAGTGAGTCTACAGGGGGAAGTGTGTTTTTATAGTGAGTCTACAGGGGGAAGTGTGTTTTATAGTGAGTCTACAGGGGGAAGTGTGTTTTATAGTCAGTCTACAGGGGAAAGTGTGTTTATAGTGAGTCTACAGGGGGAAGTGTGTTTTTATAGTGAGTCTACAGAGGGAAGTTTGTTTTTATAGTGAGTGTATTTTTGTAGTGAGTCTACAGAGGGAAGTGTGTTTTATAGTGAGTCTACAGAGGGAAGAGTGTTTTTATAGTGAGTCTACAGGGGGAAGTGTGTTTTATAGTGAGTCTACCGGGGAAGTGTGTTTTATAGTGAGTCTACAGGGGGAAGTGTGTTTTTATAGTGAGTCTACAGGGGGAAATTTGTTTTTATAGTGAGTCTACAGGGGGAAGTGTGTTTTTATAGTGAGTCTACAGGGGGACGTGTGTTTTATAGTGAGTCTACAGGGGGAAGTGTGTTTTTATAGTGAGTCTACAGGGGGATGTGTGTTTTTATAGTGAGTCTACAGGGGGAAGTGTGTTTTTATAGTGAGTCTACAGAGGTAAGTGTGTTTTATAGTGAGTGTACAGAGGGAAGTGTGTTTTATAGTGAGTTCACAGAGGGAAGTGTGTTTTATAGTGAGTCTACAGAGGTAAATGTGTTTTATAGTGAGTCTACAGGGGGAAGTGTGTTTTATAGTGAGTCTACAGGGGGAAGTATGTTTTTTAGTGAGTCTACAGAGGGAAGTGTGTTTTTATATAGTGTGTATATTTATAGTGAGTCTACAGGGGGAAGTGTGTTTTATAGTGAGTCTACCGGGGGAAGTGTGTTTTATAGTGAGGCTACAGGGGGAAGTGTGTTTTTATAGTGAGTCTACAGGGGGATGTGTGTTTTTATAGTGAGTCTACAGGGGGAAGTCTGTTTTTAAAGTGAGTCTACAGAGGGAAGAGTGTTTTATAGTGAGTCTACAGTGGGAAGTGTGTTTTATAGTGAGTCTACAGAGGGAAGAGTGTTTTTATAGTGAGTCTACAGGGGGAAGTGTGTTTTATAGTGAGTCTACCGGGGAAGTGTGTTTTATAGTGAGTCTACAGGGGGAAGTGTGTTTTATAGTGAGTCTACAGAGGGCAGAGTGTTTTATAGTGAGTCTACAGGGGGAAGTGTGTTTTATAGTTAGTCTACAGAGGGAAGTGTGTTTTATAGTGAGTCTACAGGGGGAAGTGTGTTTTATAGTGAGGCTACAGGGGGAAGTGTGTTTTTATAGTGAGTCTACAGGGGGATGTGTGTTTTTATAGTGAGTCTAGAGGGGGAAGTCTGTTTTTAAAGTGAGTCTACAGAGGGAAGAGTGTTTTATAGTGAGTCTACAGAGGGAAGTGTGTTTTATAGTGAGTTTACAGGGGGAAGTGTGTTTTTATAGTGAGTCTACATGGGGAAGTGTGTTTTATAGTGAGTCTACAGGGTGAAGTGTGTTTTACAGTGAGTCTACAGGGGAAAGTGTGTTTTATAGTGAGTCTACAGGGGGAAGTGTGTTGTTATAGTGAGTCTACAGAGGGAAGTGTGTTATTATAGTGAGTGTATTTTTGTAGTGAGTCTACAGAGGGAAGTGTGTTTTATAGTGAGTCTACAGAGGGAAGAGTGTTTTTATAGTGAGTCTACAGGGGGAAGTTTGTTTTATAGTGAGTCTACCGGGGAAGTGTGTTTTATAGTGAGTCTACAGGGGGAAGTGTGTTTTATAGTGAGTCTACAGAGGGAAGAGTGTTTTATAGTGAGTCTACAGAGGGAAGTGTGTTTTATAGTGAGTTCACAGAGGGAAGTGTGTTTTATAGCGAGTCTACAGGGGGAAGTGTGTTTTTATAGTGAGTCTACAGGGGGAAGTGTGTTTTTATAGTGAGTCTACAGGGGGAAGTGTGTTTTTTAGTGAGTCTACAGGGGGAAGTGTGTTTTATAGTGAGTCTACAGGGGAAAGTGTGTTTTATAGTGAGTCTACAGGGGGAAGTGTGTTTTTATAGTGAGTCTACAGGGGGAAGTGTGTTTTTATAGTGAGTCTACAGGGGGAAGTGTGTTTTATAGTGAGTCTACAGGGGGAAGTGTGTTTTATAGTCAGTCTACAGGGGAAAGTGTGTTTATAGTGAGTCTACAGGGGGAAGTGTGTTTTTATAGTGAGTCTACAGAGGGAAGTTTGTTTTTATAGTGAGTGTATTTTTGTAGTGAGTCTACAGAGGGAAGTGTGTTTTATAGTGAGTCTACAGAGGGAAGAGTGTTTTTATAGTGAGTCTACAGGGGGAAGTGTGTTTTATAGTGAGTCTACCGGGGAAGTGTGTTTTATAGTGAGTCTACAGGGGGAAGTGTGTTTTTATAGTGAGTCTACAGGGGGAAATTTGTTTTTATAGTGAGTCTACAGGGGGAAGTGTGTTTTTATAGTGAGTCTACAGGGGGACGTGTGTTTTATAGTGAGTCTACAGGGGGAAGTGTGTTTTTATAGTGAGTCTACAGGGGGATGTGTGTTTTTATAGTGAGTCTACAGGGGGAAGTGTGTTTTTATAGTGAGTCTACAGAGGTAAGTGTGTTTTATAGTGAGTGTACAGAGGGAAGTGTGTTTTATAGTGAGTTCACAGAGGGAAGTGTGTTTTATAGTGAGTCTACAGAGGTAAATGTGTTTTATAGTGAGTCTACAGGGGGAAGTGTGTTTTATAGTGAGTCTACAGGGGGAAGTATGTTTTTTAGTGAGTCTACAGAGGGAAGTGTGTTTTTATATAGTGTGTATATTTATAGTGAGTCTACAGGGGGAAGTGTGTTTTATAGTGAGTCTACCGGGGGAAGTGTGTTTTATAGTGAGGCTACAGGGGGAAGTGTGTTTTTATAGTGAGTCTACAGGGGGATGTGTGTTTTTATAGTGAGTCTACAGGGGGAAGTCTGTTTTTAAAGTGAGTCTACAGAGGGAAGAGTGTTTTATAGTGAGTCTACAGTGGGAAGTGTGTTTTATAGTGAGTCTACAGAGGGAAGAGTGTTTTTATAGTGAGTCTACAGGGGGAAGTGTGTTTTATAGTGAGTCTACCGGGGAAGTGTGTTTTATAGTGAGTCTACAGGGGGAAGTGTGTTTTATAGTGAGTCTACAGAGGGCAGAGTGTTTTATAGTGAGTCTACAGAGGGAAGTGTGTTTTATAGTGAGTTTACAGAGGGAAGTGTGTTTTATAGCGAGTCTACAGGGGGAAGTGTGTTTTTATAGTGAGTCTACAGGGGGAAGTATGTTTTTAGTGAGTCTACAGAGGGAAGTGTGTTTTTATATAGTGTGTATATTTATAGTGAGTCTACAGGGGGAAGTGTGTTTTATAGTGAGTCTACCGGGGGAAGTGTGTTTTATAGTGAGGCTACAGGGGGAAGTGTGTTTTTATAGTGAGTCTACAGGGGGATGTGTGTTTTTATAGTGAGTCACCGGGGGAAGTCTGTTTTTAAAGTGAGTCTACAGAGGGAAGAGTGTTTTATAGTGAGTCTACAGAGGGAAGTGTGTTTTATAGTGAGTCTACAGAGGGAAGAGTGTTTTTATAGTGAGTCTACAGGGGGAAGTGTGTTTTATAGTGAGTCTACCGGGGAAGTGTGTTTTATAGTGAGTCTACAGGGGGAAGTGTGTTTTATAGTGAGTCTACAGAGGGAAGAGTGTTTTATAGTGAGTCTACAGAGGGAAGTGTGTTTTATAGTGAGTTTACAGAGGGAAGTGTGTTTTATAGCGAGTCTACAGGGGGAAGTGTGTTTTATAGTGAGTCTACAGGGGGAAGTGTGTTTTATAGTGAGTCTACAGGGGAAAGTGTGTTTTATAGTGAGTCTACAGGGGGAAGTGTGTTTTTATAGTGAGTCTACAGAGGGAAGTGTGTTTTTATAGTGAGTCTACAGGGGGAAGTATGTTTTTAGTGAGTCTACAGAGGGAAGTGTGTTTTTATATAGTGTGTATATTTATAGTGAGTCTACAGGGGGAAGTGTGTTTTATAGTGAGTCTACCGGGGGAAGTGTGTTTTATAGTGAGTTCACAGGGGGAAGTGTGTTTTATAGTGAGTCTACAGGGGGAAGTGTGTTTTATAGTGAGTTTACAGGGGGAAGTGTAACTTTATAATGAGTCTACAGAGGTAAGTGTGTTTCATAGTGAGTCTACAGGGGGAAGTGTGTTTTTATAGTGAGTCTACAGGGGGAAGTATGTTTTTAGTGAGTCTACAGAGGGAAGTGTGTTTTTATATAGTGTGTATATTTATAGTGAGTCTACAGGGGGAAGTGTGTTTTATAGTGAGTCTACCGGGGGAAGTGTGTTTTATAGTGAGGCTACAGGGGGAAGTGTGTTTTTATAGTGAGTCTACAGGGGGAAGTGTGTTTTTATAGTGAGTCTACAGGGGGAAGTGGGTTTTTATAGTGAGTCTAAAGAGGTAAGTGTGTTTTATAGTGAGTCTGCAAAGGGAAGTGTGTTTTTATAGTGAGTCTACAGAGAGAAGTGTGTTTTTATAGTGAGTCTACAGAGGGAAGTGTGTTTTTATAGTGAGTGTATTTTTGTAGTGAGTCTACAGAGGGAGGAGTGTTTTATAGTTAGTCTACAGAGGGAAGTGTGTTTTATAGTGAGTCTACAGGGGGAAGTGTGTTTTATAGTGAGGCTACAGGGGGAAGTGTGTTTTTATAGTGAGTCTACAGGGGGATGTGTGTTTTTATAGTGAGTCTACAGGGGGAAGTCTGTTTTTAAAGTGAGTCTACAGAGGGAAGAGTGTTTTATAGTGAGTCTACAGAGGGAAGTGTGTTTTATAGTGAGTTTACAGGGGGAAGTGTGTTTTTATAGTGAGTCTACATGGGGAAGTGTGTTTTATAGTGAGTCTACAGGGTGAAGTGTGTTTTATAGTGAGTCTACAGGGGAAAGTGTGTTTTATAGTGAGTCTACAGGGGGAAGTGTGTTGTTATAGTGAGTCTACAGAGGGAAGTGTGTTATTATAGTGAGTGTATTTTTGTAGTGAGTCTACAGAGGGAAGTGTGTTTTATAGTGAGTCTACAGAAGGAAGAGTGTTTTTATAGTGAGTCTACAGGGGGAAGTGTGTTTTATAGTGAGTCTACCGGGGAAGTGTGTTTTATAGTGAGTCTACAGGGGGAAGTGTGTTTTATAGTGAGTCTACAGAGGGAAGAGTGTTTTATAGTGAGTCTACAGAGGGAAGTGTGTTTTATAGTGAGTTTACAGAGGGAAGTGTGTTTTATAGCGAGTCTACAGGGGGAAGTGTGTTTTTATAGTGAGTCTACAGGGGGAAGTGTGTTTTTATAGTGAGGCTACAGGGGGAAGTGTGTTTTATAGTGAGTTTACAGAGGGAAGTGTGTTTTATAGCGAGTCTACAGGGGGAAGTGTGTTTTTATAGTGAGTCTACCGGGGGAAGTGTGTTTTATAGTGAGGCTACAGGGGGAAGTGTGTTTTTATAGTGAGTCTACAGGGGGAAGTGTGTTTTTATAGTGAGTCTACAGGGGGAAGTGTGTTTTTATAGTGAGTCTAAAGAGGTAAGTGTGTTTTATAGTGAGTGTGCAAAGGGAAGTGTGTTTTTATAGTGAGTCTACAGAGAGAAGTGTGTTTTTATAGTGAGTCTACAGAGGGAAGTGTGTTTTTATAGTGAGTGTATTTTTGTAGTGAGTCTACAGAGGGAGGAGTGTTTTATAGTTAGTCTACAGAGGGAAGTGTGTTTTATAGTGAGTCTACAGGGGGAAGTGTGTTTTGTAGTGAGGCTACAGGGGGAAGTGTGTTTTTATAGTGAGTCTACAGGGGGATGTGTGTTTTTATAGTGAGTCTAGAGGGGGAAGTCTGTTTTTAAAGTGAGTCTACAGAGGGAAGAGTGTTTTATAGTGAGTCTACAGAGGGAAGTGTGTTTTATAGTGAGTTTACAGGGGGAAGTGTGTTTTTATAGTGAGTCTACATGGGGAAGTGTGTTTTATAGTGAGTCTACAGGGTGAAGTGTGTTTTATAGTGAGTCTACAGGGGAAAGTGTGTTTTATAGTGAGTCTACAGGGGGAAGTGTGTTGTTATAGTGAGTCTACAGAGGGAAGTGTGTTATTATAGTGAGTGTATTTTTGTAGTGAGTCTACAGAGGGAAGTGTGTTTTATAGTGAGTCTACAGAGGGAAGAGTGTTTTTATAGTGAGTCTACAGGGGGAAGTTTGTTTTATAGTGAGTCTACCGGGGAAGTGTGTTTTATAGTGAGTCTACAGGGGGAAGTGTGTTTTATAGTGAGTCTACAGAGGGAAGAGTGTTTTATAGTGAGTCTACAGAGGGAAGTGTGTTTTATAGTGAGTTTACAGAGGGAAGTGTGTTTTATAGCGAGTCTACAGGGGGAAGTGTGTTTTTATAGTGAGTCTACAGGGGGAAGTGTGTTTTTATAGTGAGTCTACAGGGGGAAGTGTGTTTTTTAGTGAGTCTACAGGGGGAAGTGTGTTTTATAGTGAGTCTACAGGGGAAAGTGTGTTTTATAGTGAGTCTACAGGGGGAAGTGTGTTTTTATAGTGAGTCTACAGGGGGAAGTGTGTTTTTATAGTGAGTCTACAGGGGGAAGTGTGTTTTATAGTGAGTCTACAGGGGGAAGTGTGTTTTATAGTCAGTCTACAGGGGAAAGTGTGTTTATAGTGAGTCTACAGGGGGAAGTGTGTTTTTATAGTGAGTCTACAGAGGGAAGTTTGTTTTTATAGTGAGTGTATTTTTGTAGTGAGTCTACAGAGGGAAGTGTGTTTTATAGTGAGTCTACAGAGGGAAGAGTGTTTTTATAGTGAGTCTACAGGGGGAAGTGTGTTTTATAGTGAGTCTACCGGGGAAGTGTGTTTTATAGTGAGTCTACAGGGGGAAGTGTGTTTTTATAGTGAGTCTACAGGGGGAAATTTGTTTTTATAGTGAGTCTACAGGGGGAAGTGTGTTTTTATAGTGAGTCTACAGGGGGACGTGTGTTTTATAGTGAGTCTACAGGGGGAAGTGTGTTTTTATAGTGAGTCTACAGGGGGATGTGTGTTTTTATAGTGAGTCTACAGGGGGAAGTGTGTTTTTATAGTGAGTCTACAGAGGTAAGTGTGTTTTATAGTGAGTGTACAGAGGGAAGTGTGTTTTATAGTGAGTTCACAGAGGGAAGTGTGTTTTATAGTGAGTCTACAGAGGTAAATGTGTTTTATAGTGAGTCTACAGGGGGAAGTGTGTTTTATAGTGAGTCTACAGGGGGAAGTATGTTTTTTAGTGAGTCTACAGAGGGAAGTGTGTTTTTATATAGTGTGTATATTTATAGTGAGTCTACAGGGGGAAGTGTGTTTTATAGTGAGTCTACCGGGGGAAGTGTGTTTTATAGTGAGGCTACAGGGGGAAGTGTGTTTTTATAGTGAGTCTACAGGGGGATGTGTGTTTTTATAGTGAGTCTACAGGGGGAAGTCTGTTTTTAAAGTGAGTCTACAGAGGGAAGAGTGTTTTATAGTGAGTCTACAGTGGGAAGTGTGTTTTATAGTGAGTCTACAGAGGGAAGAGTGTTTTTATAGTGAGTCTACAGGGGGAAGTGTGTTTTATAGTGAGTCTACCGGGGAAGTGTGTTTTATAGTGAGTCTACAGGGGGAAGTGTGTTTTATAGTGAGTCTACAGAGGGCAGAGTGTTTTATAGTGAGTCTACAGAGGGAAGTGTGTTTTATAGTGAGTTTACAGAGGGAAGTGTGTTTTATAGCGAGTCTACAGGGGGAAGTGTGTTTTTATAGTGAGTCTACAGGGGGAAGTATGTTTTTAGTGAGTCTACAGAGGGAAGTGTGTTTTTATATAGTGTGTATATTTATAGTGAGTCTACAGGGGGAAGTGTGTTTTATAGTGAGTCTACCGGGGGAAGTGTGTTTTATAGTGAGGCTACAGGGGGAAGTGTGTTTTTATAGTGAGTCTACAGGGGGATGTGTGTTTTTATAGTGAGTCACCGGGGGAAGTCTGTTTTTAAAGTGAGTCTACAGAGGGAAGAGTGTTTTATAGTGAGTCTACAGAGGGAAGTGTGTTTTATAGTGAGTCTACAGAGGGAAGAGTGTTTTTATAGTGAGTCTACAGGGGGAAGTGTGTTTTATAGTGAGTCTACCGGGGAAGTGTGTTTTATAGTGAGTCTACAGGGGGAAGTGTGTTTTATAGTGAGTCTACAGAGGGAAGAGTGTTTTATAGTGAGTCTACAGAGGGAAGTGTGTTTTATAGTGAGTTTACAGAGGGAAGTGTGTTTTATAGCGAGTCTACAGGGGGAAGTGTGTTTTTATAGTGAGTCTACAGGGGGAAGTATGTTTTTAGTGAGTCTACAGAGGGAAGTGTTATTTTATATAGTGTGTATATTTATAGTGAGTCTACAGGGGGAAGTGTGTTTTATAGTGAGTCTACCGGGGGAAGTGTGTTTTATAGTGAGGCTACAGGGGGAAGTGTGTTTTTATAGTGAGTCTACAGGGGGAAGTGTTTTTTTATAGTGAGTCTACAGGGGGAAGTGTGTTTTTATAGTGAGTCTAAAGAGGTAAGTGTGTTTTATAGTGAGTCTGCAAAGGGAAGTGTGTTTTTATAGTGAGTCTACAGAGAGAAGTGTGTTTTTATAGTGAGTCTACAGAGGGAAGTGTGTTTTTATAGTGAGTGTATTTTTGTAGTGAGTCTACAGAGGGAGGAGTGTTTTATAGTTAGTCTACAGAGGGAAGTGTGTTTTATAGTGAGTCTACAGGGGGAAGTGTGTTTTATAGTGAGGCTACAGGGGGAAGTGTGTTTTTATAGTGAGTGTACAGGGGGATGTGTGTTTTTATAGTGAGTCTACAGGGGGAAGTCTGTTTTTAAAGTGAGTCTACAGAGGGAAGAGTGTTTTATAGTGAGTCTACAGAGGGAAGTGTGTTTTATAGTGAGTTTACAGGGGGAAGTGTGTTTTTATAGTGAGTCTACATGGGGAAGTGTGTTTTATAGTGAGTCTACAGGGTGAAGTGTGTTTTATAGTGAGTCTACAGGGGAAAGTGTGTTTTATAGTGAGTCTACAGGGGGAAGTGTGTTGTTATAGTGAGTCTACAGAGGGAAGTGTGTTATTATAGTGAGTGTATTTTTGTAGTGAGTCTACAGAGGGAAGTGTGTTTTATAGTGAGTCTACAGAGGGAAGAGTGTTTTTATAGTGAGTCTACAGGGGGAAGTGTGTTTTATAGTGAGTCTACCGGGGAAGTGTGTTTTATAGTGAGTCTACAGGGGGAAGTGTGTTTTATAGTGAGTCTACAGAGGGAAGAGTGTTTTATAGTGAGTCTACAGAGGGAAGTGTGTTTTTATAGTGAGTCTACAGGGGGAAGTGTGTTTTTATAGTGAGGCTACAGGGGGAAGTGTGTTTTATAGTGAGTTTACAGAGGGAAGTGTGTTTTATAGCGAGTCTACAGGGGGAAGTGTGTTTTTATAGTGAGTCTACCGGGGGAAGTGTGTTTTATAGTGAGGCTACAGGGGGAAGTGTGTTTTTATAGTGAGTCTACAGGGGGAAGTGTGTTTTTATAGTGAGTCTACAGGGGGAAGTGTGTTTTTATAGTGAGTCTAAAGAGGTAAGTGTGTTTTATAGTGAGTCTGCAAAGGGAAGTGTGTTTTTATAGTGAGTCTACAGAGAGAAGTGTGTTTTTATAGTGAGTCTACAGAGGGAAGTGTGTTTTTATAGTGAGTGTATTTTTGTAGTGAGTCTACAGAGGGAGGAGTGTTTTATAGTTAGTCTACAGAGGGAAGTGTGTTTTATAGTGAGTCTACAGGGGGAAGTGTGTTTTATAGTGAGGCTACAGGGGGAAGTGTGTTTTTATAGTGAGTCTACAGGGGGATGTGTGTTTTTATAGTGAGTCTACAGGGGGAAGTCTGTTTTTAAAGTGAGTCTACAGAGGGAAGAGTGTTTTATAGTGAGTCTACAGAGGGAAGTGTGTTTTATAGTGAGTTTACAGGGGGAAGTGTGTTTTTATAGTGAGTCTACATGGGGAAGTGTGTTTTATAGTGAGTCTACAGGGTGAAGTGTGTTTTATAGTGAGTCTACAGGGGAAAGTGTGTTTTATAGTGAGTCTATAGGGGGAAGTGTGTTGTTATAGTGAGTCTACAGAGGGAAGTGTGTTATTATAGTGAGTGTATTTTTGTAGTGAGTCTACAGAGGGAAGTGTGTTTTATAGTGAGTCTACTGAGGGAAGAGTGTTTTTATAGTGAGTCTACAGGGGGAAGTGTGTTTTATAGTGAGTCTACCGGGGAAGTGTGTTTTATAGTGAGTCTACAGGGGGAAGTGTGTTTTATAGTGAGTCTACAGAGGGAAGAGTGTTTTATAGTGAGTCTACAGAGGGAAGTGTGTTTTATAGTGAGTTTACAGAGGGAAGTGTGTTTTATAGCGAGTCTACAGGGGGAAGTGTGTTTTTATAGTGAGTCTACAGGGGGAAGTTTGTTTTTATAGTTAGTCTACAGAGGGAAGTGTGTTTTATAGTGAGTCTACAGGGGGAAGTGTGTTTTGTAGTGAGGCTACAGGGGGAAGTGTGTTTTTATAGTGAGTCTACAGGGGGATGTGTGTTTTTATAGTGAGTCTAGAGGGGGAAGTCTGTTTTTAAAGTGAGTCTACAGAGGGAAGAGTGTTTTATAGTGAGTCTACAGAGGGAAGTGTGTTTTATAGTGAGTTTACAGGGGGAAGTGTGTTTTTATAGTGAGTCTACATGGGGAAGTGTGTTTTATAGTGAGTCTACAGGGTGAAGTGTGTTTTATAGTGAGTCTACAGGGGAAAGTGTGTTTTATAGTGAGTCTACAGGGGGAAGTGTGTTGTTATAGTGAGTCTACAGAGGGAAGTGTGTTATTATAGTGAGTGTATTTTTGTAGTGAGTCTACAGAGGGAAGTGTGTTTTATAGTGAGTCTACAGAGGGAAGAGTGTTTTTATAGTGAGTCTACAGGGGGAAGTTTGTTTTATAGTGAGTCTACCGGGGAAGTGTGTTTTATAGTGAGTCTACAGGGGGAAGTGTGTTTTATAGTGAGTCTACAGAGGGAAGAGTGTTTTATAGTGAGTCTACAGAGGGAAGTGTGTTTTATAGTGAGTTTACAGAGGGAAGTGTGTTTTATAGCGAGTCTACAGGGGGAAGTGTGTTTTTATAGTGAGTCTACAGGGGGAAGTGTGTTTTTATAGTGAGTCTACAGGGGGAAGTGTGTTTTTTAGTGAGTCTACAGGGGGAAGTGTGTTTTATAGTGAGTCTACAGGGGAAAGTGTGTTTTATAGTGAGTCTACAGGGGGAAGTGTGTTTTTATAGTGAGTCTACAGGGGGAAGTGTGTTTTTATAGTGAGTCTACAGGGGGAAGTGTGTTTTATAGTGAGTCTACAGGGGGAAGTGTGTTTTATAGTCAGTCTACAGGGGAAAGTGTGTTTATAGTGAGTCTACAGGGGGAAGTGTGTTTTTATAGTGAGTCTACAGAGGGAAGTTTGTTTTTATAGTGAGTGTATTTTTGTAGTGAGTCTACAGAGGGAAGTGTGTTTTATAGTGAGTCTACAGAGGGAAGAGTGTTTTTATAGTGAGTCTACAGGGGGAAGTGTGTTTTATAGTGAGTCTACCGGGGAAGTGTGTTTTATAGTGAGTCTACAGGGGGAAGTGTGTTTTTATAGTGAGTCTACAGGGGGAAATTTGTTTTTATAGTGAGTCTACAGGGGGAAGTGTGTTTTTATAGTGAGTCTACAGGGGGACGTGTGTTTTATAGTGAGTCTACAGGGGGAAGTGTGTTTTTATAGTGAGTCTACAGGGGGATGTGTGTTTTTATAGTGAGTCTACAGGGGGAAGTGTGTTTTTATAGTGAGTCTACAGAGGTAAGTGTGTTTTATAGTGAGTGTACAGAGGGAAGTGTGTTTTATAGTGAGTTCACAGAGGGAAGTGTGTTTTATAGTGAGTCTACAGAGGTAAATGTGTTTTATAGTGAGTCTACAGGGGGAAGTGTGTTTTATAGTGAGTCTACAGGGGGAAGTATGTTTTTTAGTGAGTCTACAGAGGGAAGTGTGTTTTTATATAGTGTGTATATTTATAGTGAGTCTACAGGGGGAAGTGTGTTTTATAGTGAGTCTACCGGGGGAAGTGTGTTTTATAGTGAGGCTACAGGGGGAAGTGTGTTTTTATAGTGAGTCTACAGGGGGATGTGTGTTTTTATAGTGAGTCTACAGGGGGAAGTCTGTTTTTAAAGTGAGTCTACAGAGGGAAGAGTGTTTTATAGTGAGTCTACAGTGGGAAGTGTGTTTTATAGTGAGTCTACAGAGGGAAGAGTGTTTTTATAGTGAGTCTACAGGGGGAAGTGTGTTTTATAGTGAGTCTACCGGGGAAGTGTGTTTTATAGTGAGTCTACAGGGGGAAGTGTGTTTTATAGTGAGTCTACAGAGGGCAGAGTGTTTTATAGTGAGTCTACAGAGGGAAGTGTGTTTTATAGTGAGTTTACAGAGGGAAGTGTGTTTTATAGCGAGTCTACAGGGGGAAGTGTGTTTTTATAGTGAGTCTACAGGGGGAAGTATGTTTTTAGTGAGTCTACAGAGGGAAGTGTGTTTTTATATAGTGTGTATATTTATAGTGAGTCTACAGGGGGAAGTGTGTTTTATAGTGAGTCTACCGGGGGAAGTGTGTTTTATAGTGAGGCTACAGGGGGAAGTGTGTTTTTATAGTGAGTCTACAGGGGGATGTGTGTTTTTATAGTGAGTCACCGGGGGAAGTCTGTTTTTAAAGTGAGTCTACAGAGGGAAGTGTGTTTTATAGTGAGTCTACAGAGGGAAGAGTGTTTTATAGTGAGTCTACAGAGGGAAGTGTGTTTTATAGTGAGTTTACAGAGGGATGTGTGTTTTTATAGTGAGTCTACAGGGGGAAGTGTGTTTTTATAGTGAGTCTACAGGGGGAAGTGTGTTTTTATAGTGAGTCTACAGGGGGAAGTGTGTTTTTATAGTGAGTCTAAAGAGGTAAGTGTGTTTTATAGTGAGTCTGCAAAGGGAAGTGTGTTTTTATAGTGAGTCTACAGAGAGAAGTGTGTTTTTATAGTGAGTCTACAGAGGGAAGTGTGTTTTTATAGTGAGTGTATTTTTGTAGTGAGTCTACAGAGGGAGGAGTGTTTTATAGTTAGTCTACAGAGGGAAGTGTGTTTTATAGTGAGTCTACAGGGGGAAGTGTGTTTTATAGTGAGGCTACAGGGGGAAGTGTGTTTTTATAGTGAGTCTACAGGGGGATGTGTGTTTTTATAGTGAGTCTACAGGGGGAAGTCTGTTTTTAAAGTGAGTCTACAGAGGGAAGAGTGTTTTATAGTGAGTCTACAGAGGGAAGTGTGTTTTATAGTGAGTTTACAGGGGGAAGTGTGTTTTTATAGTGAGTCTACATGGGGAAGTGTGTTTTATAGTGAGTCTACAGGGTGAAGTGTGTTTTATAGTGAGTCTACAGGGGAAAGTGTGTTTTATAGTGAGTCTACAGGGGGAAGTGTGTTGTTATAGTGAGTCTACAGAGGGAAGTGTGTTATTATAGTGAGTGTATTTTTGTAGTGAGTCTACAGAGGGAAGTGTGTTTTATAGTGAGTCTACAGAGGGAAGAGTGTTTTTATAGTGAGTCTACAGGGGGAAGTGTGTTTTATAGTGAGTCTACAGGGGGAAGTGTGTTTTATAGTGAGTCTACAGAGGGAAGAGTGTTTTATAGTGAGTCTACAGAGGGAAGTGTGTTTTTATAGTGAGTCTACAGGGGGAAGTGTGTTTTTATAGTGAGGCTACAGGGGGAAGTGTGTTTTATAGTGAGTTTACAGAGGGAAGTGTGTTTTATAGCGAGTCTACAGGGGGAAGTGTGTTTTTATAGTGAGTCTACCGGGGGAAGTGTGTTTTATAGTGAGGCTACAGGGGGAAGTGTGTTTTTATAGTGAGTCTACAGGGGGAAGTGTGTTTTTATAGTGAGTCTACAGGGGGAAGTGTGTTTTTATAGTGAGTCTAAAGAGGTAAGTGTGTTTTATAGTGAGTCTGCAAAGGGAAGTGTGTTTTTATAGTGAGTCTACAGAGAGAAGTGTGTTTTTATAGTGAGTCTACAGAGGGAAGTGTGTTTTTATAGTGAGTGTATTTTTGTAGTGAGTCTACAGAGGGAGGAGTGTTTTATAGTTAGTCTACAGAGGGAAGTGTGTTTTATAGTGAGTCTACAGGGGGAAGTGTGTTTTATAGTGAGGCTACAGGGGGAAGTGTGTTTTTATAGTGAGTCTACAGGGGGATGTGTGTTTTTATAGTGAGTCTACAGGGGGAAGTCTGTTTTTAAAGTGAGTCTACAGAGGGAAGAGTGTTTTATAGTGAGTCTACAGAGGGAAGTGTGTTTTATAGTGAGTTTACAGGGGGAAGTGTGTTTTTATAGTGAGTCTACATGGGGAAGTGTGTTTTATAGTGAGTCTACAGGGTGAAGTGTGTTTTATAGTGAGTCTACAGGGGAAAGTGTGTTTTATAGTGAGTCTATAGGGGGAAGTGTGTTGTTATAGTGAGTCTACAGAGGGAAGTGTGTTATTATAGTGAGTGTATTTTTGTAGTGAGTCTACAGAGGGAAGTGTGTTTTATAGTGAGTCTACTGAGGGAAGAGTGTTTTTATAGTGAGTCTACAGGGGGAAGTGTGTTTTATAGTGAGTCTACCGGGGAAGTGTGTTTTATAGTGAGTCTACAGGGGGAAGTGTGTTTTATAGTGAGTCTACAGAGGGAAGAGTGTTTTATAGTGAGTCTACAGAGGGAAGTGTGTTTTATAGTGAGTTTACAGAGGGAAGTGTGTTTTATAGCGAGTCTACAGGGGGAAGTGTGTTTTTATAGTGAGTCTACAGGGGGAAGTGTGTTTTTATAGTGAGTCTACAGGGGGAAGTGTGTTTTTTAGTGAGTCTACAGGGGGAAGTGTGTTTTATAGTGAGTCTACCGGGGAAGTGTGTTTTATAGTGAGTCTACAGGGGGAAGTGTGTTTTTATAGTGAGTCTACAGGGGGAAGTGTGTTTTTATAGTGAGTCTACAGGGGGAAGTGTGTTTTATAGTGAGTCTACAGGGGGAAGTGTGTTTTATAGTCAGTCTACAGGGGAAAGTGTGTTTATAGTGAGTCTACAGGGGGAAGTGTGTTTTTATAGTGAGTCTACAGAGGGAAGTTTGTTTTTATAGTGAGTGTATTTTTGTAGTGAGTCTACAGAGGGAAGTGTGTTTTATAGTGAGTCTACAGAGGGAAGAGTGTTTTTATAGTGAGTCTACAGGGGGAAGTGTGTTTTATAGTGAGTCTACCGGGGAAGTGTGTTTTATAGTGAGTCTACAGGGGGAAGTGTGTTTTTATAGTGAGTCTACAGGGGGAAATTTGTTTTTATAGTGAGTCTACAGGGGGAAGTGTGTTTTTATAGTGAGTCTACAGGGGGACGTGTGTTTTATAGTGAGTCTACAGGGGGAAGTGTGTTTTTATAGTGAGTCTACAGGGGGATGTGTGTTTTTATAGTGAGTCTACAGGGGGAAGTGTGTTTTTATAGTGAGTCTACAGAGGTAAGTGTGTTTTATAGTGAGTGTACAGAGGGAAGTGTAATTTTATAGTGAGTCTACAGAGGTAAGTGTGTTTTATAGTGAGTCTACAGAGGGAAGTGTGTTTTATAGTGAGTTCACAGAGGGAAGTGTGTTTTATAGTGAGTCTACAGAGGTAAATGTGTTTTATAGTGAGTCTACAGGGGGAAGTGTGTTTTATAGTGAGTCTACAGGGGGAAGTGTGTTTTTTAGTGAGTCTACAGAGGGAAGTGTGTTTTTATATAGTGTGTATATTTATAGTGAGTCTACAGGGGGAAGTGTGTTTTATAGTGAGTCTACCGGGGGAAGTGTGTTTTATAGTGAGGCTACAGGGGGAAGTGTGTTTTTATAGTGAGTCTACAGGGGGATGTGTGTTTTTATAGTGAGTCTACAGGGGGAAGTCTGTTTTTAAAGTGAGTCTACAGAGGGAAGAGTGTTTTATAGTGAGTCTACAGGGGGAAGTGTGTTTTTATAGTGAGTCTACAGGGGGAAGTGTGTTTTTTAGTGAGTCTACAGGGGGAAGTGTGTTTTATAGTGAGTCTACAGGGGAAAGTGTGTTTTATAGTGAGTCTACAGGGGGAAGTGTGTTTTTATAGTGAGTCTACAGGGGGAAGTGTGTTTTTATAGTGAGTCTACAGGGGGAAGTGTGTTTTATAGTGAGTCTACAGGGGGAAGTGTGTTTTATAGTCAGTCTACAGGGGAAAGTGTGTTTATAGTGAGTCTACAGGGGGAAGTGTGTTTTTATAGTGAGTCTACAGAGGGAAGTTTGTTTTTATAGTGAGTGTATTTTTGTAGTGAGTCTACAGAGGGAAGTGTGTTTTATAGTGAGTCTACAGAGGGAAGAGTGTTTTTATAGTGAGTCTACAGGGGGAAGTGTGTTTTATAGTGAGTCTACCGGGGAAGTGTGTTTTATAGTGAGTCTACAGGGGGAAGTGTGTTTTTATAGTGAGTCTACAGGGGGAAATTTGTTTTTATAGTGAGTCTACAGGGGGAAGTGTGTTTTTATAGTGAGTCTACAGGGGGACGTGTGTTTTATAGTGAGTCTACAGGGGGAAGTGTGTTTTTATAGTGAGTCTACAGGGGGATGTGTGTTTTTATAGTGAGTCTACAGGGGGAAGTGTGTTTTTATAGTGAGTCTACAGAGGTAAGTGTGTTTTATAGTGAGTGTACAGAGGGAAGTGTAATTTTATAGTGAGTCTACAGAGGTAAGTGTGTTTTATAGTGAGTCTACAGAGGGAAGTGTGTTTTATAGTGAGTTCACAGAGGGAAGTGTGTTTTATAGTGAGTCTACAGAGGTAAATGTGTTTTATAGTGAGTCTACAGGGGGAAGTGTGTTTTATAGTGAGTCTACAGGGGGAAGTGTGTTTTTTAGTGAGTCTACAGAGGGAAGTGTGTTTTTATACAGTGTGTATATTTATAGTGAGTCTACAGGGGGAAGTGTGTTTTATAGTGAGTCTACCGGGGGAAGTGTGTTTTATAGTGAGGCTACAGGGGGAAGTGTGTTTTTATAGTGAGTCTACAGGGGGATGTGTGTTTTTATAGTGAGTCTACAGGGGGAAGTCTGTTTTTAAAGTGAGTCTACAGAGGGAAGAGTGTTTTATAGTGAGTCTACAGAGGGAAGTGTGTTTTATAGTGAGTCTACAGAGGGAAGAGTGTTTTTATAGTGAGTCTACAGGGGGAAGTGTGTTTTATAGTGAGTCTACCGGGGAAGTGTGTTTTATAGTGAGTCTACAGGGGGAAGTGTGTTTTATAGTGAGTCTACAGAGGGAAGAGTGTTTTATAGTGAGTCTACAGAGGGAAGTGTGTTTTATAGTGAGTTTACAGAGGGAAGTGTGTTTTATAGCGAGTCTACAGGGGGAAGTGTGTTTTTATAGTGAGTCTACCGGGGGAAGTGTGTTTTATAGTGAGGCTACAGGGGGAAGTGTGTTTTTATAGTGAGTCTACAGGGGGAAGTGTGTTTTTATAGTGAGTCTACAGGGGGAAGTGTGTTTTTATAGTGAGTCTAAAGAGGTAAGTGTGTTTTATAGTGAGTCTGCAAAGGGAAGTGTGTTTTTATAGTGAGTCTACAGAGAGAAGTGTGTTTTTATAGTGAGTCTACAGAGGGAAGTGTGTTTTTATAGTGAGTGTATTTTTGTAGTGAGTCTACAGAGGGAGGAGTGTTTTATAGTTAGTCTACAGAGGGAAGTGTGTTTTATAGTGAGTCTACAGGGGGAAGTGTGTTTTATAGTGAGGCTACAGGGGGAAGTGTGTTTTTATAGTGAGTCTACAGGGGGATGTGTGTTTTTATAGTGAGTCTACAGGGGGAAGTCTGTTTTTAAAGTGAGTCTACAGAGGGAAGAGTGTTTTATAGTGAGTCTACAGAGGGAAGTGTGTTTTATAGTGAGTTTACAGGGGGAAGTGTGTTTTTATAGTGAGTCTACATGGGGAAGTGTGTTTTATAGTGAGTCTACAGGGTGAAGTGTGTTTTATAGTGAGTCTACAGGGGAAAGTGTGTTTTATAGTGAGTCTACAGGGGGAAGTGTGTTTTTATAGTGAGTCTACAGAGGGAAGTGTGTTATTATAGTGAGTGTATTTTTGTAGTGAGTCTACAGAGGGAAGTGTGTTTTATAGTGAGTCTACAGAGGGAAGAGTGTTTTTATAGTGAGTCTACAGGGGGAAGTGTGTTTTATAGTGAGTCTACCGGGGAAGTGTGTTTTATAGTGAGTCTACAGGGGGAAGTGTGTTTTATAGTGAGTCTACAGAGGGAAGAGTGTTTTATAGTGAGTCTACAGAGGGAAGTGTGTTTTATAGTGAGTTTACAGAGGGAAGTGTGTTTTATAGCGAGTCTACAGGGGGAAGTGTGTTTTTATAGTGAGTCTACAGGGGGAAGTGTGTTTTTATAGTGAGTCTACAGGGGGAAGTGTGTTTTTTAGTGAGTCTACAGGGGGAAGTGTGTTTTATAGTGAGTCTACAGGGGAAAGTGTGTTTTATAGTGAGTCTACAGGGGGAAGTGTGTTTTTATAGTGAGTCTACAGGGGGAAGTGTGTTTTTATAGTGAGTCTACAGGGGGAAGTGTGTTTTATAGTGAGTCTACAGGGGGAAGTGTGTTTTATAGTCAGTCTACAGGGGAAAGTGTGTTTATAGTGAGTCTACAGGGGGAAGTGTGTTTTTATAGTGAGTCTACAGAGGGAAGTTTGTTTTTATAGTGAGTGTATTTTTGTAGTGAGTCTACAGAGGGAAGTGTGTTTTATAGTGAGTCTACAGAGGGAAGAGTGTTTTTATAGTGAGTCTACAGGGGGAAGTGTGTTTTATAGTGAGTCTACCGGGGAAGTGTGTTTTATAGTGAGTCTACAGGGGGAAGTGTGTTTTTATAGTGAGTCTACAGGGGGAAATTTGTTTTTATAGTGAGTCTACAGGGGGAAGTGTGTTTTTATAGTGAGTCTACAGGGGGACGTGTGTTTTATAGTGAGTCTACAGGGGGAAGTGTGTTTTTATAGTGAGTCTACAGGGGGATGTGTGTTTTTATAGTGAGTCTACAGGGGGAAGTGTGTTTTTATAGTGAGTCTACAGAGGTAAGTGTGTTTTATAGTGAGTGTACAGAGGGAAGTGTAATTTTATAGTGAGTCTACAGAGGTAAGTGTGTTTTATAGTGAGTCTACAGAGGGAAGTGTGTTTTATAGTGAGTTCACAGAGGGAAGTGTGTTTTATAGTGAGTCTACAGAGGTAAATGTGTTTTATAGTGAGTCTACAGGGGGAAGTGTGTTTTATAGTGAGTCTACAGGGGGAAGTGTGTTTTTTAGTGAGTCTACAGAGGGAAGTGTGTTTTTATATAGTGTGTATATTTATAGTGAGTCTACAGGGGGAAGTGTGTTTTATAGTGAGTCTACCGGGGGAAGTGTGTTTTATAGTGAGGCTACAGGGGGAAGTGTGTTTTTATAGTGAGTCTACAGGGGGATGTGTGTTTTTATAGTGAGTCTACAGGGGGAAGTCTGTTTTTAAAGTGAGTCTACAGAGGGAAGAGTGTTTTATAGTGAGTCTACAGGGGGAAGTGTGTTTTTATAGTGAGTCTACAGGGGGAAGTGTGTTTTTTAGTGAGTCTACAGGGGGAAGTGTGTTTTATAGTGAGTCTACAGGGGAAAGTGTGTTTTATAGTGAGTCTACAGGGGGAAGTGTGTTTTTATAGTGAGTCTACAGGGGGAAGTGTGTTTTTATAGTGAGTCTACAGGGGGATGTGTGTTTTTATAGTGAGTCTACAGGGGGAAGTCTGTTTTTAAAGTGAGTCTACAGAGGGAAGAGTGTTTTATAGTGAGTCTACAGAGGGAAGTGTGTTTTATAGTGAGTCTACAGAGGGAAGAGTGTTTTTATAGTGAGTCTAAAGGGGGAAGTGTGTTTTATAGTGAGTCTACCGGGGAAGTGTGTTTTATAGTGAGTCTACAGGGGGAAGTGTGTTTTATAGTGAGTCTACAGAGGGAAGAGTGTTTTATAGTGAGTCTACAGAGGGAAGTGTGTTTTATAGTGAGTTTACAGAGGGAAGTGTGTTTTATAGCGAGTCTACAGGGGGAAGTGTGTTTTTATAGTGAGTCTACCGGGGGAAGTGTGTTTTATAGTGAGGCTACAGGGGGAAGTGTGTTTTTATAGTGAGTCTACAGGGGGAAGTGTGTTTTTATAGTGAGTCTACAGGGGGAAGTGTGTTTTTATAGTGAGTCTAAAGAGGTAAGTGTGTTTTATAGTGAGTCTGCAAAGGGAAGTGTGTTTTTATAGTGAGTCTACAGAGAGAAGTGTGTTTTTATAGTGAGTCTACAGAGGGAAGTGTGTTTTTATAGTGAGTGTATTTTTGTAGTGAGTCTACAGAGGGAGGAGTGTTTTATAGTTAGTCTACAGAGGGAAGTGTGTTTTATAGTGAGTCTACAGGGGGATGTGTGTTTTTATAGTGAGTCTACAGGGGGAAGTCTGTTTTTAAAGTGAGTCTACAGAGGGAAGAGTGTTTTATAGTGAGTTTACAGAGGGAAGTGTGTTTTATAGTGAGTTTACCGGGGGAAGTGTGTTTTTATAGTGAGTCTACATGGGGAAGTGTGTTTTATAGTGAGTCTACAGGGTGAAGTGTGTTTTATAGTGAGTCTACAGGGGAAAGTGTGTTTTATAGTGAGTCTACAGGGGGAAGTTTGTTGTTATAGTGAGTCTACAGAGGGAAGTGTGTTATTATAGTGAGTGTATTTTTGTAGTGAGTCTACAGAGGGAAGTGTGTTTTATAGTGAGTCTACAGAGGGAAGAGTGTTTTTATAGTGAGTCTACAGGGGGAAGTGTGTTTTATAGTGAGTCTACCGGGGAAGTGTGTTTTATAGTGAGTCTACAGGGGGAAGTGTGTTTTATAGTGAGTCTACAGAGGGAAGAGTGTTTTATAGTGAGTCTACAGAGGGAAGTGTGTTTTATAGTGAGTTTACAGAGGGAAGTGTGTTTTATAGCGAGTCTACAGGGGGAAGATTGTTTTTATAGTGAGTCTACAGGGGGAAGTGTGTTTTTATAGTGAGTCTACAGGGGGAAGTGTGTTTTTTAGTGAGTCTACAGGGGGAAGTGTGTTTTATAGTGAGTCTACAGGGGAAAGTGTGTTTTATAGTGAGTCTACAGGGGGAAGTTTTTTTTTATAGTGAGTCTACAGGGGGAAGTGTGTTTTTATAGTGAGTCTACAGGGGGAAGTGTGTTTTATAGTGAGTCTACAGGGGGAAGTGTGTTTTATAGTCAGTCTACAGGGGAAAGTGTGTTTATAGTGAGTCTACAGGGGGAAGTGTGTTTTTATAGTGAGTCTACAGAGGGAAGTTTGTTTTTATAGTGAGTGTATTTTTGTAGTGAGTCTACAGAGGGAAGTGTGTTTTATAGTGAGTCTACAGAGGGAAGAGTGTTTTTATAGTGAGTCTACAGGGGGAAGTGTGTTTTATAGTGAGTCTACCGGGGAAGTGTGTTTTATAGTGAGTCTACAGGGGGAAGTGTGTTTTTATAGTGAGTCTACAGGGGGAAATTTGTTTTTATAGTGAGTCTACAGGGGGAAGTGTGTTTTTATAGTGAGTCTACAGGGGGACGTGTGTTTTATAGTGAGTCTACAGGGGGAAGTGTGTTTTTATAGTGAGTCTACAGGGGGATGTGTGTTTTTATAGTGAGTCTACAGGGGGAAGTGTGTTTTTATAGTGAGTCTACAGAGGTAAGTGTGTTTTATAGTGAGTGTACAGAGGGAAGTGTAATTTTATAGTGAGTCTACAGAGGTAAGTGTGTTTTATAGTGAGTCTACAGAGGGAAGTGTGTTTTATAGTGAGTTCACAGAGGGAAGTGTGTTTTATAGTGAGTCTACAGAGGTAAATGTGTTTTATAGTGAGTCTACAGGGGGAAGTGTGTTTTATAGTGAGTCTACAGGGGGAAGTATGTTTTTTAGTGAGTCTACAGAGGGAAGTGTGTTTTTATATAGTGTGTATATTTATAGTGAGTCTACAGGGGGAAGTGTGTTTTATAGTGAGTCTACCGGGGGAAGTGTGTTTTATAGTGAGGCTACAGGGGGAAGTGTGTTTTTATAGTGAGTCTACAGGGGGATGTGTGTTTTTATAGTGAGTCTACAGGGGGAAGTCTGTTTTTAAAGTGAGTCTACAGAGGGAAGAGTGTTTTATAGTGAGTCTACAGAGGGAAGTGTGTTTTATAGTGAGTCTACATAGGGAAGAGTGTTTTTATAGTGAGTCTACAGGGGGAAGTGTGTTTTATAGTGAGTCTACCGGGGAAGTGTGTTTTATAGTGAGTCTACAGGGGGAAGTGTGTTTTATAGTGAGTCTACAGAGGGAAGAGTGTTTTATAGTGAGTCTACAGAGGGAAGTGTGTTTTATAGTGAGTTTACAGAGGGAAGTGTGTTTTATAGCGAGTCTACAGGGGGAAGTGTGTTTTTATAGTGAGTCTACAGGGGGAAGTGTGTTTTATAGTGAGTCTACAGGGGGAAGTGTGTTTTATAGTCAGTCTACAGGGGAAAGTGTGTTTATAGTGAGTCTACAGGGGGAAGTGTGTTTTTATAGTGAGTCTACAGAGGGAAGTTTGTTTTTATAGTGAGTGTATTTTTGTAGTGAGTCTACAGAGGGAAGTGTGTTTTATAGTGAGTCTACAGAGGGAAGAGTGTTTTTATAGTGAGTCTACAGGGGGAAGTGTGTTTTATAGTGAGTCTACCGGGGAAGTGTGTTTTATAGTGAGTCTACAGGGGGAAGTGTGTTTTTATAGTGAGTCTACAGGGGGACGTGTGTTTTATAGTGAGTCTACAGGGGGAAGTGTGTTTTTATAGTGAGTCTACAGGGGGAAGTGTGTTTTTATAGTGAGTCTACAGGGGGACGTGTGTTTTATAGTGAGTCTACAGGGGGAAGTGTGTTTTTATAGTGAGTCTACAGGGGGACGTGTGTTTTATAGTGAGTCTACAGGGGGAAGTGTGTTTTTATAGTGAGTCTACAGAGGTAAGTGTGTTTTATAGTGAGTGTACAGAGGGAAGTGTAATTTTATAGTGAGTCTACAGAGGTAAGTGTGTTTTATAGTGAGTCTACAGAGGGAAGTGTGTTTTATAGTGAGTTCACAGAGGGAAGTGTGTTTTATAGTGAGTCTACAGAGGTAAATGTGTTTTATAGTGAGTCTACAGGGGGAAGTGTGTTTTATAGTGAGTCTACAGGGGGAAGTGTGTTTTATAGTGAGTTTACAGGGGGAAGTGTAACTTTATAATGAGTCTACAGAGGTAAGTGTGTTTCATAGTGAGTGTACAGGGGGAAGTATGTTTTTAGTGAGTCTACAGGGGAAAGTGTGTTTTATAGTGAGTCTACAGGGGGAAGTGTGTTGTTATAGTGAGTCTACAGAGGGAAGTGTGTTATTATAGTGAGTGTATTTTTGTAGTGAGTCTACAGAGGGAAGTGTGTTTTATAGTGAGTCTACAGAGGGAAGAGTGTTTTTATAGTGAGTCTACAGGGGGAAGTGTGTTTTATAGTGAGTCTACCGGGGAAGTGTGTTTTATAGTGAGTCTACAGGGGGAAGTGTGTTTTATAGTGAGTCTACAGAGGGAAGAGTGTTTTATAGTGAGTCTACAGAGGGAAGTGTGTTTTTATAGTGAGTCTACAGGGGGAAGTGTGTTTTTATAGTGAGGCTACAGGGGGAAGTGTGTTTTATAGTGAGTTTACAGAGGGAAGTGTGTTTTATAGCGAGTCTACAGGGGGAAGTGTGTTTTTATAGTGAGTCTACCGGGGGAAGTGTGTTTTATAGTGAGGCTACAGGGGGAAGTGTGTTTTTATAGTGAGTCTACAGGGGGAAGTGTGTTTTTATAGTGAGTCTACAGGGGGAAGTGTGTTTTTATAGTGAGTCTAAAGAGGTAAGTGTGTTTTATAGTGAGTCTGCAAAGGGAAGTGTGTTTTTATAGTGAGTCTACAGAGAGAAGTGTGTTTTTATAGTGAGTCTACAGAGGGAAGTGTGTTTTTATAGTGAGTGTATTTTTGTAGTGAGTCTACAGAGGGAGGAGTGTTTTATAGTTAGTCTACAGAGGGAAGTGTGTTTTATAGTGAGTCTACAGGGGGAAGTGTGTTTTATAGTGAGGCTACAGGGGGATGTGTGTTTTTATAGTGAGTCTACAGGGGGAAGTCTGTTTTTAAAGTGAGTCTACAGAGGGAAGAGTGTTTTATAGTGAGTCTACAGAGGGAAGTGTGTTTTATAGTGAGTTTACAGGGGGAAGTGTGTTTTTATAGTGAGTCTACATGGGGAAGTGTGTTTTATAGTGAGTCTACAGGGTGAAGTGTGTTTTATAGTGAGTCTACAGGGGAAAGTGTGTTTTATAGTGAGTCTACAGGGGGAAGTGTGTTGTTATAGTGAGTCTACAGAGGGAAGTGTGTTATTATAGTGAGTGTATTTTTGTAGTGAGTCTACAGAGGGAAGTGTGTTTTATAGTGAGTCTACATGGGGAAGTGTGTTTTATAGTGAGTCTACAGGGGGAAGTGTGTTTTTATAGTGAGTCTACATGGGGAAGTGTGTTTTATAGTGAGTCTACAGGGTGAAGTGTGTTTTATAGTGAGTCTACAGGGGAAAGTGTGTTTTATAGTGAGTCTACAGGGGGAAGTGTGTTGTTATAGTGAGTCTACAGAGGGAAGTGTGTTATTATAGTGAGTGTATTTTTGTAGTGAGTCTACAGAGGGAAGTGTGTTTTATAGTGAGTCTACAGAGGGAAGAGTGTTTTTATAGTGAGTCTACAGGGGGAAGTGTGTTTTATAGTGAGTCTACCGGGGAAGTGTGTTTTATAGTGAGTCTACAGGGGGAAGTGTGTTTTATAGTGAGTCTACAGAGGGAAGAGTGTTTTATAGTGAGTCTACAGAGGGAAGTGTGTTTTATAGTGAGTTTACAGAGGGAAGTGTGTTTTATAGCGAGTCTACAGGGGGAAGTGTGTTTTTATAGTGAGTCTACAGGGGGAAGTGTGTTTTTATAGTGAGTCTACAGGGGGAAGTGTGTTTTTTAGTGAGTCTACAGGGGGAAGTGTGTTTTATAGTGAGTCTACAGGGGAAAGTGTGTTTTATAGTGAGTCTACAGGGGGAAGTGTGTTTTTATAGTGAGTCTACAGGGGGAAGTGTGTTTTTATAGTGAGTCTACAGGGGGAAGTGTGTTTTATAGTGAGTCTACAGGGGGAAGTGTGTTTTATAGTCAGTCTACAGGGGAAAGTGTGTTTATAGTGAGTCTACAGGGGGAAGTGTGTTTTTATAGTGAGTCTACAGAGGGAAGTTTGTTTTTATAGTGAGTGTATTTTTGTAGTGAGTCTACAGAGGGAAGTGTGTTTTATAGTGAGTCTACAGAGGGAAGAGTGTTTTTATAGTGAGTCTACAGGGGGAAGTGTGTTTTATAGTGAGTCTACCGGGGAAGTGTGTTTTATAGTGAGGCTACAGGGGGAAGTGTGTTTTTATAGTGAGTCTACAGGGGGATGTGTGTTTTTATAGTGAGTCTACAGGGGGAAGTCTGTTTTTAAAGTGAGTCTACAGAGGGAAGAGTGTTTTATAGTGAGTCTACAGAGGGAAGTGTGTTTTATAGTGAGTCTACATAGGGAAGAGTGTTTTTATAGTGAGTCTACAGGGGGAAGTGTGTTTTATAGTGAGTCTACCGGGGAAGTGTGTTTTATAGTGAGTCTACAGGGGGAAGTGTGTTTTATAGTGAGTCTACAGAGGGAAGAGTGTTTTATAGTGAGTCTACAGAGGGAAGTGTGTTTTATAGTGAGTTTACAGAGGGAAGTGTGTTTTATAGCGAGTCTACAGGGGGAAGTGTGTTTTTATAGTGAGTCTACAGGGGGAAGTGTGTTTTATAGTGAGTCTACAGGGGGAAGTGTGTTTTATAGTCAGTCTACAGGGGAAAGTGTGTTTATAGTGAGTCTACAGGGGGAAGTGTGTTTTTATAGTGAGTCTACAGAGGGAAGTTTGTTTTTATAGTGAGTGTATTTTTGTAGTGAGTCTACAGAGGGAAGTGTGTTTTATAGTGAGTCTACAGAGGGAAGAGTGTTTTTATAGTGAGTCTACAGGGGGAAGTGTGTTTTATAGTGAGTCTACCGGGGAAGTGTGTTTTATAGTGAGTCTACAGGGGGAAGTGTGTTTTTATAGTGAGTCTACAGGGGGACGTGTGTTTTATAGTGAGTCTACAGGGGGAAGTGTGTTTTTATAGTGAGTCTACAGGGGGAAGTGTGTTTTTATAGTGAGTCTACAGTGGGAAGTGTGTTTTTATAGTGAGTCTACAGGGGGACGTGTGTTTTATAGTGAGTCTACAGGGGGAAGTGTGTTTTTATAGTGAGTCTACAGAGGTAAGTGTGTTTTATAGTGAGTGTACAGAGGGAAGTGTAATTTTATAGTGAGTCTACAGAGGTAAGTGTGTTTTATAGTGAGTCTACAGAGGGAAGTGTGTTTTATAGTGAGTTCACAGAGGGAAGTGTGTTTTATAGTGAGTCTACAGAGGTAAATGTGTTTTATAGTGAGTCTACAGGGGGAAGTGTGTTTTATAGTGAGTCTACAGGGGGAAGTGTGTTTTATAGTGAGTTTACAGGGGGAAGTGTAACTTTATAATGAGTCTACAGAGGTAAGTGTGTTTCATAGTGAGTGTACAGGGGGAAGTATGTTTTTAGTGAGTCTACAGGGGAAAGTGTGTTTTATAGTGAGTCTACAGGGGGAAGTGTGTTGTTATAGTGAGTCTACAGAGGGAAGTGTGTTATTATAGTGAGTGTATTTTTGTAGTGAGTCTACAGAGGGAAGTGTGTTTTATAGTGAGTCTACAGAGGGAAGAGTGTTTTTATAGTGAGTCTACAGGGGGAAGTGTGTTTTATAGTGAGTCTACCGGGGAAGTGTGTTTTATAGTGAGTCTACAGGGGGAAGTGTGTTTTATAGTGAGTCTACAGAGGGAAGAGTGTTTTATAGTGAGTCTACAGAGGGAAGTGTGTTTTTATAGTGAGTCTACAGGGGGAAGTGTGTTTTTATAGTGAGGCTACAGGGGGAAGTGTGTTTTATAGTGAGTTTACAGAGGGAAGTGTGTTTTATAGCGAGTCTACAGGGGGAAGTGTGTTTTTATAGTGAGTCTACCGGGGGAAGTGTGTTTTATAGTGAGGCTACAGGGGGAAGTGTGTTTTTATAGTGAGTCTACAGGGGGAAGTGTGTTTTTATAGTGAGTCTACAGGGGGAAGTGTGTTTTTATAGTGAGTCTAAAGAGGTAAGTGTGTTTTATAGTGAGTCTGCAAAGGGAAGTGTGTTTTTATAGTGAGTCTACAGAGAGAAGTGTGTTTTTATAGTGAGTCTACAGAGGGAAGTGTGTTTTTATAGTGAGTGTATTTTTGTAGTGAGTCTACAGAGGGAGGAGAGTTTTATAGTTAGTCTACAGAGGGAAGTGTGTTTTATAGTGAGTCTACAGGGGGAAGTGTGTTTTATAGTGAGGCTACAGGGGGATGTGTGTTTTTATAGTGAGTCTACAGGGGGAAGTCTGTTTTTAAAGTGAGTCTACAGAGGGAAGAGTGTTTTATAGTGAGTCTACAGAGGGAAGTGTGTTTTATAGTGAGTTTACAGGGGGAAGTGTGTTTTTATAGTGAGTCTACATGGGGAAGTGTGTTTTATAGTGAGTCTACAGGGTGAAGTGTGTTTTATAGTGAGTCTACAGGGGAAAGTGTGTTTTATAGTGAGTCTACAGGGGGAAGTGTGTTGTTATAGTGAGTCTACAGAGGGAAGTGTGTTATTATAGTGAGTGTATTTTTGTAGTGAGTCTACAGAGGGAAGTGTGTTTTATAGTGAGTCTACATGGGGAAGTGTGTTTTATAGTGAGTCTACAGGGGGAAGTGTGTTTTTATAGTGAGTCTACATGGGGAAGTGTGTTTTATAGTGAGTCTACAGGGTGAAGTGTGTTTTATAGTGAGTCTACAGGGGAAAGTGTGTTTTATAGTGAGTCTACAGGGGGAAGTGTGTTGTTATAGTGAGTCTACAGAGGGAAGTGTGTTATTATAGTGAGTGTATTTTTGTAGTGAGTCTACAGAGGGAAGTGTGTTTTATAGTGAGTCTACAGAGGGAAGAGTGTTTTTATAGTGAGTCTACAGGGGGAAGTGTGTTTTATAGTGAGTCTACCGGGGAAGTGTGTTTTATAGTGAGTCTACAGGGGGAAGTGTGTTTTATAGTGAGTCTACAGAGGGAAGAGTGTTTTATAGTGAGTCTACAGAGGGAAGTGTGTTTTATAGTGAGTTTACAGAGGGAAGTGTGTTTTATAGCGAGTCTACAGGGGGAAGTGTGTTTTTATAGTGAGTCTACAGGGGGAAGTGTGTTTTTATAGTGAGTCTACAGGGGGAAGTGTGTTTTTTAGTGAGTCTACAGGGGGAAGTGTGTTTTATAGTGAGTCTACAGGGGAAAGTGTGTTTTATAGTGAGTCTACAGGGGGAAGTGTGTTTTTATAGTGAGTCTACAGGGGGAAGTGTGTTTTTATAGTGAGTCTACAGGGGGAAGTGTGTTTTATAGTGAGTCTACAGGGGGAAGTGTGTTTTATAGTCAGTCTACAGGGGAAAGTGTGTTTATAGTGAGTCTACAGGGGGAAGTGTGTTTTTATAGTGAGTCTACAGAGGGAAGTTTGTTTTTATAGTGAGTGTATTTTTGTAGTGAGTCTACAGAGGGAAGAGTGTTTTTATAGTGAGTCTACAGGGGGAAGAGTGTTTTTATAGTGAGTCTACAGGGGGAAGTGTGTTTTATAGTGAGTCTACCGGGGAAGTGTGTTTTATAGTGAGTCTACAGGGGGAAGTGTGTTTTTATAGTGAGTCTACAGGGGGAAATTTGTTTTTATAGTGAGTCTACAGGGGGAAGTTTGTTTTTATAGTGAGTCTACAGGGGGACGTGTGTTTTATAGTGAGTCTCAAGGGGGAAGTGTGTTTTTATAGTGAGTCTACAGGGGGATGTGTGTTTTTATAGTGAGTCTACAGGGGGAAGTGTGTTTTTATAGTGAGTCTACAGAGGTAAGTGTGTTTTATAGTGAGTGTACAGAGGGAAGTGTAATTTTATAGTGAGTCTACAGAGGTAAGTGTGTTTTATAGTGAGTCTACAGAGGGAAGTGTGTTTTATAGTGAGTTCACAGAGGGAAGTGTGTTTTATAGTGAGTCTACAGAGGTAAATGTGTTTTATAGTGAGTCTACAGGGGGAAGTGTGTTTTATAGTGAGTCTACAGGGGGAAGTGTGTTTTTTAGTGAGTCTACAGAGGGAAGAGTGTTTTTATATAGTGTGTATATTTATAGTGAGTCTACAGGGGGAAGTGTGTTTTATAGTGAGTCTACCGGGGGAAGTGTGTTTTATAGTGAGGCTACAGGGGGAAGTGTGTTTTTATAGTGAGTCTACAGGGGGATGTGTGTTTTTATAGTGAGTCTACAGGGGGAAGTCTGTTTTTAAAGTGAGTCTACAGAGGGAAGAGTGTTTTATAGTGAGTCTACAGGGGGAAGTGTGTTTTTATAGTGAGTCTACAGGGGGAAGTGTGTTTTTTAGTGAGTCTACAGGGGGAAGTGTGTTTTATAGTGAGTCTACAGGGGAAAGTGTGTTTTATAGTGAGTCTACAGGGGGAAGTGTGTTTTTATAGTGAGTCTACAGGGGGAAGTGTGTTTTTATAGTGAGTCTACAGGGGGAAGTGTGTTTTATAGTGAGTCTACAGGGGGAAGTGTGTTTTATAGTCAGTCTACAGGGGAAAGTGTGTTTATAGTGAGTCTACAGGGGGAAGTGTGTTTTTATAGTGAGTCTACAGAGGGAAGTTTGTTTTTATAGTGAGTGTATTTTTGTAGTGAGTCTACAGAGGGAAGTGTGTTTTATAGTGAGTCTACAGAGGGAAGAGTGTTTTTATAGTGAGTCTACAGGGGGAAGTGTGTTTTATAGTGAGTCTACCGGGGAAGTGTGTTTTATAGTGAGTCTACAGGGGGAAGTGTGTTTTTATAGTGAGTCTACAGGGGGAAATTTGTTTTTATAGTGAGTCTACAGGGGGAAGTGTGTTTTTATAGTGAGTCTACAGGGGGACGTGTGTTTTATAGTGAGTCTACAGGGGGAAGTGTGTTTTTATAGTGAGTCTACAGGGGGATGTGTGTTTTTATAGTGAGTCTACAGGGGGAAGTGTGTTTTTATAGTGAGTCTACAGAGGTAAGTGTGTTTTATAGTGAGTGTACAGAGGGAAGTGTAATTTTATAGTGAGTCTACAGAGGTAAGTGTGTTTTATAGTGAGTCTACAGAGGGAAGTGTGTTTTATAGTGAGTTCACAGAGGGAAGTGTGTTTTATAGTGAGTCTACAGAGGTAAATGTGTTTTATAGTGAGTCTACAGGGGGAAGTGTGTTTTATAGTGAGTCTACAGGGGGAAGTGTGTTTTTTAGTGAGTCTACAGAGGGAAGTGTGTTTTTATATAGTGTGTATATTTATAGTGAGTCTACAGGGGGAAGTGTGTTTTATAGTGAGTCTACCGGGGGAAGTGTGTTTTATAGTGAGGCTACAGGGGGAAGTGTGTTTTTATAGTGAGTCTACAGGGGGATGTGTGTTTTTATAGTGAGTCTACAGGGGGAAGTCTGTTTTTAAAGTGAGTCTACAGAGGGAAGAGTGTTTTATAGTGAGTCTACAGAGGGAAGTGTGTTTTATAGTGAGTCTACAGAGGGAAGAGTGTTTTTATAGTGAGTCTACAGGGGGAAGTGTGTTTTATAGTGAGTCTACCGGGGAAGTGTGTTTTATAGTGAGTCTACAGGGGGAAGTGTGTTTTATAGTGAGTCTACAGAGGGAATAGTGTTTTATAGTGAGTCTACAGAGGGAAGTGTGTTTTATAGTGAGTTTACAGAGGGAAGTGTGTTTTATAGCGAGTCTACAGGGGGAAGTGTGTTTTTATAGTGAGTCTACCGGGGGAAGTGTGTTTTATAGTGAGGCTACAGGGGGAAGTGTGTTTTTATAGTGAGTCTACAGGGGGAAGTGTGTTTTTATAGTGAGTCTACAGGGGGAAGTGTGTTTTTATAGTGAGTCTAAAGAGGTAAGTGTGTTTTATAGTGAGTCTGCAAAGGGAAGTGTGTTTTTATAGTGAGTCTACAGAGAGAAGTGTGTTTTTATAGTGAGTCTACAGAGGGAAGTGTGTTTTTATAGTGAGTGTATTTTTGTAGTGAGTCTACAGAGGGAGGAGTGTTTTATAGTTAGTCTACAGAGGGAAGTGTGTTTTATAGTGAGTCTACAGGGGGAAGTGTGTTTTATAGTGAGGCTACAGGGGGAAGTGTGTTTTTATAGTGAGTCTACAGGGGGATGTGTGTTTTTATAGTGAGTCTACAGGGGGAAGTCTGTTTTTAAAGTGAGTCTACAGAGGGAAGAGTGTTTTATAGTGAGTCTACAGAGGGAAGTGTGTTTTATAGTGAGTTTACAGGGGGAAGTGTGTTTTTATAGTGAGTCTACATGGGGAAGTGTGTTTTATAGTGAGTCTACAGGGTGAAGTGTGTTTTATAGTGAGTCTACAGGGGAAAGTGTGTTTTATAGTGAGTCTACAGGGGGAAGTTTGTTGTTATAGTGAGTCTACAGAGGGAAGTGTGTTATTATAGTGAGTGTATTTTTGTAGTGAGTCTACAGAGGGAAGTGTGTTTTATAGTGAGTCTACAGAGGGAAGAGTGTTTTTATAGTGAGTCTACAGGGGGAAGTGTGTTTTATAGTGAGTCTACCGGGGAAGTGTGTTTTATAGTGAGTCTACAGGGGGAAGTGTGTTTTATAGTGAGTCTACAGAGGGAAGAGTGTTTTATAGTGAGTCTACAGAGGGAAGTGTGTTTTATAGTGAGTTTACAGAGGGAAGTGTGTTTTATAGCGAGTCTATAGGGGGAAGATTGTTTTTATAGTGAGTCTACAGGGGGAAGTGTGTTTTTATAGTGAGTCTACAGGGGGAAGTGTGTTTTTTAGTGAGTCTACAGGGGGAAGTGTGTTTTATAGTGAGTCTACAGGGGAAAGTGTGTTTTATAGTGAGTCTACAGGGGGAAGTGTGTTTTTATAGTGAGTCTACAGGGGGAAGTGTGTTTTTATAGTGAGTCTACAGGGGGAAGTGTGTTTTATAGTGAGTCTACAGGGGGAAGTGTGTTTTATAGTCAGTCTACAGGGGAAAGTGTGTTTATAGTGAGTCTACAGGGGGAAGTGTGTTTTTATAGTGAGTCTACAGAGGGAAGTTTGTTTTTATAGTGAGTGTATTTTTGTAGTGAGTCTACAGAGGGAAGTGTGTTTTATAGTGAGTCTACAGAGGGAAGAGTGTTTTTATAGTGAGTCTACAGGGGGAAGTGTGTTTTATAGTGAGTCTACCGGGGAAGTGTGTTTTATAGTGAGTCTACAGGGGGAAGTGTGTTTTTATAGTGAGTCTACAGGGGGAAATTTGTTTTTATAGTGAGTCTACAGGGGGAAGTGTGTTTTTATAGTGAGTCTACAGGGGGACGTGTGTTTTATAGTGAGTCTACAGGGGGAAGTGTGTTTTTATAGTGAGTCTACAGGGGGATGTGTGTTTTTATAGTGAGTCTACAGGGGGAAGTGTGTTTTTATAGTGAGTCTACAGAGGTAAGTGTGTTTTATAGTGAGTGTACAGAGGGAAGTGTAATTTTATAGTGAGTCTACAGAGGTAAGTGTGTTTTATAGTGAGTCTACAGAGGGAAGTGTGTTTTATAGTGAGTTCACAGAGGGAAGTGTGTTTTATAGTGAGTCTACAGAGGTAAATGTGTTTTATAGTGAGTCTACAGGGGGAAGTGTGTTTTATAGTGAGTCTACAGGGGGAAGTATGTTTTTTAGTGAGTCTACAGAGGGAAGTGTGTTTTTATATAGTGTGTATATTTATAGTGAGTCTACAGGGGGAAGTGTGTTCTATAGTGAGTCTACCGGGGGAAGTGTGTTTTATAGTGAGGCTACAGGGGGAAGTGTGTTTTTATAGTGAGTCTACAGGGGGATGTGTGTTTTTATAGTGAGTCTACAGGGGGAAGTCTGTTTTTAAAGTGAGTCTACAGAGGGAAGAGTGTTTTATAGTGAGTCTACAGAGGGAAGTGTGTTTTATAGTGAGTCTACATAGGGAAGAGTGTTTTTATAGTGAGTCTACAGGGGGAAGTGTGTTTTATAGTGAGTCTACCGGGGAAGTGTGTTTTATAGTGAGTCTACAGGGGGAAGTGTGTTTTATAGTGAGTCTACAGAGGGAAGAGTGTTTTATAGTGAGTCTACAGAGGGAAGTGTGTTTTATAGTGAGTTTACAGAGGGAAGTGTGTTTTATAGCGAGTCTACAGGGGGAAGTGTGTTTTTATAGTGAGTCTACAGGGGGAAGTGTGTTTTATAGTGAGTCTACAGGGGGAAGTGTGTTTTATAGTCAGTCTACAGGGGAAAGTGTGTTTATAGTGAGTCTACAGGGGGAAGTGTGTTTTTATAGTGAGTCTACAGAGGGAAGTTTGTTTTTATAGTGAGTGTATTTTTGTAGTGAGTCTACAGAGGGAAGTGTGTTTTATAGTGAGTCTACAGAGGGAAGAGTGTTTTTATAGTGAGTCTACAGGGGGAAGCGTGTTTTATAGTGAGTCTACCGGGGAAGTGTGTTTTATAGTGAGTCTACAGGGGGAAGTGTGTTTTTATAGTGAGTCTACAGGGGGACGTGTGTTTTATAGTGAGTCTACAGGGGGAAGTGTGTTTTTATAGTGAGTCTACAGGGGGAAGTGTGTTTTTATAGTGAGTCTACAGGGGGAAGTGTGTTTTTATAGTGAGTCTACAGGGGGACGTGTGTTTTATAGTGAGTCTACAGGGGGAAGTGTGTTTTTATAGTGAGTCTACAGAGGTAAGTGTGTTTTATAGTGAGTGTACAGAGGGAAGTGTAATTTTATAGTGAGTCTACAGAGGTAAGTGTGTTTTATAGTGAGTCTACAGAGGGAAGTGTGTTTTATAGTGAGTTCACAGAGGGAAGTGTGTTTTATAGTGAGTCTACAGAGGTAAATGTGTTTTATAGTGAGTCTACAGGGGGAAGTGTGTTTTATAGTGAGTCTACAGGGGGAAGTGTGTTTTATAGTGAGTTTACAGGGGGAAGTGTAACTTTATAATGAGTCTACAGAGGTAAGTGTGTTTCATAGTGAGTCTACAGGGGGAAGTATGTTTTTAGTGAGTCTACAGGGGAAAGTGTGTTTTATAGTGAGTCTACAGGGGGAAGTGTGTTGTTATAGTGAGTCTACAGAGGGAAGTGTGTTATTATAGTGAGTCTACAGGGGGAAGTGTGTTTTTATAGTGAGTCTACAGAGGTAAGTGTGTTTTATAGTGAGTGTACAGAGGGAAGTGTAATTTTATAGTGAGTCTACAGAGGTAAGTGTGTTTTATAGTGAGTCTACAGAGGGAAGTGTGTTTTATAGTGACTTCACAGAGGGAAGTATGTTTTATAGTGAGTCTACAGAGGTAAATGTGTTTTATAGTGAGTCTACAGGGGGAAGTGTGTTTTATAGTGAGTCTACAGGGGGAAGTGTGTTTTTTAGTGAGTCTACAGAGGGAAGTGTGTTTTTATATAGTGTGTATATTTATAGAGAGTCTACAGGGGGAAGTGTGTTTTATAGTGAGTCTACCGGGGGAAGTGTGTTTTATAGTGAGGCTACAGGGGGAAGTGTGTTTTTATAGTGAGTCTACAGGGGGATGTGTGTTTTTATAGTGAGTCTACAGGGGGAAGTCTGTTTTTAAAGTGAGTCTACAGAGGGAAGAGTGTTTTATAGTGAGTCTACAGAGGGAAGTGTGTTTTATAGTGAGTCTACAGAGGGAAGAGTGTTTTTATAGTGAGTCTACAGGGGGAAGTGTGTTTTATAGTGAGTCTACCGGGGGAAGTGTGTTTTATAGTGAGTCTACAGAGGGAAGAGTGTTTTATAGTGAGTCTACAGAGGGAAGTGTGTTTTATAGTGAGTTTACAGAGGGAAGTGTGTTTTATAGCGAGTCTACAGGGGGAAGTGTGTTTTTATAGTGAGTCTACCGGGGGAAGTGTGTTTTATAGTGAGGCTACAGGGGGAAGTGTGTTTTTATAGTGAGTCTGCAAAGGGAAGTGTGTTTTTATAGTGAGTCTACAGAGAGAAGTGTGTTTTTATAGTGAGTCTACAGAGGGAAGTGTGTTTTTATAGTGAGTGTATTTTTGTAGTGAGTCTACAGAGGGAGGAGTGTTTTATAGTTAGTCTACAGAGGGAAGTGTGTTTTATAGTGAGTCTACAGGGGGAAGTGTGTTTTATAGTGAGGCTACAGGGGGAAGTGTGTTTTTATAGTGAGTCTACAGGGGGATGTGTGTTTTTATAGTGAGTCTACAGGGGGAAGTCTCTTTTTAAAGTGAGTCTACAGAGGGAAGAGTGTTTTATAGTGAGTCTACAGAGGGAAGTGTGTTTTATAGTGAGTTTACAGGGGGAAGTGTGTTTTTATAGTGAGTCTACATGGGGAAGTGTGTTTTATAGTGAGTCTACAGGGTGAAGTGTGTTTTATAGTGAGTCTACAGGGGAAAGTGTGTTTTATAGTGAGTCTACAGGGGGAAGTTTGTTGTTATAGTGAGTCTACAGAGGGAAGTGTGTTATTATAGTGAGTGTATTTTTGTAGTGAGTCTACAGAGGGAAGTGTGTTTTATAGTAAGTCTACAGAGGGAAGAGTGTTTTTATAGTGAGTCTACAGGGGGAAGTGTGTTTTATAGTGAGTCTACCGGGGAAGTGTGTTTTATAGTGAGTCTACAGGGGGAAGTGTGTTTTATAGTGAGTCTACAGAGGGAAGAGTGTTTTATAGTGAGTCTACAGAGGGAAGTGTGTTTTATAGTGAGTTTACAGAGGGAAGTGTGTTTTATAGCGAGTCTACAGGGGGAAGATTGTTTTTATAGTGAGTCTACAGGGGGAAGTGTGTTTTTATAGTGAGTCTACAGGGGGAAGTGTGTTTTTTAGTGAGTCTACAGGGGGAAGTGTGTTTTATAGTGAGTCTACAGGGGAAAGTGTGTTTTATAGTGAGTCTACAGGGGGAAGTGTGTTTTTATAGTGAGTCTACAGGGGGAATTGTGTTTTTATAGTGAGTCTACAGGGGGAAGTGTGTTTTATAGTGAGTCTACAGGGGGAAGTGTGTTTTATAGTCAGTCTACAGGGGAAAGTGTGTTTATAGTGAGTCTACAGGGGGAAGTGTGTTTTTATAGTGAGTCTACAGAGGGAAGTTTGTTTTTATAGTGAGTGTATTTTTGTAGTGAGTCTACAGAGGGAAGTGTGTTTTATAGTGAGTCTACAGAGGGAAGAGTGTTTTTATAGTGAGTCTACAGGGGGAAGTGTGTTTTATAGTGAGTCTACCGGGGAAGTGTGTTTTATAGTGAGTCTACAGGGGGAAGTGTGTTTTTATAGTGAGTCTACAGGGGGAAATTTGTTTTTATAGTGAGTCTACAGGGGGAAGTGTGTTTTTATAGTGAGTCTACAGGGGGACGTGTGTTTTATAGTGAGTCTACAGGGGGAAGTGTGTTTTTATAGTGAGTCTACAGGGGGATGTGTGTTTTTATAGTGAGTCTACAGGGGGAAGTGTGTTTTTATAGTGAGTCTACAGAGGTAAGTGTGTTTTATAGTGAGTGTACAGAGGGAAGTGTAATTTTATAGTGAGTCTACAGAGGTAAGTGTGTTTTATAGTGAGTCTACAGAGGGAAGTGTGTTTTATAGTGAGTTCACAGAGGGAAGTGTGTTTTATAGTGAGTCTACAGAGGTAAATGTGTTTTATAGTGAGTCTACAGGGGGAAGTGTGTTTTATAGTGAGTCTACAGGGGGAAGTATGTTTTTTAGTGAGTCTACAGAGGGAAGTGTGTTTTTATATAGTGTGTATATTTATAGTGAGTCTACAGGGGGAAGTGTGTTTTATAGTGAGTCTACCGGGGGAAGTGTGTTTTATAGTGAGGCTACAGGGGGAAGTGTGTTTTTATAGTGAGTCTACAGGGGGATGTGTGTTTTTATAGTGAGTCTACAGGGGGAAGTCTGTTTTTAAAGTGAGTCTACAGAGGGAAGAGTGTTTTATAGTGAGTCTACAGAGGGAAGTGTGTTTTATAGTGAGTCTACATAGGGAAGAGTGTTTTTATAGTGAGTCTACAGGGGGAAGTGTGTTTTATAGTGAGTCTACCGGGGAAGTGTGTTTTATAGTGAGTCTACAGGGGGAAGTGTGTTTTATAGTGAGTCTACAGAGGGAAGAGTGTTTTATAGTGAGTCTACAGAGGGAAGTGTGTTTTATAGTGAGTTTACAGAGGGAAGTGTGTTTTATAGCGAGTCTACAGGGGGAAGTGTGTTTTTATAGTGAGTCTACAGGGGGAAGTGTGTTTTATAGTGAGTCTACAGGGGGAAGTGTGTTTTATAGTCAGTCTACAGGGGGAAGTGTGTTTTTATAGTGAGTCTACAGGGGGAATTGTGTTTTTATAGTGAGTCTACAGGGGGAAGAGTGTTTTTATAGTGAGTCTACAGGGGGAAGTGTGTTTTATAGTGAGTCTACCGGGGAAGTGTGTTTTATAGTGAGTCTACAGGGGGAAGTGTGTTTTTATAGTGAGTCTACAGGGGGAAATTTGTTTTTATAGTGAGTCTACAGGGGGAAGTGTGTTTTTATAGTGAGTCTACAGGGGGACGTGTGTTTTATAGTGAGTCTCAAGGGGGAAGTGTGTTTTTATAGTGAGTCTACAGGGGGATGTGTGTTTTTATAGTGAGTCTACAGGGGGAAGTGTGTTTTTATAGTGAGTCTACAGAGGTAAGTGTGTTTTATAGTGAGTGTACAGAGGGAAGTGTAATTTTATAGTGAGTCTACAGAGGTAAGTGTGTTTTATAGTGAGTCTACAGAGGGAAGTGTGTTTTATAGTGAGTTCACAGAGGGAAGTGTGTTTTATAGTGAGTCTACAGAGGTAAATGTGTTTTATAGTGAGTCTACAGGGGGAAGTGTGTTTTATAGTGAGTCTACAGGGGGAAGTGTGTTTTTTAGTGAGTCTACAGAGGGAAGAGTGTTTTTATATAGTGTGTATATTTATAGTGAGTCTACAGGGGGAAGTGTGTTTTATAGTGAGTCTACCGGGGGAAGTGTGTTTTATAGTGAGGCTACAGGGGGAAGTGTGTTTTTATAGTGAGTCTACAGGGGGATGTGTGTTTTTATAGTGAGTCTACAGGGGGAAGTCTGTTTTTAAAGTGAGTCTACAGAGGGAAGAGTGTTTTATAGTGAGTCTACAGGGGGAAGTGTGTTTTTATAGTGAGTCTACAGGGGGAAGTGTGTTTTTTAGTGAGTCTACAGGGGGAAGTGTGTTTTATAGTGAGTCTACAGGGGAAAGTGTGTTTTATAGTGAGTCTACAGGGGGAAGTGTGTTTTTATAGTGAGTCTACAGGGGGAAGTGTGTTTTTATAGTGAGTCTACAGGGGGAAGTGTGTTTTATAGTGAGTCTACAGGGGGAAGTGTGTTTTATAGTCAGTCTACAGGGGAAAGTGTGTTTATAGTGAGTCTACAGGGGGAAGTGTGTTTTTATAGTGAGTCTACAGAGGGAAGTTTGTTTTTATAGTGAGTGTATTTTTGTAGTGAGTCTACAGAGGGAAGTGTGTTTTATAGTGAGTCTACAGAGGGAAGAGTGTTTTTATAGTGAGTCTACAGGGGGAAGTGTGTTTTATAGTGAGTCTACCGGGGAAGTGTGTTTTATAGTGAGTCTACAGGGGGAAGTGTGTTTTTATAGTGAGTCTACAGGGGGAAATTTGTTTTTATAGTGAGTCTACAGGGGGAAGTGTGTTTTTATAGTGAGTCTACAGGGGGACGTGTGTTTTATAGTGAGTCTACAGGGGGAAGTGTGTTTTTATAGTGAGTCTACAGGGGGATGTGTGTTTTTATAGTGAGTCTACAGGGGGAAGTGTGTTTTTATAGTGAGTCTACAGAGGTAAGTGTGTTTTATAGTGAGTGTACAGAGGGAAGTGTAATTTTATAGTGAGTCTACAGAGGTAAGTGTGTTTTATAGTGAGTCTACAGAGGGAAGTGTGTTTTATAGTGAGTTCACAGAGGGAAGTGTGTTTTATAGTGAGTCTACAGAGGTAAATGTGTTTTATAGTGAGTCTACAGGGGGAAGTGTGTTTTATAGTGAGTCTACAGGGGGAAGTGTGTTTTTTAGTGAGTCTACAGAGGGAAGTGTGTTTTTATATAGTGTGTATATTTATAGTGAGTCTACAGGGGGAAGTGTGTTTTATAGTGAGTCTACCGGGGGAAGTGTGTTTTATAGTGAGGCTACAGGGGGAAGTGTGTTTTTATAGTGAGTCTACAGGGGGATGTGTGTTTTTATAGTGAGTCTACAGGGGGAAGTCTGTTTTTAAAGTGAGTCTACAGAGGGAAGAGTGTTTTATAGTGAGTCTACAGAGGGAAGTGTGTTTTATAGTGAGTCTACAGAGGGAAGAGTGTTTTTATAGTGAGTCTACAGGGGGAAGTGTGTTTTATAGTGAGTCTACCGGGGAAGTGTGTTTTATAGTGAGTCTACAGGGGGAAGTGTGTTTTATAGTGAGTCTACAGAGGGAAGAGTGTTTTATAGTGAGTCTACAGAGGGAAGTGTGTTTTATAGTGAGTTTACAGAGGGAAGTGTGTTTTATAGCGAGTCTACAGGGGGAAGTGTGTTTTTATAGTGAGTCTACCGGGGGAAGTGTGTTTTATAGTGAGGCTACAGGGGGAAGTGTGTTTTTATAGTGAGTCTACAGGGGGAAGTGTGTTTTTATAGTGAGTCTACAGGGGGAAGTGTGTTTTTATAGTGAGTCTAAAGAGGTAAGTGTGTTTTATAGTGAGTCTGCAAAGGGAAGTGTGTTTTTATAGTGAGTCTACAGAGAGAAGTGTGTTTTTATAGTGAGTCTACAGAGGGAAGTGTGTTTTTATAGTGAGTGTATTTTTGTAGTGAGTCTACAGAGGGAGGAGTGTTTTATAGTTAGTCTACAGAGGGAAGTGTGTTTTATAGTGAGTCTACAGGGGGAAGTGTGTTTTATAGTGAGGCTACAGGGGGAAGTGTGTTTTTATAGTGAGTCTACAGGGGGATGTGTGTTTTTATAGTGAGTCTACAGGGGGAAGTCTGTTTTTAAAGTGAGTCTACAGAGGGAAGAGTGTTTTATAGTGAGTCTACAGAGGGAAGTGTGTTTTATAGTGAGTTTACAGGGGGAAGTGTGTTTTTATAGTGAGTCTACATGGGGAAGTGTGTTTTATAGTGAGTCTACAGGGTGAAGTGTGTTTTATAGTGAGTCTACAGGGGAAAGTGTGTTTTATAGTGAGTCTACAGGGGGAAGTTTGTTGTTAAAGTGAGTCTACAGAGGGAAGTGTGTTATTATAGTGAGTGTATTTTTGTAGTGAGTCTACAGAGGGAAGTGTGTTTTATAGTGAGTCTACAGAGGGAAGAGTGTTTTTATAGTGAGTCTACAGGGGGAAGTGTGTTTTATAGTGAGTCTACCGGGGAAGTGTGTTTTATAGTGAGTCTACAGGGGGAAGTGTGTTTTATAGTGAGTCTACAGAGGGAAGAGTGTTTTATAGTGAGTCTACAGAGGGAAGTGTGTTTTATAGTGAGTTTACAGAGGGAAGTGTGTTTTATAGCGAGTCTACAGGGGGAAGATTGTTTTTATAGTGAGTCTACAGGGGGAAGTGTGTTTTTATAGTGAGTCTACAGGGGGAAGTGTGTTTTTTAGTGAGTCTACAGGGGGAAGTGTGTTTTATAGTGAGTCTACAGGGGAAAGTGTGTTTTATAGTGAGTCTACAGGGGGAAGTGTGTTTTTATAGTGAGTCTACAGGGGGAAGTGTGTTTTTATAGTGAGTCTACAGGGGGAAGTGTGTTTTATAGTGAGTCTACAGGGGGAAGTGTGTTTTATAGTCAGTCTACAGGGGAAAGTGTGTTTATAGTGAGTCTACAGGGGGAAGTGTGTTTTTATAGTGAGTCTACAGAGGGAAGTTTGTTTTTATAGTGAGTGTATTTTTGTAGTGAGTCTACAGAGGGAAGTGTGTTTTATAGTGAGTCTACAGAGGGAAGAGTGTTTTTATAGTGAGTCTACAGGGGGATGTGTGTTTTATAGTGAGTCTACCGGGGAAGTGTGTTTTATAGTGAGTCTACAGGGGGAAGTGTGTTTTTATAGTGAGTCTACAGGGGGAAATTTGTTTTTATAGTGAGTCTACAGGGGGAAGTGTGTTTTTATAGTGAGTCTACAGGGGGACGTGTGTTTTATAGTGAGTCTACAGGGGGAAGTGTGTTTTTATAGTGAGTCTACAGGGGGATGTGTGTTTTTATAGTGAGTCTACAGGGGGAAGTGTGTTTTTATAGTGAGTCTACAGAGGTAAGTGTGTTTTATAGTGAGTGTACAGAGGGAAGTGTAATTTTATAGTGAGTCTACAGAGGTAAGTGTGTTTTATAGTGAGTCTACAGAGGGAAGTGTGTTTTATAGTGAGTTCACAGAGGGAAGTGTGTTTTATAGTGAGTCTACAGAGGTAAATGTGTTTTATAGTGAGTCTACAGGGGGAAGTGTGTTTTATAGTGAGTCTACAGGGGGAAGTATGTTTTTTAGTGAGTCTACAGAGGGAAGTGTGTTTTTATATAGTGTGTATATTTATAGTGAGTCTACAGGGGGAAGTGTGTTTTATAGTGAGTCTACCGGGGGAAGTGTGTTTTATAGTGAGGCTACAGGGGGAAGTGTGTTTTTATAGTGAGTCTACAGGGGGATGTGTGTTTTTATAGTGAGTCTACAGGGGGAAGAGTGTTTTATAGTGAGTCTACAGAGGGAAGTGTGTTTTATAGTGAGTCTACATAGGGAAGAGTGTTTTTATAGTGAGTCTACAGGGGGAAGTGTGTTTTATAGTGAGTCTACCGGGGAAGTGTGTTTTATAGTGAGTCTACAGGGGGAAGTGTGTTTTATAGTGAGTCTACAGAGGGAAGAGTGTTTTATAGTGAGTCTACAGAGGGAAGTGTGTTTTATAGTGAGTTTACAGAGGGAAGTGTGTTTTATAGCGAGTCTACAGGGGGAAGTGTGTTTTTATAGTGAGTCTACAGGGGGAAGTGTGTTTTATAGTGAGTCTACAGGGGGAAGTGTGTTTTATAGTCAGTCTACAGGGGAAAGTGTGTTTATAGTGAGTCTACAGGGGGAAGTGTGTTTTTATAGTGAGTCTACAGAGGGAAGTTTGTTTTTATAGTGAGTGTATTTTTGTAGTGAGTCTACAGAGGGAAGTGTGTTTTATAGTGAGTCTACAGAGGGAAGAGTGTTTTTATAGTGAGTCTACAGGGGGAAGTGTGTTTTATAGTGAGTCTACCGGGGAAGTGTGTTTTATAGTGAGTCTACAGGGGGAAGTGTGTTTTTATAGTGAGTCTACAGGGGGACGTGTGTTTTATAGTGAGTCTACAGGGGGAAGTGTGTTTTTATAGTGAGTCTACAGGGGGAAGTGTGTTTTTATAGTGAGTCTACAGGGGGAAGTGTGTTTTTATAGTGAGTCTACAGGGGGACGTGTGTTTTATAGTGAGTCTACAGGGGGAAGTGTGTTTTTATAGTGAGTCTACAGAGGTAAGTGTGTTTTATAGTGAGTGTACAGAGGGAAGTGTAATTTTATAGTGAGTCTACAGAGGTAAGTGTGTTTTATAGTGAGTCTACAGAGGGAAGTGTGTTTTATAGTGAGTTCACAGAGGGAAGTGTGTTTTATAGTGAGTCTACAGAGGTAAATGTGTTTTATAGTGAGTCCACAGGGGGAAGTGTGTTTTATAGTGAGTCTACAGAGGGAAGTGTGTTTTATAGTGAGTTTACAGAGGGAAGTGTGTTTTATAGCGAGTCTACAGGGGGAAGTGTGTTTTTATAGTGAGTCTACCGGGGGAAGTGTGTTTTATAGTGAGGCTACAGGGGGAAGTGTGTTTTTATAGTGAGTCTACAGGGGGAAGTGTGTTTTTATAGTGAGTCTACAGGGGGAAGTGTGTTTTTATAGTGAGTCTAAAGAGGTAAGTGTGTTTTATAGTGAGTCTGCAAAGGGAAGTGTGTTTTTATAGTGAGTCTACAGAGAGAAGTGTGTTTTTATAGTGAGTCTACAGAGGGAAGTGTGTTTTTATAGTGAGTGTATTTTTGTAGTGAGTCTACAGAGGGAGGAGTGTTTTATAGTTAGTCTACAGAGGGAAGTGTGTTTTATAGTGAGTCTACAGGGGGAAGTGTGTTTTATAGTGAGGCTACAGGGGGAAGTGTGTTTTTATAGTGAGTCTACAGGGGGATGTGTGTTTTTATAGTGAGTCTACAGGGGGAAGTCTGTTTTTAAAGTGAGTCTACAGAGGGAAGAGTGTTTTATAGTGAGTCTACAGAGGGAAGTGTGTTTTATAGTGAGTTTACAGGGGGAAGTGTGTTTTTATAGTGAGTCTACATGGGGAAGTGTGTTTTATAGTGATTCTACAGGGTGAAGTGTGTTTTATAGTGAGTCTACAGGGGAAAGTGTGTTTTATAGTGAGTCTACAGGGGGAAGTTTGTTGTTATAGTGAGTCTACAGAGGGAAGTGTGTTATTATAGTGAGTGTATTTTTGTAGTGAGTCTACAGAGGGAAGTGTGTTTTATAGTAAGTCTACAGAGGGAAGAGTGTTTTTATAGTGAGTCTACAGGGGGAAGTGTGTTTTATAGTGAGTCTACCGGGGAAGTGTGTTTTATAGTGAGTCTACAGGGGGAAGTGTGTTTTATAGTGAGTCTACAGAGGGAAGAGTGTTTTATAGTGAGTCTACAGAGGGAAGTGTGTTTTATAGTGAGTTTACAGAGGGAAGTGTGTTTTATAGCGAGTCTACAGGGGGAAGATTGTTTTTATAGTGAGTCTACAGGGGGAAGTGTGTTTTTATAGTGAGTCTACAGGGGGAAGTGTGTTTTTTAGTGAGTCTACAGGGGGAAGTGTGTTTTATAGTGAGTCTACAGGGGAAAGTGTGTTTTATAGTGAGTCTACAGGGGGAAGTGTGTTTTTATAGTGAGTCTACAGGGGGAATTGTGTTTTTATAGTGAGTCTACAGGGGGAAGTGTGTTTTATAGTGAGTCTACAGGGGGAAGTGTGTTTTATAGTCAGTCTACAGGGGAAAGTGTGTTTATAGTGAGTCTACAGGGGGAAGTGTGTTTTTATAGTGAGTCTACAGAGGGAAGTTTGTTTTTATAGTGAGTGTATTTTTGTAGTGAGTCTACAGAGGGAAGTGTGTTTTATAGTGAGTCTACAGAGGGAAGAGTGTTTTTATAGTGAGTCTACAGGGGGAAGTGTGTTTTATAGTGAGTCTACCGGGGAAGTGTGTTTTATAGTGAGTCTACAGGGGGAAGTGTGTTTTTATAGTGAGTCTACAGGGGGAAATTTGTTTTTATAGTGAGTCTACAGGGGGAAGTGTGTTTTTATAGTGAGTCTACAGGGGGACGTGTGTTTTATAGTGAGTCTACAGGGGGAAGTGTGTTTTTATAGTGAGTCTACAGGGGGATGTGTGTTTTTATAGTGAGTCTACAGGGGGAAGTGTGTTTTTATAGTGAGTCTACAGAGGTAAGTGTGTTTTATAGTGAGTGTACAGAGGGAAGTGTAATTTTATAGTGAGTCTACAGAGGTAAGTGTGTTTTATAGTGAGTCTACAGAGGGAAGTGTGTTTTATAGTGAGTTCACAGAGGGAAGTGTGTTTTATAGTGAGTCTACAGAGGTAAATGTGTTTTATAGTGAGTCTACAGGGGGAAGTGTGTTTTATAGTGAGTCTACAGGGGGAAGTATGTTTTTTAGTGAGTCTACAGAGGGAAGTGTGTTTTTATATAGTGTGTATATTTATAGTGAGTCTACAGGGGGAAGTGTGTTTTATAGTGAGTCTACCGGGGGAAGTGTGTTTTATAGTGAGGCTACAGGGGGAAGTGTGTTTTTATAGTGAGTCTACAGGGGGATGTGTGTTTTTATAGTGAGTCTACAGGGGGAAGTCTGTTTTTAAAGTGAGTCTACAGAGGGAAGAGTGTTTTATAGTGAGTCTACAGAGGGAAGTGTGTTTTATAGTGAGTCTACATAGGGAAGAGTGTTTTTATAGTGAGTCTACAGGGGGAAGTGTGTTTTATAGTGAGTCTACCGGGGAAGTGTGTTTTATAGTGAGTCTACAGGGGGAAGTGTGTTTTATAGTGAGTCTACAGAGGGAAGAGTGTTTTATAGTGAGTCTACAGAGGGAAGTGTGTTTTATAGTGAGTTTACAGAGGGAAGTGTGTTTTATAGCGAGTCTACAGGGGGAAGTGTGTTTTTATAGTGAGTCTACAGGGGGAAGTGTGTTTTATAGTGAGTCTACAGGGGGAAGTGTGTTTTATAGTCAGTCTACAGGGGAAAGTGTGTTTATAGTGAGTCTACAGGGGGAAGTGTGTTTTTATAGTGAGTCTACAGAGGGAAGTTTGTTTTTATAGTGAGTGTATTTTTGTAGTGAGTCTACAGAGGGAAGTGTGTTTTATAGTGAGTCTACAGAGGGAAGAGTGTTTTTATAGTGAGTCTACAGGGGGAAGTGTGTTTTATAGTGAGTCTACCGGGGAAGTGTGTTTTATAGTGAGTCTACAGGGGGAAGTGTGTTTTTATAGTGAGTCTACAGGGGGACGTGTGTTTTATAGTGAGTCTACAGGGGGAAGTGTGTTTTTATAGTGAGTTTACAGGGGGAAGTGTGTTTTTATAGTGAGTCTACAGGGGGAAGTGTGTTTTTATAGTGAGTCTACAGGGGGACGTGTGTTTTATAGTGAGTCTACAGGGGGAAGTGTGTTTTTATAGTGAGTCTACAGAGGTAAGTGTGTTTTATAGTGAGTGTACAGAGGGAAGTGTAATTTTATAGTGAGTCTACAGAGGTAAGTGTGTTTTATAGTGAGTCTACAGAGGGAAGTGTGTTTTATAGTGAGTTCACAGAGGGAAGTGTGTTTTATGGTGAGTCTACAGAGGTAAATGTGTTTTATAGTGAGTCTACAGGGGGAAGTGTGTTTTATAGTGAGTCTACAGGGGGAAGTGTGTTTTATAGTGAGTTTACAGGGGGAAGTGTAACTTTATAATGAGTCTACAGAGGTAAGTGTGTTTCATAGTGAGTGTACAGGGGGAAGTATGTTTTTAGTGAGTCTACAGGGGAAAGTGTGTTTTATAGTGAGTCTACAGGGGGAAGTGTGTTGTTATAGTGAGTCTACAGAGGGAAGTGTGTTATTATAGTGAGTGTATTTTTGTAGTGAGTCTACAGAGGGAAGTGTGTTTTATAGTGAGTCTACAGAGGGAAGAGTGTTTTTATAGTGAGTCTACAGGGGGAAGTGTGTTTTATAGTGAGTCTACCGGGGAAGTGTGTTTTATAGTGAGTCTACAGGGGGAAGTGTGTTTTATAGTGAGTCTACAGAGGGAAGAGTGTTTTATAGTGAGTCTACAGAGGGAAGTGTGTTTTTATAGTGAGTCTACAGGGGGAAGTGTGTTTTTATAGTGAGGCTACAGGGGGAAGTGTGTTTTATAGTGAGTTTACAGAGGGAAGTGTGTTTTATAGTGAGTCTACAGGGGGAAGTGTGTTTTTATAGTGAGTCTACCGGGGGAAGTGTGTTTTATAGTGAGGCTACAGGGGGAAGTGTGTTTTTATAGTGAGTCTACAGGGGGAAGTGTGTTTTTATAGTGAGTCTACAGGGGGAAGTGTGTTTTTATAGTGAGTCTAAAGAGGTAAGTGTGTTTTATAGTGAGTCTGCAAAGGGAAGTGTGTTTTTATAGTGAGTCTACAGAGAGAAGTGTGTTTTTATAGTGAGTCTACAGAGGGAAGTGTGTTTTTATAGTGAGTGTATTTTTGTAGTGAGTCTACAGAGGGAGGAGTGTTTTATAGTTAGTCTACAGAGGGAAGTGTGTTTTATAGTGAGTCTACAGGGGGAAGTGTGTTTTATAGTGAGGCTACAGGGGGATGTGTGTTTTTATAGTGAGTCTACAGGGGGAAGTCTGTTTTTAAAGTGAGTCTACAGAGGGAAGAGTGTTTTATAGTGAGTCTACAGAGGGAAGTGTGTTTTATAGTGAGTTTACAGGGGGAAGTGTGTTTTTATAGTGAGTCTACATGGGGAAGTGTGTTTTATAGTGAGTCTACAGGGTGAAGTGTGTTTTATAGTGAGTCTACAGGGGAAAGTGTGTTTTATAGTGAGTCTACAGGGGGAAGTGTGTTGTTATAGTGAGTCTACAGAGGGAAGTGTGTTATTATAGTGAGTGTATTTTTGTAGTGAGTCTACAGAGGGAAGTGTGTTTTATAGTGAGTCTACAGAGGGAAGAGTGTTTTTATAGTGAGTCTACAGGGGGAAGTGTGTTTTATAGTGAGTCTACCGGGGAAGAGTGTTTTATAGTGAGTCTACAGGGGGAAGTGTTATTTATAGTGAGTCTACAGAGGGAAGAGTGTTTTATAGTGAGTCTACAGAGGGAAGTGTGTTTTATAGTGAGTTTACAGAGGGAAGTGTGTTTTATAGCGAGTCTACAGGGGGAAGTGTGTTTTTATAGTGAGTCTACAGGGGGAAGTGTGTTTTTATAGTGAGTCTACAGGGGGAAGTGTGTTTTTTAGTAAGTCTACAGGGGTAAGTGTGTTTTATAGTGAGTCTACAGGGGAAAGTGTGTTTTATAGTGAGTCTACAGGGGGAAGTGTGTTTTTATAGTGAGTCTACAGGGGGAAGTGTGTTTTTATAGTGAGTCTACAGGGGGAAGTGTGTTTTATAGTGAGTCTACAGGGGGAAGTGTGTTTTATAGTCAGTCTACAGGGGAAAGTGTGTTTATAGTGAGTCTACAGGGGGAAGTGTGTTTTTATAGTGAGTCTACAGAGGGAAGTTTGTTTTTATAGTGAGTGTATTTTTGTAGTGAGTCTACAGAGGGAAGTGTGTTTTATAGTGAGTCCACAGAGGGAAGAGTGTTTTTATAGTGAGTCTACAGGGGGAAGTGTGTTTTATAGTGAGTCTACCGGGGAAGTGTGTTTTATAGTGAGTCTACAGGGGGAAGTGTGTTTTTATAGTGAGTCTACAGGGGGAAATTTGTTTTTATAGTGAGTCTACAGGGGGAAGTGTGTTTTTATAGTGAGTCTACAGGGGGACGTGTGTTTTATAGTGAGTCTACAGGGGGAAGTGTGTTTTTATAGTGAGTCTACAGGGGGATGTGTGTTTTTATAGTGAGTCTACAGGGGGAAGTGTGTTTTTATAGTGAGTCTACAGAGGTAAGTGTGTTTTATAGTGAGTGTACAGAGGGAAGTGTAATTTTATAGTGAGTCTACAGAGGTAAGTGTGTTTTATAGTGAGTCTACAGAGGGAAGTGTGTTTTATAGTGAGTTCACAGAGGGAAGTGTGTTTTATAGTGAGTCTACAGAGGTAAATGTGTTTTATAGTGAGTCTACAGGGGGAAGTGTGTTTTATAGTGAGTCTACAGGGGGAAGTATGTTTTTTAGTGAGTCTACAGAGGGAAGTGTGTTTTTATATATTGTGTATATTTATAGTGAGTCTACAGGGGGAAGTGTGTTTTATAGTGAGTCTACCGGGGGAAGTGTGTTTTATAGTGAGGCTACAGGGGGAAGTGTGTTTTTATAGTGAGTCTACAGGGGGATGTGTGTTTTTATAGTGAGTCTACAGGGGGAAGTCTGTTTTTAAAGTGAGTCTACAGAGGGAAGAGTGTTTTATAGTGAGTCTACAGAGGGAAGTGTGTTTTATAGTGAGTCTACAGAGGGAAGAGTGTTTTTATAGTGAGTCTACAGGGGGAAGTGTGTTTTATAGTGAGTCTACCGGGGAAGTGTGTTTTATAGTGAGTCTACAGGGGGAAGTGTGTTTTATAGTGAGTCTACAGAGGGAAGAGTGTTTTATAGTGAGTCTACAGAGGGAAGTGTGTTTTATAGTGAGTTTACAGAGGGAAGTGTGTTTTATAGCGAGTCTACAGGGGGAAGTGTGTTTTTATAGTGAGTCTACAGGGGGAAGTGTGTTTTTATAGTGAGTCTACAGGGGGAAGTGTGTTTTTTAGTGAGTCTACAGGGGGAAGTGTGTTTTATAGTGAGTCTACAGGGGAAAGTGTGTTTTATAGTGAGTCTACAGGGGGAAGTGTGTTTTTATAGTGAGTCTACAGGGGGAAGTGTGTTTTTATAGTGAGTCTACAGGGGGAAGTGTGTTTTATAGTGAGTCTACAGGGGGAAGTGTGTTTTATAGTGAGTCTACAGGGGGAAGTGTGTTTTATAGTCAGTCTACAGGGGAAAGTGTGTTTATAGTGAGTCTACAGGGGGAAGTGTGTTTTTATAGTGAGTCTACAGAGGGAAGTTTGTTTTTATAGTGAGTGTATTTTTGTAGTGAGTCTACAGAGGGAAGTGTGTTTTATAGTGAGTCTACAGAGGGAAGAGTGTTTTTATAGTGAGTCTACAGGGGGAAGTGTGTTTTATAGTGAGTCTACCGGGGAAGTGTGTTTTATAGTGAGTCTACAGGGGGAAGTGTGTTTTTATAGTGAGTCTACAGGGGGAAATTTGTTTTTATAGTGAGTCTACAGGGGGAAGTGTGTTTTTATAGTGAGTCTACAGGGGGACGTGTGTTTTATAGTGAGTCTACAGGGGGAAGTGTGTTTTTATAGTGAGTCTACAGGGGGATGTGTGTTTTTATAGTGAGTCTACAGGGGGAAGTGTGTTTTTATAGTGAGTCTACAGAGGTAAGTGTGTTTTATAGTGAGTGTACAGAGGGAAGTGTAATTTTATAGTGAGTCTACAGAGGTAAGTGTGTTTTATAGTGAGTCTACAGAGGGAAGTGTGTTTTATAGTGAGTTCACAGAGGGAAGTGTGTTTTATAGTGAGTCTACAGAGGTAAATGTGTTTTATAGTGAGTCTACAGGGGGAAGTGTGTTTTATAGTGAGTCTACAGGGGGAAGTGTGTTTTATAGTGAGTTTACAGGGGGAAGTGTAACTTTATAATGAGTCTACAGAGGTAAGTGTGTTTCATAGTGAGTCTACAGGGGGAAGTGTGTTTTTATAGTGAGTCTACAGGGGGAAGTATGTTTTTAGTGAGTCTACAGAGGGAAGTGTGTTTTTATATAGTGTGTATATTTATAGTGAGTCTACAGGGGGAAGTGTGTTTTATAGTGAGTCTACCGGGGGAAGTGTGTTTTATAGTGAGGCTACAGGGGGAAGTGTGTTTTTATAGTGAGTCTACAGGGGGAAGTGTGTTTTTATAGTGAGTCTACAGGGGGAAGTGTGTTTTATAGTGAGTCTACAGGGGGAAGTGTGTTTTATAGTCAGTCTACAGGGGAAAGTGTGTTTATAGTGAGTCTACAGGGGGAAGTGTGTTTTTATAGTGAGTCTACAGAGGGAAGTTTGTTTTTATAGTGAGTGTATTTTTGTAGTGAGTCTACAGAGGGAAGTGTGTTTTATAGTGAGTCTACAGAGGGAAGAGTGTTTTTATAGTGAGTCTACAGGGGGAAGTGTGTTTTATAGTGAGTCTACCGGGGAAGTGTGTTTTATAGTGAGTCTACAGGGGGAAGTGTGTTTTTATAGTGAGTCTACAGGGGGAAATTTGTTTTTATAGTGAGTCTACAGGGGGAAGTGTGTTTTTATAGTGAGTCTACAGGGGGACGTGTGTTTTATAGTGAGTCTACAGGGGGAAGTGTGTTTTTATAGTGAGTCTACAGGGGGATGTGTGTTTTTATAGTGAGTCTACAGGGGGAAGTGTGTTTTTATAGTGAGTCTACAGAGGTAAGTGTGTTTTATAGTGAGTGTACAGAGGGAAGTGTAATTTTATAGTGAGTCTACAGAGGTAAGTGTGTTTTATAGTGAGTCTACAGAGGGAAGTGTGTTTTATAGTGAGTTCACAGAGGGAAGTGTGTTTTATAGTGAGTCTACAGAGGTAAATGTGTTTTATAGTGAGTCTACAGGGGGAAGTGTGTTTTATAGTGAGTCTACAGGGGGAAGTGTGTTTTATAGTGAGTTTACAGGGGGAAGTGTAACTTTATAATGAGTCTACAGAGGTAAGTGTGTTTCATAGTGAGTCTACAGGGGGAAGTGTGTTTTTATAGTGAGTCTACAGGGGGAAGTATGTTTTTAGTGAGTCTACAGAGGGAAGTGTGTTTTTATATAGTGTGTATATTTATAGTGAGTCTACAGGGGGAAGTGTGTTTTATAGTGAGTCTACCGGGGGAAGTGTGTTTTATAGTGAGGCTACAGGGGGAAGTGTGTTTTTATAGTGAGTCTACAGGGGGAAGTGTGTTTTTATAGTGAGTCTACAGGGGGAAGTGTGTTTTTATAGTGAGTTTAAAGAGGTAAGTGTGTTTTATAGTGAGTCTGCAAAGGGAAGTGTGTTTTTATAGTGAGTCTACAGAGAGAAGTGTGTTTTTATAGTGAGTCTACAGAGGGAAGTGTGTTTTTATAGTGAGTGTATTTTTGTAGTGAGTCTACAGAGGGAGGAGTGTTTTATAGTTAGTCTACAGAGGGAAGTGTGTTTTATAGTGAGTCTACAGGGGGAAGTGTGTTTTATAGTGAGGCTACAGGGGGAAGTGTGTTTTTATAGTGAGTCTACAGGGGGATGTGTGTTTTTATAGTGAGTCTACAGAGGGAAGAGTGTTTTATAGTGAGTCTACAGAGGGAAGTGTGTTTTATAGTGAGTTTACAGGGGGAAGTGTGTTTTTATAGTGAGTCTACATGGGGAAGTGTGTTTTATAGTGAGTCTACAGGGTGAAGTGTGTTTTATAGTGAGTCTACAGGGGAAAGTGTGTTTTATAGTGAGTCTACAGGGGGAAGTGTGTTGTTATAGTGAGTCTACAGAGGGAAGTGTGTTATTATAGTGAGTGTATTTTTGTAGTGAGTCTACAGAGGGAAGTGTGTTTTATAGTGAGTCTACAGGGGGAAGTGTGTTTTTATAGTGAGTCTACAGGGGGACGTGTGTTTTATAGTGAGTCTACAGGGGGAAGTGTGTTTTTATAGTGAGTCTACAGAGGTAAGTGTGTTTTATAGTGAGTGTACAGAGGGAAGTGTAATTTTATAGTGAGTCTACAGAGGTAAGTGTGTTTTATAGTGAGTCTACAGAGGGAAGTGTGTTTTATAGTGAGTTCACAGAGGGAAGTGTGTTTTATAGTGAGTCTACAGAGGTAAATGTGTTTTATAGTGAGTCTACAGGGGGAAGTGTGTTTTATAGTGAGTCTACAGGGGGAAGTGTGTTTTATAGTGAGTTTACAGGGGGAAGTGTAACTTTATAATGAGTCTACAGAGGTAAGTGTGTTTCATAGTGAGTCTACAGGGGGAAGTATGTTTTTAGTGAGTCTACAGGGGAAAGTGTGTTTTATAGTGAGTCTACAGGGGGAAGTGTGTTGTTATAGTGAGTCTACAGAGGGAAGTGTGTTATTATAGTGAGTGTATTTTTGTAGTGAGTCTACAGAGGGAAGTGTGTTTTATAGTGAGTCTACAGAGGGAAGAGTGTTTTTATAGTGAGTCTACAGGGGGAAGTGTGTTTTATAGTGAGTCTACCGGGGAAGTGTGTTTTATAGTGAGTCTACAGGGGGAAGTGTGTTTTATAGTGAGTCTACAGAGGGAAGAGTGTTTTATAGTGAGTCTACAGAGGGAAGTGTGTTTTTATAGTGAGTCTACGGGGGGAAGTGTGTTTTTATAGTGAGGCTACAGGGGGAAGTGTGTTTTATAGTGAGTTTACAGAGGGAAGTGTGTTTTATAGTGAGTCTACAGGGGGAAGTGTGTTTTTATAGTGAGTCTACCGGGGGAAGTGTGTTTTATAGTGAGGCTACAGGGGGAATTGTGTTTTTATAGTGAGTCTACAGGGGGAAGTGTGTTTTTATAGTGAGTCTACAGGGGGAAGTGTGTTTTTATAGTGAGTCTAAAGAGGTAAGTGTGTTTTATAGTGAGTCTGCAAAGGGAAGTGTGTTTTTATAGTGAGTCTACAGAGAGAAGTGTGTTTTTATAGTGAGTCTACAGAGGGAAGTGTGTTTTTATAGTGAGTGTATTTTTGTAGTGAGTCTACAGAGGGAGGAGTGTTTTATAGTTAGTCTACAGAGGGAAGTGTGTTTTATAGTGAGTCTACAGGGGGAAGTGTGTTTTATAGTGAGGCTACAGGGGGATGTGTGTTTTTATAGTGAGTCTACAGGGGGAAGTCTGTTTTTAAAGTGAGTCTACAGAGGGAAGAGTGTTTTATAGTGAGTCTACAGAGGGAAGTGTGTTTTATAGTGAGTTTACAGGGGGAAGTGTGTTTTTATAGTGAGTCTACATGGGGAAGTGTGTTTTATAGTGAGTCTACAGGGTGAAGTGTGTTTTATAGTGAGTCTACAGGGGAAAGTGTGTTTTATAGTGAGTCTACAGGGGGAAGTGTGTTGTTATAGTGAGTCTACAGAGGGAAGTGTGTTATTATAGTGAGTGTATTTTTGTAGTGAGTCTACAGAGGGAAGTGTGTTTTATAGTGAGTCTACAGAGGGAAGAGTGTTTTTATAGTGAGTCTACAGGGGGAAGTGTGTTTTATAGTGAGTCTACCGGGGAAGAGTGTTTTATAGTGAGTCTACAGGGGGAAGTGTTATTTATAGTGAGTCTACAGAGGGAAGAGTGTTTTATAGTGAGTCTACAGAGGGAAGTGTGTTTTATAGTGAGTTTACAGAGGGAAGTGTGTTTTATAGCGAGTCTACAGGGGGAAGTGTGTTTTTATAGTGAGTCTACAGGGGGAAGTGTGTTTTTATAGTGAGTCTACAGGGGGAAGTGTGTTTTTTAGTAAGTCTACAGGGGTAAGTGTGTTTTATAGTGAGTCTACAGGGGAAAGTGTGTTTTATAGTGAGTCTACAGGGGGAAGTGTGTTTTTATAGTGAGTCTACAGGGGGAAGTGTGTTTTTATAGTGAGTCTACAGGGGGAAGTGTGTTTTATAGTGAGTCTACAGGGGGAAGTGTGTTTTATAGTCAGTCTACAGGGGAAAGTGTGTTTATAGTGAGTCTACAGGGGGAAGTGTGTTTTTATAGTGAGTCTACAGAGGGAAGTTTGTTTTTATAGTGAGTGTATTTTTGTAGTGAGTCTACAGAGGGAAGTGTGTTTTATAGTGAGTCTACAGAGGGAAGAGTGTTTTTATAGTGAGTCTACAGGGGGAAGTGTGTTTTATAGTGAGTCTACCGGGGAAGTGTGTTTTATAGTGAGTCTACAGGGGGAAGTGTGTTTTTATAGTGAGTCTACAGGGGGAAATTTGTTTTTATAGTGAGTCTACAGGGGGAAGTGTGTTTTTATAGTGAGTCTACAGGGGGACGTGTGTTTTATAGTGAGTCTACAAGGGGAAGTGTGTTTTTATAGTGAGTCTACAGGGGGATGTGTGTTTTTATAGTGAGTCTACAGGGGGAAGTGTGTTTTTATAGTGAGTCTACAGAGGTAAGTGTGTTTTATAGTGAGTGTACAGAGGGAAGTGTAATTTTATAGTGAGTCTACAGAGGTAAGTGTGTTTTATAGTGAGTCTACAGAGGGAAGTGTGTTTTATAGTGAGTTCACAGAGGGAAGTGTGTTTTATAGTGAGTCTACAGAGGTAAATGTGTTTTATAGTGAGTCTACAGGGGGAAGTGTGTTTTATAGTGAGTCTACAGGGGGAAGTATGTTTTTTAGTGAGTCTACAGAGGGAAGTGTGTTTTTTTATATTGTGTATATTTATAGTGAGTCTACAGGGGGAAGTGTGTTTTATAGTGAGTCTACCGGGGGAAGTGTGTTTTATAGTGAGGCTACAGGGGGAAGTGTGTTTTTATAGTGAGTCTACAGGGGGAAGTGTGTTTTTATAGTGAGTCTACAGGGGGAAGTGTGTTTTTTAGTAAGTCTACAGGGGTAAGTGTGTTTTATAGTGAGTCTACAGGGGAAAGTGTGTTTTATAGTGAGTCTACAGGGGGAAGTGTGTTTTTATAGTGAGTCTACAGGGGGAAGTGTGTTTTTATAGTGAGTCTACAGGGGGAAGTGTGTTTTATAGTGAGTCTACAGGGGGAAGTGTGTTTTATAGTCAGTCTACAGGGGAAAGTGTGTTTATAGTGAGTCTACAGGGGGAAGTGTGTTTTTATAGTGAGTCTACAGAGGGAAGTTTGTTTTTATAGTGAGTGTATTTTTGTAGTGAGTCTACAGAGGGAAGTGTGTTTTATAGTGAGTCTACAGAGGGAAGAGTGTTTTTATAGTGAGTCTACAGGGGGAAGTGTGTTTTATAGTGAGTCTACCGGGGAAGTGTGTTTTATAGTGAGTCTACAGGGGGAAGTGTGTTTTTATAGTGAGTCTACAGGGGGAAATTTGTTTTTATAGTGAGTCTACAGGGGGAAGTGTGTTTTTATAGTGAGTCTACAGGGGGACGTGTGTTTTATAGTGAGTCTACAAGGGGAAGTGTGTTTTTATAGTGAGTCTACAGGGGGATGTGTGTTTTTATAGTGAGTCTACAGGGGGAAGTGTGTTTTTATAGTGAGTCTACAGAGGTAAGTGTGTTTTATAGTGAGTGTACAGAGGGAAGTGTAATTTTATAGTGAGTCTACAGAGGTAAGTGTGTTTTATAGTGAGTCTACAGAGGGAAGTGTGTTTTATAGTGAGTTCACAGAGGGAAGTGTGTTTTATAGTGAGTCTACAGAGGTAAATGTGTTTTATAGTGAGTCTACAGGGGGAAGTGTGTTTTATAGTGAGTCTACAGGGGGAAGTATGTTTTTTAGTGAGTCTACAGAGGGAAGTGTGTTTTTTTATATTGTGTATATTTATAGTGAGTCTACAGGGGGAAGTGTGTTTTATAGTGAGTCTACCGGGGGAAGTGTGTTTTATAGTGAGGCTACAGGGGGAAGTGTGTTTTTATAGTGAGTCTACAGGGGGATGTGTGTTTTTATAGTGAGTCTACAGGGGGAAGTCTGTTTTTAAAGTGAGTCTACAGAGGGAAGAGTGTTTTATAGTGAGTCTACAGAGGGAAGTGTGTTTTATAGTGAGTCTACAGAGGGAAGAGTGTTTTTATAGTGAGTCTACAGGGGGAAGTGTGTTTTATAGTGAGTCTACCGGGGAAGTGTGTTTTATAGTGAGTCTACAGGGGGAAGTGTGTTTTATAGTGAGTCTACAGAGGGAAGAGTGTTTTATAGTGAGTCTACAGAGGGAAGTGTGTTTTATAGTGAGTTTACAGAGGGAAGTGTGTTTTATAGCGAGTCTACAGGGGGAAGTGTGTTTTTATAGTGAGTCTACAGGGGGAAGTGTGTTTTTATAGTGAGTCTACAGGGGGAAGTGTGTTTTTTAGTGAGTCTACAGGGGGAAGTGTGTTTTATAGTGAGTCTACAGGGGAAAGTGTGTTTTATAGTGAGTCTACAGGGGGAAGTGTGTTTTTATAGTGAGTCTACAGGGGGAAGTGTGTTTTTATAGTGAGTCTACAGGGGGAAGTGTGTTTTATAGTGAGTCTACAGGGGGAAGTGTGTTTTATAGTCAGTCTACAGGGGAAAGTGTGTTTATAGTGAGTCTACAGGGGGAAGTGTGTTTTTATAGTGAGTCTACAGAGGGAAGTTTGTTTTTATAGTGAGTGTATTTTTGTAGTGAGTCTACAGAGGGAAGTGTGTTTTATAGTGAGTCTACAGAGGGAAGAGTGTTTTTATAGTGAGTCTACAGGGGGAAGTGTGTTTTATAGTGAGTCTACCGGGGAAGTGTGTTTTATAGTGAGTCTACAGGGGGAAGTGTGTTTTTATAGTGAGTCTACAGGGGGAAATTTGTTTTTATAGTGAGTCTACAGGGGGAAGTGTGTTTTTATAGTGAGTCTACAGGGGGACGTGTGTTTTATAGTGAGTCTACAGGGGGAAGTGTGTTTTTATAGTGAGTCTACAGGGGGATGTGTGTTTTTATAGTGAGTCTACAGGGGGAAGTGTGTTTTTATAGTGAGTCTACAGAGGTAAGTGTGTTTTATAGTGAGTGTACAGAGGGAAGTGTAATTTTATAGTGAGTCTACAGAGGTAAGTGTGTTTTATAGTGAGTCTACAGAGGGAAGTGTGTTTTATAGTGAGTTCACAGAGGGAAGTGTGTTTTATAGTGAGTCTACAGAGGTAAATGTGTTTTATAGTGAGTCTACAGGGGGAAGTGTGTTTTATAGTGAGTCTACAGGGGGAAGTGTGTTTTATAGTGAGTTTACAGGGGGAAGTGTAACTTTATAATGAGTCTACAGAGGTAAGTGTGTTTCATAGTGAGTCTACAGGGGGAAGTGTGTTTTTATAGTGAGTCTACAGGGGGAAGTATGTTTTTAGTGAGTCTACAGAGGGAAGTGTGTTTTTATATAGTGTGTATATTTATAGTGAGTCTACAGGGGGAAGTGTGTTTTATAGTGAGTCTACCGGGGGAAGTGTGTTTTATAGTGAGGCTACAGGGGGAAGTGTGTTTTTATAGTGAGTCTACAGGGGGAAGTGTGTTTTTATAGTGAGTCTACAGGGGGAAGTGTGTTTTTATAGTGAGTTTAAAGAGGTAAGTGTGTTTTATAGTGAGTCTGCAAAGGGAAGTGTGTTTTTATAGTGAGTCTACAGAGAGAAGTGTGTTTTTATAGTGAGTCTACAGAGGGAAGTGTGTTTTTATAGTGAGTGTATTTTTGTAGTGAGTCTACAGAGGGAGGAGTGTTTTATAGTTAGTCTACAGAGGGAAGTGTGTTTTATAGTGAGTCTACAGGGGGAAGTGTGTTTTATAGTGAGGCTACAGGGGGAAGTGTGTTTTTATAGTGAGTCTACAGGGGGATGTGTGTTTTTATAGTGAGTCTACAGAGGGAAGAGTGTTTTATAGTGAGTCTACAGAGGGAAGTGTGTTTTATAGTGAGTTTACAGGGGGAAGTGTGTTTTTATAGTGAGTCTACATGGGGAAGTGTGTTTTATAGTGAGTCTACAGGGTGAAGTGTGTTTTATAGTGAGTCTACAGGGGAAAGTGTGTTTTATAGTGAGTCTACAGGGGGAAGTGTGTTGTTATAGTGAGTCTACAGAGGGAAGTGTGTTATTATAGTGAGTGTATTTTTGTAGTGAGTCTACAGAGGGAAGTGTGTTTTATAGTGAGTCTACAGAGGGAAGAGTGTTTTTATAGTGAGTCTACAGGGGGAAGTGTGTTTTATAGTGAGTCTACCGGGGAAGTGTGTTTTATAGTGAGTCTACAGGGGGAAGTGTGTTTTATAGTGAGTCTACAGAGGGAAGAGTGTTTTATAGTGAGTCTACAGAGGGAAGTGTGTTTTATAGTGAGTTTACAGAGGGAAGTGTGTTTTATAGCGAGTCTACAGGGGGAAGTGTGTTTTTATAGTGAGTCTACCGGGGGAAGTGTGTTTTATAGTGAGGCTACGGGGGGAAGTGTGTTTTTATAATGAGTCTACAGGGGGAAGTGTGTTTTTATAGTGAGTCTACAGGGGGAAGTGTGTTTTTATAGTGAGTCTAAAGAGGTAAGTGTGTTTTATAGTGAGTCTGCAAAGGGAAGTGTGTTTTTATAGTGAGTCTACAGAGAGAAGTGTGTTTTTATAGTGAGTCTACAGAGGGAAGTGTGTTTTTATAGTGAGTGTATTTTTGTAGTGAGTCTACAGAGGGAGGAGTGTTTTATAGTTAGTCTACAGAGGGAAGTGTGTTTTATAGTGAGTCTACAGGGGGAAGTGTGTTTTATAGTGAGGCTACAGGGGGAAGTGTGTTTTTATAGTGAGTCTACAGGGGGATGTGTGTTTTTATAGTGAGTCTACAGGGGGAAGTCTGTTTTTAAAGTGAGTCTACAGAGGGAAGAGTGTTTTATAGTGAGTCTACAGAGGGAAGTGTGTTTTATAGTGAGTTTACAGGGGGAAGTGTGTTTTTATAGTTAGTCTACATGGGGAAGTGTGTTTTATAGTGAGTCTACAGGGTGAAGTGTGTTTTATAGTGAGTCTACAGGGGAAAGTGTGTTTTATAGTGAGTCTACAGGGGGAATTGTGTTGTTATAGTGAGTCCACAGAGGGAAGTGTGTTATTATAGTGAGTGTATTTTTGTAGTGAGTCTACAGAGGGAAGTGTGTTTTATAGTGAGTCTACAGAGGGAAGAGTGTTTTTATAGTGAGTCTACAGGGGGAAGTGTGTTTTATAGTGAGTCTACCGGGGAAGTGTGTTTTATAGTGAGTCTACAGGGGGAAGTGTGTTTTATAGTGAGTCTACAGAGGGAAGAGTGTTTTATAGTGAGTCTACAGAGGGAAGTGTGTTTTATAGTGAGTTTACAGAGGGAAGTGTGTTTTATAGCGAGTCTACAGGGGGAAGTGTGTTTTTATAGTGAGTCTACAGGGGGAAGTGTGTTTTTATAGTGAGTCTACAGGGGGAAGTGTGTTTTTTAGTGAGTCTACAGGGGGAAGTGTGTTTTATAGTGAGTCTACAGGGGAAAGTGTGTTTTATAGTGAGTCTACAGGGGGAAGTGTGTTTTTATAGTGAGTCTACAGGGGGAAGTGTATTTTTATAGTGAGAACCTACAGTGGGAAGTGTGTTTTATAGTGAGTCTACAGGGGGAAGTGTGTTTTATAGTCAGTCTACAGGGAAAAGTGTGTTTATAGTGAGTCTACAGGGGGAAGTGTGTTTTTATAGTGAGTCTACAGAGGGAAGTTTGTTTTTATAGTGAGTGTATTTTTGTAGTGAGTCTACAGAGGGAAGTGTGTTTTATAGTGAGTCTACAGAGGGAAGAGTGTTTTTATAGTGAGTCTACAGGGGGAAGTGTGTTTTATAGTGAGTCTACCGGGGAAGTGTGTTTTATAGTGAGTCTACAGGGGGAAGTGTGTTTTTATAGTGAGTCTACAGGGGGAAATTTGTTTTTATAGTGAGTCTACAGGGGGAAGTGTGTTTTTATAGTGAGTCTACAGGGGGACGTGTGTTTTATAGTGAGTCTACAGGGGGAAGTGTGTTTTTATAGTGAGTCTACAGGGGGATGTGTGTTTTTATAGTGAGTCTACAGGGGGAAGTGTGTTTTTATAGTGAGTCTACAGAGGTAAGTGTGTTTTATAGTGAGTGTACAGAGGGAAGTGTAATTTTATAGTGAGTCTACAGAGGTAAGTGTGTTTTATAGTGAGTCTACAGAGGGAAGTGTGTTTTATAGTGAGTTCACAGAGGGAAGTGTGTTTTATAGTGAGTCTACAGAGGTAAATGTGTTTTATAGTGAGTCTACAGGGGGAAGTGTGTTTTATAGTGAGTCTACAGGGGGAAGTATGTTTTTTAGTGAGTCTACAGAGGGAAGTGTGTTTTTATATAGTGTGTATATTTATAGTGAGTCTACAGGGGGAAGTGTGTTTTATAGTGAGTCTACCGGGGGAAGTGTGTTTTATAGTGAGGCTACAGGGGGAAGTGTGTTTTTATAGTGAGTCTACAGGGGGATGTGTGTTTTTATAGTGAGTCTACAGGGGGAAGTCTGTTTTTAAAGTGAGTCTACAGGGGGAAGTGTGTTGTTATAGTGAGTCTACAGAGGGAAGTGTGTTATTATAGTGAGTGTATTTTTGTAGTTAGTCTACAGAGGGAAGTGTGTTTTATAGTGAGTCTACAGAGGGAAGAGTGTTTTTATAGTGAGTCTACAGGGGGAAGTGTGTTTTATAGTGAGTCTACCGGGGAAGTGTGTTTTATAGTGAGTGTACAGGGGGAAGTGTGTTTTATAGTGAGTCTACAGAGGGAAGAGTGTTTTATAGTGAGTCTACAGAGGGAAGTGTGTTTTATAGTGAGTTTACAGAGGGAAGTGTGTTTTATAGCGAGTCTACAGGGGGAAGTGTGTTTTTATAGTGAGTCTACAGGGGGAAGTGTGTTTTTATAGTGAGTCTACAGGGGGAAGTGTGTTTTTTAGTGAGTCTACAGGGGGAAGTGTGTTTTATAGTGAGTCTACAGGGGAAAGTGTGTTTTATAGTGAGTCTACAGGGGGAAGTGTGTTTTTATAGTGAGTCTACAGGGGGAAGTGTGTTTTTATAGTGAGTCTACAGGGGGAAGTGTGTTTTATAGTGAGTCTACAGGGGGAAGTGTGTTTTATAGTCAGTCTACAGGGGAAAGTGTGTTTATAGTGAGTCTACAGAGGGAAGTTTGTTTTTATAGTGAGTGTATTTTTGTAGTGAGTCTACAGAGGGAAGTGTGTTTTATAGTGAGTCTACAGAGGGAAGAGTGTTTTTATAGTGAGTCTACAGGGGGAAGTGTGTTTTATAGTGAGTCTACCGGGGAAGTGTGTTTTATAGTGAGTCTACAGGGAGAAGTGTGTTTTTATAGTGAGTCTACAGGGGGAAATTTGTTTTTATAGTGAGTCTACAGGGGGAAGTGTGTTTTTATAGTGAGTCTACAGGGGGACGTGTGTTTTATAGTGAGTCTACAGGGGGAAGTGTGTTTTTATAGTGAGTCTACAGGGGGATGTGTGTTTTTATAGTGAGTCTACAGGGGGAAGTGTGTTTTTATAGTGAGTCTACAGAGGTAAGTGTGTTTTATAGTGAGTCTACAGGGGGAAGTGTGTTTTATAGTGAGTTCACAGAGGGAAGTGTGTTTTATAGTGAGTCTACAGAGGGAAGTGTGTTTTATAGTGAGTTCACAGAGGGAAGTGTGTTTTATAGTGAGTCTACAGGGGGAAGTGTGTTTTATAGTGAGTCTACAGAGGGAAGTGTAATTTTATAGTGAGTCTACAGAGGTAAGTGTGTTTTATAGTGAGTCTACAGAGGGAAGTGTGTTTTATAGTGAGTTCACAGAGGGAAGTGTGTTTTATAGTGAGTCTACAGAGGTAAATGTGTTTTATAGTGAGTCTACAGGGGGAAGTGTGTTTTATAGTGAGTCTACAGGGGGAAGTGTGTTTTATAGTGAGTTTACAGGGGGAAGTGTAACTTTATAATGAGTCTACAGAGGTAAGTGTGTTTCATAGTGAGTCTACAGGGGGAAGTGTGTTTTTATAGTGAGTCTACAGGGGGAAGTATGTTTTTAGTGAGTCTACAGAGGGAAGTGTGTTTTTATATAGTGTGTATATTTATAGTGAGTCTACAGGGGGAAGTGTGTTTTATAGTGAGTCTACCGGGGGAAGTGTGTTTTATAGTGAGGCTACAGGGGGAAGTGTGTTTTTATAGTGAGTCTACAGGGGGAAGTGTGTTTTTATAGTGAGTCTACAGGGGGAAGTGTGTTTTTATAGTGAGTCTAAAGAGGTAAGTGTGTTTTATAGTGAGTCTGCAAAGGGAAGTGTGTTTTTATAGTGAGTCTACAGAGAGAAGTGTGTTTTTATAGTGAGTCTACAGAGGGAAGTGTGTTTTTATAGTGAGTGTATTTTTGTAGTGAGTCTACAGAGGGAGGATTGTTTTATAGAGAGTCTACAGGGGGAAGTGTGTTTTATAGTGAGGCTACAGGGGGAAGTGTGTTTTTATAGTGAGTCTACAGGGGGATGTGTGTTTTTATAGTGAGTCTACAGGGGGAAGTCTGTTTTTAAAGTGAGTCTACAGAGGGAAGAGTGTTTTATAGTGAGTCTACAGAGGGAAGTGTGTTTTATAGTGCGTTTACAGGGGGAAGTGTGTTTTTATAGTGAGTCTACATGGGGAAGTGTGTTTTATAGTGAGTCTACAGGGGGAAGTGTGTTTTATAGTGAGTCTACAGGGGAAAGTTTGTTTTATAGTGAGTCTACAGGGGGAAGTGTGTTGTTATAGTGAGTCTACAGACGGAAGTGTGTTATTATAGTGAGTGTATTTTTGTAGTGAGTCTACAGAGGGAAGTGTGTTTTATAGTGAGTCTACAGAGGGAAGAGTGTTTTTATAGTGAGTCTACAGGGGGAAGTGTGTTTTATAGTGAGTCTACAGGGGAAAGTGTGTTTTATAGTGAGTCTACAGGGGGAAGTGTGTTTTTATAGTGAGTCTACAGGGGGAAGTGTGTTTTTATAGTGACTCTACAGGGGGAAGTGTGTTTTATAGTGAGTCTACAGGGGGAAGTGTGTTTTATAGTCAGTCTACAGGGGGAAGTGTGTTTTTATAGTGAGTCTACAGGGGGATGTGTGTTTTTATAGTGAGTCTACAGGGGGAAGTGTGTTTTTATAGTGAGTCTACAGAGGTAAGTGTGTTTTATAGTGAGTGTACAGAGGGAAGTGTAATTTTATAGTGAGTCTACAGAGGTAAGTGTGTTTTATAGTGAGTCTACAGAGGGAAGTGTGTTTTATAGTGAATTCACAGAGGGAAGTGTGTTTTATAGTGAGTCTACAGAGGTAAATGTGTTTTATAGTGAGTCTACAGGGGGAAGTGTGTTTTATAGTGAGTCTACAGGGGGAAGTGTGTTTTATAGTGAGTTTACAGGGGGAAGTGTAACTTTATAATGAGTCTACAGAGGTAAGTGTGTTTTATAGTGAGTCTACAGGGGGAAGTGTGTTTTTATAGTGAGTCTACAGGGGGAAGTATGTTTTTAGTGAGTCTACAGAGGGAAGTGTGTTTTTATATAGTGTGTATATTTATAGTGAGTCTACAGGGGGAAGTGTGTTTTATAGTGAGTCTACCGGGGGAAGTGTGTTTTATAGTGAGTCTACAGGGGAAAGTGTGTTTTATAGTGAGTCTACAGGGGGAAGTGTGTTTTTATAGTGAGTCTACAGGGGGAAGTGTGTTTTTATAGTGACTCTACAGGGGGAAGTGTGTTTTATAGTGAGTCTACAGGGGGAAGTGTGTTTTATAGTCAGTCTACAGGGGGAAGTGTGTTTTTATAGTGAGTCTACAGGGGGATGTGTGTTTTTATAGTGAGTCTACAGGGGGAAGTGTGTTTTTATAGTGAGTCTACAGAGGTAAGTGTGTTTTATAGTGAGTGTACAGAGGGAAGTGTAATTTTATAGTGAGTCTACAGAGGTAAGTGTGTTTTATAGTGAGTCTACAGAGGGAAGTGTGTTTTATAGTGAATTCACAGAGGGAAGTGTGTTTTATAGTGAGTCTACAGAGGTAAATGTGTTTTATAGTGAGTCTACAGGGGGAAGTGTGTTTTATAGTGAGTCTACAGGGGGAAGTGTGTTTTATAGTGAGTTTACAGGGGGAAGTGTAACTTTATAATGAGTCTACAGAGGTAAGTGTGTTTTATAGTGAGTCTACAGGGGGAAGTGTGTTTTTATAGTGAGTCTACAGGGGGAAGTATGTTTTTAGTGAGTCTACAGAGGGAAGTGTGTTTTTATATAGTGTGTATATTTATAGTGAGTCTACAGGGGGAAGTGTGTTTTATAGTGAGTCTACCGGGGGAAGTGTGTTTTATAGTGAGGCTACAGGGGGAAGTGTGTTTTTATAATGAGTCTACAGGGGGAAGTGTGTTTTTATAGTGAGTCTACAGGGGGAAGTGTGTTTTTACAGTGAGTCTAAAGAGGTAAGTGTGTTTTATAGTGAGTCTGCAAAGGGAAGTTTGTTTTTATAGTGAGTCTACAGAGAGAAGTGTGTTTTTATAGTGAGTCTACAGAGGGAAGTGTGTTTTTATAGTGAGTGTATTTTTGTAGTGAGTCTACAGAGGGAGGAGTGTTTTATAGTTAGTCTACAGAGGGAAGTGTGTTTTATAGTGAGTCTACAGAGGGAAGTTTAATTTTATAGTGAGTCTACAGAGGTAAGTGTGTTTTATAGTGAGTCTGCAAAGGGAAGTGTGTTTTTATAGTGAGTCTACAGAGAGAAGTGTGTTTTTATAGTGAGTCTACAAAGGGAATTGTGTTTTTATAGTGAGTGTATTTTTGTAGTGAGTCTACAGGGGGAAGTGTGTTTTATAGTGAGTCTACAGAGGGAAGTGTGTTTTATAGTGAGTCTACAGGGGGAAGTGTGTTTTTATAGTGAGTCTACAAGGGGATGTGTGTTTTTATAGTGAGTCTACAGGGGGAAGTGTGTTTTATAGTGAGTCTACAGGGGAAAGTGTGTTTTATAGTGAGTCTACAGGGGGAAGTGTGTTTTTATAGTGAGTGTACAGGGGGGAGTGTGTTTTTATAGTGAGTATACAGGGGGAAGTGTGTTTTATAGTGAGTCTACAGGGGGAAGTGTGTTTTATAGTGAGTCTACAGGGGGAAGTGTGTTTTTATAGTGAGTCTACATGGGGAAGTGTGTTTTATAGTGAGTCTACAGGGTGAAGTGTGTTTTATAGTGAGTCTACAGGGGAAAGTGTGTTTTATAGTGAGTCTACAGGGGGAAGTGTGTTGTTATAGTGAGTCCACAGAGGGAAGTGTGTTATTATAGTGAGTGTATTTTTGTAGTGAGTCTACAGAGGGAAGTGTGTTTTATAGTGAGTCTACAGAGGGAAGAGTGTTTTTATAGTGAGTCTACAGGGGGAAGTGTGTTTTATAGTGAGTCTACCGGGGAAGTGTGTTTTATAGTGAGTCTACAGGGGGAAGTGTGTTTTATAGTGAGTCTACAGAGGGAAGAGTGTTTTATAGTGAGTCTACAGAGGGAAGTGTGTTTTATAGTGAGTTTACAGAGGGAAGTGTGTTTTATAGCGAGTCTACAGGGGGAAGTGTGTTTTTATAGTGAGTCTACAGGGGGAAGTGTGTTTTTATAGTGAGTCTACAGGGGGAAGTGTGTTTTTTAGTGAGTCTACAGGGGGAAGTGTGTTTTATAGTGAGTCTACAGGGGAAAGTGTGTTTTATAGTGAGTCTACAGGGGGAAGTGTGTTTTTATAGTGAGTCTACAGGGGGAAGTGTGTTTTTATAGTGAGTCTACAGGGGGAAGTGTGTTTTATAGTGAGTCTACAGGGGGAAGTGTGTTTTATAGTCAGTCTACAGGGGAAAGTGTGTTTATAGTGAGTCTACAGGGGGAAGTTTGTTTTTATAGTGAGTGTATTTTTGTAGTGAGTCTACAGAGGGAAGTGTGTTTTATAGTGAGTCTACAGAGGGAAGAGTGTTTTTATAGTGAGTCTACAGGGGGAAGTGTGTTTTATAGTGAGTCTACCGGGGAAGTGTGTTTTATAGTGAGTCTACAGGGGGAAGTGTGTTTTTATAGTGAGTCTACAGGGGGAAATTTGTTTTTATAGTGAGTCTACAGGGGGAAGTGTGTTTTTATAGTGAGTCTACAGGGGGACGTGTGATTTATAGTGAGTCTACAGGGGGAAGTGTGTTTTTATAGTGAGTCTACAGGGGGATGTGTGTTTTTATAGTGAGTCTACAGGGGGAAGTGTGTTTTTATAGTGAGTCTACAGAGGTAAGTGTGTTTTATAGTGAGTGTACAGAGGGAAGTGTAATTTTATAGTGAGTCTACAGAGGTAAGTGTGTTTTATAGTGAGTCTACAGAGGGAAGTGTGTTTTATAGTGAGTTCACAGAGGGAAGTGTGTTTTATAGTGAGTCTACAGAGGTAAATGTGTTTTATAGTGAGTCTACAGGGGGAAGTGTGTTTTATAGTGAGTCTACAGGGGGAAGTATGTTTTTTAGTGAGTCTACAGAGGGAAGTGTGTTTTTATATAGTGTGTATATTTATAGTGAGTCTACAGGGGGAAGTGTGTTTTATAGTGAGTCTACCGGGGGAAGTGTGTTTTATAGTGAGGCTACAGGGGGAAGTGTGTTTTTATAGTGAGTCTACAGGGGGATGTGTGTTTTTATAGTGAGTCTACAGGGGGAAGTCTGTTTTTAAAGTGAGTCTACAGAGGGAAGAGTGTTTTATAGTGAGTCTACAGAGGGAAGTGTGTTTTATAGTGAGTCTACAGGGGAAAGTGTGTTTTATAGTGAGTCTACAGGGGGAAGTGTGTTGTTATAGTGAGTCTACAGAGGGAAGTGTGTTATTATAGTGAGTGTATTTTTGTAGTTAGTCTACAGAGGGAAGTGTGTTTTATAGTGAGTCTACAGAGGGAAGAGTGTTTTTATAGTGAGTCTACAGGGGGAAGTGTGTTTTATAGTGAGTCTACCGGGGAAGTGTGTTTTATAGTGAGTCTACAGGGGGAAGTGTGTTTTATAGTGAGTCTACAGAGGGAAGAGTGTTTTATAGTGAGTCTACAGAGGGAAGTGTGTTTTATAGTGAGTTTACAGAGGGAAGTGTGTTTTATAGCGAGTCTACAGGGGGAAGTGTGTTTTTATAGTGAGTCTACAGGGGGAAGTGTGTTTTTATAGTGAGTCTACAGGGGGAAGTGTGTTTTTTAGTGAGTCTACAGGGGGAAGTGTGTTTTATAGTGAGTCTACAGGGGAAAGTGTGTTTTATAGTGAGTCTACAGGGGGAAGTGTGTTTTTATAGTGAGTCTACAGGGGAAAGTGTGTTTTATAGTGAGTCTACAGGGGGAAGTGTGTTTTTTAGTGAGTCTACAGGGGGAAGTGTGTTTTATAGTGAGTCTACAGGGGAAAGTGTGTTTTATAGTGAGTCTACAGGGGGAAGTGTGATTTATAGTGAGTCTACAGGGGGAAGTGTGTTTTATAGTCAGTCTACAGGGGAAAGTGTGTTTATAGTGAGTCTACAGAGGGAAGTTTGTTTTTATAGTGAGTGTATTTTTGTAGTGAGTCTACAGAGGGAAGTGTGTTTTATAGTGAGTCTACAGAGGGAAGAGTGTTTTTATAGTGAGTCTACAGGGGGAAGTGTGTTTTATAGTGAGTCTACCGGGGAAGTGTGTTTTATAGTGAGTCTACAGGGGGAAGTGTGTTTTTATAGTGAGTCTACAGGGGGAAATTTGTTTTTATAGTGAGTCTACAGGGGGAAGTGTGTTTTTATAGTGAGTCTACAGGGGGACGTGTGTTTTATAGTGAGTCTACAGGGGGAAGTGTGTTTTTATAGTGAGTCTACAGAGGTAAGTGTGTTTTTATAGTGAGTCTACAGGGGGAAGTGTGTTTTTATAGTGAGTCTACAGAGGTAAGTGTGTTTTATAGTGAGTCTACAGGGGGAAGTGTGTTTTATAGTGAGTTCACAGAGGGAAGTGTGTTTTATAGTGAGTCTACAGAGGGAAGTGTGTTTTATAGTGAGTCTACAGGGGGAAGTGTGTTTTATAGTGAGTCTACAGAGGGAAGTGTAATTTTATAGTGAGTCTACAGAGGTAAGTGTGTTTTATAGTGAGTCTACAGAGGGAAGTGTGTTTTATAGTGAGTTCACAGAGGGAAGTGTGTTTTATAGTGAGTCTACAGAGGTAAATGTGTTTTATAGTGAGTCTACAGGGGGAAGTGTGTTTTATAGTGAGTCTACAGGGGGAAGTGTGTTTTATAGTGAGTTTACAGGGGGAAGTGTAAATTTATAATGAGTCTACAGAGGTAAGTGTGTTTCATAGTGAGTCTACAGGGGGAAGTGTGTTTTTATAGTGAGTCTACAGGGGGAAGTATGTTTTTAGTGAGTCTACAGAGGGAAGTGTGTTTTTATATAGTGTGTATATTTATAGTGAGTCTACAGGGGGAAGTGTGTTTTATAGTGAGTCTACCGGGGGAAGTGTGTTTTATAGTGAGGCTACAGGGGGAAGTGTGTTTTTATAGTGAGTCTACAGGGGGAAGTGTGTTTTTATAGTGAGTCTACAGGGGGAAGTGTGTTTTTATAGTGAGTCTAAAGAGGTAAGTGTGTTTTATAGTGAGTCTGCAAAGGGAAGTGTGTTTTTATAGTGAGTCTACAGAGAGAAGTGTGTTTTTATAGTGAGTCTACAGAGGGAAGTGTGTTTTTATAGTGAGTGTATTTTTGTAGTGAGTCTACAGAGGGAGGAGTGTTTTATAGTTAGTCTACAGAGGGAAGTGTGTTTTATAGAGAGTCTACAGGGGGAAGTGTGTTTTATAGTGAGGCTACAGGGGGAAGAGTGTTTTTATAGTGAGTCTACAGGGGGATGTGTGTTTTTATAGTGAGTCTACAGGGGGAAGTCTGTTTTTAAAGTGAGTCTACAGAGGGAAGAGTGTTTTATAGTGAGTCTACAGAGGGAAGTGTGTTTTATAGTGAGTTTACAGGGGGAAGTGTGTTTTTATAGTGAGTCTACATGGGGAAGTGTGTTTTATAGTGAGTCTACAGGGTAAAGTGTGTTTTATAGTGAGTCTACAGGGGAAAGTTTTTTTTTATAGTGAGTCTACAGGGGGAAGTGTGTTGTTATAGTGAGTCTACAGAGGGAAGTGTGTTATTATAGTGAGTGTATTTTTGTAGTGAGTCTACAGAGGGAAGTGTGTTTTATAGTGAGTCTACAGAGGGAAGAGTGTTTTTATAGTGAGTCTACAGGGGGAAGTGTGTTTTATAGTGAGTCTACAGGGGAAAGTGTGTTTTATAGTGAGTCTACAGGGGGAAGTGTGTTTTTATAGTGAGTCTACAGGGGGAAGTGTGTTTTTATAGTGACTCTACAGGGGGAAGTGTGTTTTATAGTGAGTCTACAGGGGGAAGTGTGTTTTATAGTCAGTCTACAGGGGGAAGTGTGTTTTTATAGTGAGTCTACAGGGGGATGTGTGTTTTTATAGTGAGTCTACAGGGGGAAGTGTGTTTTTATAGTGAGTCTACAGAGGGAAGTGTGTTTTATAGTGAATTCACAGAGGGAAGTGTGTTTTATAGTGAGTCTACAGAGGTAAATGTGTTTTATAGTGAGTCTACAGGGGGAAGTGTGTTTTTATAGTGAGTCTACAGGGGGATGTGTGTTTTTATAGTGAGTCTACAGGGGGAAGTGTGTTTTTATAGTGAGTCTACAGAGGTAAGTGTGTTTTATAGTGAGTGTACAGAGGGAAGTGTAATTTTATAGTGAGTCTACAGAGGTAAGTGTGTTTTATAGTGAGTCTACAGAGGGAAGTGTGTTTTATAGTGAATTCACAGAGGGAAGTGTGTTTTATAGTGAGTCTACAGAGGTAAATGTGTTTTATAGTGAGTCTACAGGGGGAAGTGTGTTTTATAGTGAGTCTACAGGGGGAAGTGTGTTTTATAGTGAGTCTACAGGGGGAAGTGTGTTTTTATAGTGAGTCTACAGGGGGAAGTATGTTTTTAGTGAGTCTACAGAGGGAAGTGTGTTTTTATATAGTGTTTATATTTATAGTGAGTCTACAGGGGGAAGTGTGTTTTATAGTGAGTCTACCGGGGGAAGTGTGTTTTATAGTGAGGCTACAGGGGGAAGTGTGTTTTTATAATGAGTCTACAGGGGGAAGTGTGTTTTTATAGTGAGTCTAAAGAGGTAAGTGTGTTTTATAGTGAGTCTGCAAAGGGAAGTTTGTTTTTATAGTGAGTCTACAGAGAGAAGTGTGTTTTTATAGTGAGTCTACAGAGGGAAGTGTGTTTTTATAGTGAGTGTATTTTTGTAGTGAGTCTACAGAGGGAAGTTTAATTTTATAGTGAGTCTACAGAGGTAAGTGTGTTTTATAGTGAGTCTACAGAGGGATGTTTAATTTTATAGTGAGTCTACAGAGGTAAGTGTGTTTTATAGTGAGTCTGCAAAGGGAAGTGTGTTTTTATAGTGAGTCTACAGAGAGAAGTGTGTTTTTATAGTGAGTCTACAGAGGGAAGTGTGTTTTTATAGTGAGTGTATTTTTGTAGTGAGTCTACAGGGGGAAGTGTGTTTTATAGTGAGTCTACAGAGGGAAGTGTGTTTTATAGTGAGTCTACAGGGGGAAGTGTGTTTTTATAGTGAGTCTACAAGGGGATGTGTGTTTTTATAGTGAGTCTACAGGGGGAAGTGTGTTTTATAGTGAGTCTACAGGGGAAAGTGTGTTTTATAGTGAGTCTACAGGGGGAAGTGTGTTTTTATAGTGAGTGTACAGGGGGGAGTGTGTTTTTATAGTGAGTATACAGGGGGAAGTGTGTTTTATAGTGAGTCTACAGGGGGAAGTGTGTTTTATAGTGAGTCTACAGGGGGAAGTGTGTTTTTATAGTGAGTCTACAGGGGGAAGTGTGTTTTATAGTGAGTCTACAGGGGGAAGTGTGTTTTATAGTGAGTCTACAGGGGAAAGTGTGTTTTATAGTGAGTCTACAGGGGGAAGTGTGTTTTTATAGTGAGTCTACAGGGGGAAGTGTGTTTTTATAGTGAGTCTACAGAGGGAAGTGTGTTTTTATAGTGAGTGTATTTTTGTAGTGAGTGTACAGAGGTAAGTGTGTTTTATAGTGAGTCTACAGAGGGAAGAGTGTTTTATAGTGAGTCTACAGAGGGAAGTGTGTTTTATAGTGAGTCTACAGGGGGATGTGTGTTTTATAGTGAGTCTACAGGGGGAAGTGTGTTTTATAGTCAGTCTACAGGGGAAAGTGTGTTTATAGTGAGTCTACAGGGGGAAGTGTGTTTTTATAGTGAGTCTACAGAGGGAAGTTTGTTTTTATAGTGAGTGTATTTTTGTAGTGAGTCTACAGAGGGAAGTGTGTTTCATAGTGAGTCTACAGAGGGAAGAATGTTTTTATAGTGAGTCTACAGGGGGAAGTGTGTTTTATAGTGAGTCTACCGGGGAAGTGTGTTTTATAGTGAGTCTACAGGGGGAAGTGTGTTTTTATAGTGAGTCTACAGGGGGAAATTTGTTTTTATAGTGAGTCTACAGGGGGAAGTGTGTTTTTATAGTGAGTCTACAGGGGGACGTGTGTTTTATAGTGAGTCTACAGGGGGAAGTGTGTTTTTATAGTGAGTCTACAGGGGGATGTGTGTTTTTATAGTGAGTCTACAGGGGGAAGTGTGTTTTTATAGTGAGTCTACAGAGGTAAGTGTGTTTTATAGTGAGTGTACAGAGGGAAGTGTAATTTTATAGTGAGTCTACAGAGGGAAGAGTGTTTTATAGTGAGTCTACAGAGGGAAGTGTGTTTTATAGTGAGTTTACAGAGGGAAGTGTGTTTTATAGTGAGTCTACCGGGGAAGTGTGTTTTTATAGTGAGTCTACAGGGGGAAGTGTGTTTTTAAAGTGAGTCTACAGGGGGAAGTGTGTTTTTATAGTGAGTCTACAGGGGGAAGTGTGTTTTATAGTGAGTCTACAGGGGGAAGTGTGTTTTATAGTGAGTCTACAGGGGGAAGTGTGTTTTATAGTGAGTCTACAGGGGAAAGTGTGTTTTATAGTGAGTTTACAGGGGGAAGTGTGTTTTTATAGTGAGTCTATAGGGGGAAGTGTGTTTTTATAGTGAGTCTACAGAGGGAAGTGTGTTTTTATAGTGAGTGTATTTTTGTAGTGAGTGTACAGAGGTAAGTGTGTTTTATAGTGAGTCTACAGAGGGAAGAGTGTTTTATAGTGAGTCTACAGGGGGAAGTGTGTTTTATAGTGAGTCTACAGGGGGAAGTGTGTTTTATAGTGAGTCTAAAGGGGAAAGTGTGTTTTATAGTGAGTCTACAGGGGGAAGTGTGTTTTTATAGTGAGTCTACAGAGGGAAGTTTGTTTTTATAGTGAGTGTATTTTTGTAGTGAGTCTACAGAGGGAAGTGTGTTTTATAATGAGTCTACAGAGGGAAGTGTTTTTATAGTGAGTCTACAGGGGTAAGTGTGTTTTATAGTGAGTCTACCGGGGAAGTGTGTTTTATAGTGAGTCTACAGGGGGAAGTGTGTTTTTATAGTGAGTCTACAGGGGGATGTGTGTTTTTATAGTGAGTCTACAGAGGTAAGTGTGTTTTATAGTGAGTCTACAGAGGGAAGTGTGTTTTATAGTGAGTCTACAGAGGGAAGTGTAATTTTATAGTGAGTCTACAGAGGTAAGTGTGTTTTATAGTGAGTCTACAGAGGGAAGTGTGTTTTATAGTGACTTTACAGAGGGGAGTGTGTTTTTATAGTGAGTCTACAGGGGGAAGTGTGTTTTTAAAGTGAGTCAACAGGTGGAAGTTTGTTTTTATAGTGAGTCTACAGGGGGAAGTGTGTTTTATAGTGAGTCTACAGGGGGAAGTGTGTTTTTATAGTGAGTCTACAAGGGGATGTGTGTTTTTATAGTGAGTCTACAGGGGGAAGTGTGTTTTATAGTGAGTCTACAGGGGAAAGTGTGTTTTATAGTGAGTCTACAGGGGGAAGTGTGTTTTTATAGTGAGTGTACAGGGGGGAGTGTGTTTTTATAGTGAGTATACAGGGGGAAGTGTGTTTTATAGTGAGTCTACAGGGGGAAGTGTGTTTTATAGTGAGTCTACAGGGGGAAGTGTGTTTTTATAGTGAGTCTACAGGGGGAAGTGTGTTTTATAGTGAGTCTACAGGGGGAAGTGTGTTTTATAGTGAGTCTACAGGGGAAAGTGTGTTTTATAGTGAGTCTACAGGGGGAAGTGTGTTTTTATAGTGAGTCTACAGGGGGAAGTGTGTTTTTATAGTGAGTCTACAGAGGGAAGTGTGTTTTTATAGTGAGTGTATTTTTGTAGTGAGTGTACAGAGGTAAGTGTGTTTTATAGTGAGTCTACAGAGGGAAGAGTGTTTTATAGTGAGTCTACAGAGGGAAGTGTGTTTTATAGTGAGTCTACAGGGGGATGTGTGTTTTATAGTGAGTCTACAGGGGGAAGTGTGTTTTATAGTCAGTCTACAGGGGAAAGTGTGTTTATAGTGAGTCTACAGGGGGAAGTGTGTTTTTATAGTGAGTCTACAGAGGGAAGTTTGTTTTTATAGTGAGTGTATTTTTGTAGTGAGTCTACAGAGGGAAGTGTGTTTCATAGTGAGTCTACAGAGGGAAGAATGTTTTTATAGTGAGTCTACAGGGGGAAGTGTGTTTTATAGTGAGTCTACCGGGGAAGTGTGTTTTATAGTGAGTCTACAGGGGGAAGTGTGTTTTTATAGTGAGTCTACAGGGGGAAATTTGTTTTTATAGTGAGTCTACAGGGGAAGTGTGTTTTTATAGTGAGTCTACAGGGGGACGTGTGTTTTATAGTGAGTCTACAGGGGGAAGTGTGTTTTTATAGTGAGTCTACAGGGGGATGTGTGTTTTTATAGTGAGTCTACAGGGGGAAGTGTGTTTTTATAGTGAGTCTACAGAGGTAAGTGTGTTTTATAGTGAGTGTACAGAGGGAAGTGTAATTTTATAGTGAGTCTACAGAGGGAAGAGTGTTTTATAGTGAGTCTACAGAGGGAAGTGTGTTTTATAGTGAGTTTACAGAGGGAAGTGTGTTTTATAGTGAGTCTACCGGGGAAGTGTGTTTTTATAGTGAGTCTACAGGGGGAAGTGTGTTTTTAAAGTGAGTCTACAGGGGGAAGTGTGTTTTTATAGTGAGTCTACAGGGGGAAGTGTGTTTTATAGTGAGTCTACAGGGGGAAGTGTGTTTTATAGTGAGTCTACAGGGGGAAGTGTGTTTTATAGTGAGTCTACAGGGGAAAGTGTGTTTTATAGTGAGTTTACAGGGGGAAGTGTGTTTTTATAGTGAGTCTATAGGGGGAAGTGTGTTTTTATAGTGAGTCTACAGAGGGAAGTGTGTTTTTATAGTGAGTGTATTTTTGTAGTGAGTGTACAGAGGTAAGTGTGTTTTATAGTGAGTCTACAGAGGGAAGAGTGTTTTATAGTGAGTCTACAGGGGGAAGTGTGTTTTATAGTGAGTCTACAGGGGGAAGTGTGTTTTATAGTGAGTCTAAAGGGGAAAGTGTGTTTTATAGTGAGTCTACAGGGGGAAGTGTGTTTTTATAGTGAGTCTACAGAGGGAAGTTTGTTTTTATAGTGAGTGTATTTTTGTAGTGAGTCTACAGAGGGAAGTGTGTTTTATAATGAGTCTACAGAGGGAAGAGTGTTTTTATAGTGAGTCTACAGGGGTAAGTGTGTTTTATAGTGAGTCTACCGGGGAAGTGTGTTTTATAGTGAGTCTACAGGGGGAAGTGTGTTTTTATAGTGAGTCTACAGGGGGATGTGTGTTTTTATAGTGAGTCTACAGAGGTAAGTGTGTTTTATAGTGAGTCTACAGAGGGAAGTGTGTTTTATAGTGAGTCTACAGAGGGAAGTGTAATTTTATAGTGAGTCTACAGAGGTAAGTGTGTTTTATAGTGAGTCTACAGAGGGAAGTGTGTTTTATAGTGACTTTACAGAGGGGAGTGTGTTTTTATAGTGAGTCTACAGGGGGAAGTGTGTTTTTAAAGTGAGTCAACAGGTGGAAGTTTGTTTTTATAGTGAGTCTACAGGGGGAAGTGTGTTTTATAGTGAGTCTACAGGGGGAAGTGTGTTTTTATAGTGAGTCTATAGGGGGAAGTGTGTTTTTATAGTGAGTCTACAGAGGGAAGTGTGTTATTATAGTTAGTGTATTTTTGTAGTGAGTCTACAGAGGGAAGTGTGTTTTATAGTGAGTCTACATAGGGAAGAGTGTTTTTATAGTGAGTCTACAGGGGGAAGTGTGTTTTATAGTGAGTCTACCGGGGAAGTGTGTTTTATAGTGAGTCTACAGGGGGAAGTGTGTTTTATAGTGAGTCTACAGGGGAAAGTGTGTTTTATAGTGAGTCTACAGGGGAAAGTGTGTTTTATAGTGAGTCTACAGGGGGAAGTGTGTTTTTATAGTGAGTCTACAGAGGAAAGTGTGTTTTCATAGTTAGTGTATTTTTGTAGTGAGTGTACAGAGGTAAGTGTATTTTATAGTGAGTCTACAGAGGGAAGAGTGTTTTATAGTGAGTCTACAGAGGGAAGTGTGTTTTATAGTGAGTTTACAGAGGGAAGTGTGTTTTATAGTGAATCTACAGGGGGAAGTGTGTTTTTATAGTGAGTCTACAGGGGGAAGTGTGTTTTTAAAGTGAGTCTACAGGGGGAAGTGTGTTTTTACAGTGAGCCTACAGGGGGACGTGTGTTTTATAGTGAGTCTACAGGGGGAAGTGTGTTTTTATAGTGAGTCTACAGGGGGATGTGTGTTTTTATAGTGAGTCTACAGGGGGAAGTGTGTTTTTATAGTGAGTCTACAGAGGTAAGTGTGTTTTATAGTGAGTCTACAGAGGGAAGTGTAATTTTATAGTGAGTCTACAGAGGTAAGTGTGTTTTATAGTGAGTCTACAGAGGGAAGTGTGTTTTATAGTGAGTTTACAGAGGGAAGTGTTTTTTTATAGTGAGTCTACAGGGGGAAGTGTGTTTTTAAAGTGAGTCTACAGGTGGAAGTTTGTTTTTATAGTGAGTCTACAGGGGGAAGTGTGTTTTATAGTGAGTGTACAGGGGGAAGTGTGTTTTTATAGTGAGTCTACATGGGGAAGTGTGTTTTATAGTGAGTCTACAGGGTGAAGTGTGTTTTATAGTGAGTCTACAGGGGAAAGTGTGTTTCATAGTGAGTCTACAGGGGGAAGTGTGTTTTTATAGTGAGTCTACAGAGGGAAGTGTGTTATTACAGTGAGTGTATTTTTGTAGTGAGTCTACAGAGGGAAGTGTGTTTTATAGTGAGTCTACAGAGGGAAGAGTGTTTTTATAGTGAGTCTACAGGGGGAAGTGTGTTTTATAGTGAGTCTACCGGGGAAGTGTGTTTTATAGTGAGTCTACAGGGGGAAGTGTGTTTTTATAGTGAGTCTACAGGGGGAAATTTGTTTTTATAGTGAGTCTACAGGGGGAAGTGTGTTTTTATAGTGAGTCTACAGGGGGACGTGTGTTTTATAGTGAGTCTACAGGGGGAAGTGTGTTTTTATAGTGAGTCTACAGGGGGATGTGTGTTTTTATAGTGAGTCTACAGGGGGAAGTGTGTTTTTATAGTGAGTCTACAGAGGTAAGTGTGTTTTATAGTGAGTGTACAGAGGGAAGTGTAATTTTATAGTGAGTCTACAGAGGGAAGAGTGTTTTATAGTGAGTCTACAGAGGGAAGTGTGTTTTATAGTGAGTTTACAGAGGGAAGTGTGTTTTATAGTGAGTCTACCGGGGAAGTGTGTTTTTATAGTGAGTCTACAGGGGGAAGTGTGTTTTTAAAGTGAGTCTACAGGGGGAAGTGTGTTTTTATCGTGAGTCTACAGGGGGAAGTGTGTTTTATAGTGAGTCTACAGGGGGAAGTGTGTTTTATAGTGAGTCTACAGGGGGAAGTGTGTTTTATAGTGAGTCTACAGGGGAAAGTGTGTTTTATAGTGAGTTTACAGGGGGAAGTGTGTTTTTATAGTGAGTCTACAGGGGGAAGTGTGTTTTTATAGTGAGTCTACAGAGGGAAGTGTGTTTTTATAGTGAGTGTGTTTTTGTAGTGAGTGTACAGAGGTAAGTGTGTTTTATAGTGAGTCTACAGAGGGAAGAGTGTTTTATAGTGAGTCTACAGGGGGAAGTGTGTTTTATAGTGAGTCTACAGGGGGAAGTGTGTTTTATAGTGAGTCTACAGGGGAAAGTGTGTTTTATAGTGAGTCTACAGGGGGAAGTGTGTTTTTATAGTGAGTCTACAGAGGGAAGTTTGTTTTTATAGTGAGTGTATTTTTGTAGTGAGTCTACAGAGGGAAGTGTGTTTTATAATGAGTCTACAGAGGGAAGAGTGTTTTTATAGTGAGTCTACAGGGGTAAGTGTGTTTTATAGTGAGTCTACCGGGGAAGTGTGTTTTATAGTGAGTCTACAGGGGGAAGTGTGTTTTTATAGTGAGTCTACAGAGGTAAGTGTGTTTTATAGTGAGTCTACAGAGGGAAGTGTGTTTTATAGTGAGTCTACAGAGGGAAGTTTAATTTTATAGTGAGTCTACAGAGGTAAGTGTGTTTTATAGTGAGTCTACAGAGGGAAGTGTGTTTTATAGTGACTTTACAGAGGGAAGTGTGTTTTTATAGTGAGTCTACAGGGGGAAGTGTGTTTTTAAAGTGAGTCTACAGGTGGAAGTTTGTTTTTATAGTGAGTCTACAGGGGGATGTGTGTTTTATAGTGAGTCTACAGGGGGAAGTGTGTTTTTATAGTGAGTCTACATGGGGAAGTGTGTTTTATTGTGAGTCTACAGGGTGAAGTGTGTTTTATAGTGAGTCTACAGGGGAAAGTGTGTTTTATAGTGAGTCTATAGGGGGAAGTGTGTTTTTATAGTGAGTCTACAGAGGGAAGTGTGTTATTATAGTTAGTGTATTTTTGTAGTGAGTCTACAGAGGGAAGTGTGTTTTATAGTGAGTCTACATAGGGAAGAGTGTTTTTATAGTGAGTCTACAGGGGGAAGTGTGTTTTATAGTGAGTCTACCGGGGAAGTGTGTTTTATAGTGAGTCTACAGGGGGAAGTGTGTTTTATAGTGAGTCTACAGGGGAAAGTGTGTTTTATAGCGAGTCTACAGAGGAAAGTGTGTTTTTATAGTTAGTGTATATTTGTAGTGAGTGTACAGAGGTAAGTGTGTTTTATAGTGAGTCTATAGGGGGAAGTGTGTTTTTATAGTGAGTCTACAGAGGGAAGTGTGTTATTATAGTTAGTGTATTTTTGTAGTGAGTCTACAGAGGGAAGTGTGTTTTATAGTGAGTCTACATAGGGAAGAGTGTTTTTATAGTGAGTCTACAGGGGGAAGTGTGTTTTATAGTGAGTCTACCGGGGAAGTGTGTTTTATAGTGAGTCTACAGGGGGAAGTGTGTTTTATAGTGAGTCTACAGGGGAAAGTGTGTTTTATAGTGAGTCTACAGGGGAAAGTGTGTTTTATAGTGAGTCTACAGGGGGAAGTGTGTTTTTATAGTGAGTCTACAGAGGAAAGTGTGTTTTTATAGTTAGTGTATTTTTGTAGTGAGTGTACAGAGGTAAGTGTGTTTTATAGTGAGTCTACATAGGGAAGAGTGTTTTATAGTGAGTCTACAGAGGGAAGTGTGTTTTATAGTGAGTTTACAGAGGGAAGTGTGTTTTATAGTGAATCTACAGGGGGAAGTGTGTTTTTATAGTGAGTCTACAGGGGGAAGTGTGTTTTTAAAGTGAGTCTACAGGGGGAAGTGTGTTTTTACAGTGAGCCTACAGGGGGACGTGTGTTTTATAGTGAGTCTACAGGGGGAAGTGTGTTTTTATAGTGAGTCTACATGGGGATGTGTGTTTTTATAGTGAGTCTACAGGGGGAAGTGTGTTTTTATAGTGAGTCTACAGAGGTAGGTGTGTTTTATAGTGAGTCTACAGAGGGAAGTGTAATTTTATAGTGAGTCTACAGAGGTAAGTGTGTTTTATAGTGAGTCTACAGAGGGAAGTGTGTTTTATAGTGAGTTTACAGAGGGAAGTGTGTTTTTATAGTGAGTCTACAGGGGGAAGTGTGTTTTTAAAGTGAGTCTACAGGTGGAAGTTTGTTTTTATAGTGAGTCTACAGGGGGAAGTGTGTTTTATAGTGAGTGTACAGGGGGAAGTGTGTTTTTATAGTGAGTCTACATGGGGAAGTGTGTTTTATAGTGAGTCTACAGGGTGAAGTGTGTTTTATAGTGAGTCTACAGGGCAAAGTGTGTTTCATAGTGAGTCTACAGGGGGAAGTGTGTTTTTATAGTGAGTCTACAGAGGGAAGTGTGTTATTACAGTGAGTGTATTTTTGTAGTGAGTCTACAGAGGGAAGTGTGTTTTATAGTGAGTCTACAGAGGGAAGAGTGTTTTTATAGTGAGTCTACAGGGGGAAGTGTGTTTTATAGTGAGTCTACCGGGGAAGTGTGTTTTATAGTGAGTCTACAGGGGGAAGTGTGTTTTTATAGTGAGTCTACAGGGGGAATTTTGTTTTTATAGTGAGTCTACAGGGGGAAGTGTGTTTTTATAGTGAGTCTACAGGGGGACGTGTGTTTTATAGTGAGTCTACAGAGGGAAGTGTGTTATTATAGTTAGTGTATTTTTGTGGTGAGTCTACAGAGGGAAGTGTGTTTTATAGTGAGTCTACATAGGGAAGAGTGTTTTTATAGTGAGTCTACAGGGGGAAGTGTGTTTTATAGTGAGTCTACCGGGGAAGTGTGTTTTATAGTGAGTCTACAGGGGGAAGTGTGTTTTATAGTGAGTCTACAGGGGAAAGTGTGTTTTATAGTGAGTCTACAGGGGAAAGTGTGTTTTATAGTGAGTCTACAGGGGGAAGTGTGTTTTTATAGTGAGTCTACAGAGGAAAGTGTGTTTTTATAGTTAGTGTATTTTTGTAGTGAGTGTACAGAGGTAAGTGTGTTTTATAGTGAGTCTACAGAGGGAAGAGTGTTTTATAGTGAGTCTACAGAGGGAAGTGTGTTTTATAGTGAGTTTACAGAGGGAAGTGTGTTTTATAGTGAATCTACAGGGGGAAGTGTGTTTTTATAGTGAGTCTACAGGGGGAAGTGTGTTTTTAAAGTGAGTCTACAGGGGGAAGTGTGTTTTTACAGTGAGCCTACAGGGGGACGTGTGTTTTATAGTGAGTCTACAGGGGGAAGTGTGTTTTTATAGTGAGTCTACAGGGGGATGTGTGTTTTTATAGTGAGTCTACAGGGGGAAGTGTGTTTTTATAGTGAGTCTACAGAGGTAAGTGTGTTTTATAGTGAGTCTACAGAGGGAAGTGTAATTTTATAGTGAGTCTACAGAGGTAAGTGTGTTTTATAGTGAGTCTACAGAGGGAAGTGTGTTTTATAGTGAGTTTACAGAGGGAAGTGTGTTTTTATAGTGAGTCTACAGGGGGAAGTGTGTTTTTAAAGTGAGTCTACAGGTGGAAGTTTGTTTTTATAGTGAGTCTACAGGGGGAAGTGTGTTTTATAGTGAGTCTACAGGGGGAAGTGTGTTTTTATAGTGAGTCTACATGGGGAAGTGTGTTTTATAGTGAGTCTACAGGGTGAAGTGTGTTTTATAGTGAGTCTACAGGGGAAAGTGTGTTTCATAGTGAGTCTACAGGGGGAAGTGTGTTTTTATAGTGAGTCTACAGAGGGAAGTGTGTTATTACAGTGAGTGTATTTTTGTAGTGAGTCTACAGAGGGAAGTGTGTTTTATAGTGAGTCTACAGAGGGAAGAGTGTTTTTATAGTGAGTCTACAGGGGGAAGTGTGTTTTATAGTGAGTCTACCGGGGAAGTGTGTTTTATAGTGAGTCTACAGGGGGAAGTGTGTTTTTATAGTGAGTCTACAGGGGGAAATTTGTTTTTATAGTGAGTCTACAGGGGGAAGTGTGTTTTTATAGTGAGTCTACAGGGGGACGTGTGTTTTATAGTGAGTCTACAGGGGGAAGTGTGTTTTATAGTGAGTCTACAGGGGGATGTGTGTTTTTATAGTGAGTCTACAGGGGGAAGTGTGTTTTTATAGTGAGTCTACAGAGGTAAGTGTGTTTTATAGTGAGTGTACAGAGGGAAGTGTAATTTTATAGTGAGTCTACAGAGGGAAGAGTGTTTTATAGTGAGTCTACAGAGGGAAGTGTGTTTTATAGTGAGTTTACAGAGGGAAGTGTGTTTTATAGTGAGTCTACCGGGGAAGTGTGTTTTTATAGTGAGTCTACAGGGGGAAGTGTGTTTTTAAAGTGAGTCTACAGGGGGAAGTGTGTTTTTATAGTGAGTCTACAGGGGGAAGTGTGTTTTATAGTGAGTCTACAGGGGGAAGTGTGTTTTATAGTGAGTCTACAGGGGGAAGTGTGTTTTATAGTGAGTCTACAGGGGAAAGTGTGTTTTATAGTGAGTTTACAGGGGGAAGTGTGTTTTTATAGTGAGTCTACAGGGGGAAGTGTGTTTTTATAGTGAGTCTACAGAGGGAAGTGTGTTTTTATAGTGAGTGTGTTTTTGTAGTGAGTGTACAGAGGTAAGTGTGTTTTATAGTGAGTCTACAGAGGGAAGAGTGTTTTATAGTGAGTCTACAGGGGGAAGTGTGTTTTATAGTGAGTCTACAGGGGGAAGTGTGTTTTATAGTGAGTCTACAGGGGAAAGTGTGTTTTATAGTGAGTCTACAGGGGGAAGTGTGTTTTATAGTGAGTCTACAGAGGGAAGTTTGTTTTTATAGTGAGTGTATTTTTGTAGTGAGTCTACAGAGGGAAGTGTGTTTTATAATGAGTCTACAGAGGGAAGAGTGTTTTTATAGTGAGTCTACAGGGGGAAGTGTGTTTTATAGTGAGTCTACCGGGGAAGTGTGTTTTATAGTGAGTCTACAGGGGGAAGTGTGTTTTTATAGTGAGTCTACAGGGGGATGTGTGTTTTTATAGTGAGTCTACAGAGGTAAGTGTGTTTTATAGTGAGTCTACAGAGGGAAGTGTGTTTTTATAGTGAGTTTACAGAGGGAAGTGTGTTTTATAGCGAGTCTACAGGGGGAAGTGTGTTTTTATAGTGAGTCTACAGGGGGAAGTGTGTTTTTATAGTGAGTCTACAGGGGGAAGTGTGTTTTTTAGTGAGTCTACAGGGGGAAGTGTGTTTTATAGTGAGTCTACAGGGGAAAGTGTGTTTTATAGTGAGTCTACAGGGGGAAGTGTGTTTTTATAGTGAGTCTACAGGGGGAAGTGTGTTTTTATAGTGAGTCTACAGGGGGAAGTGTGTTTTATAGTGAGTCTACAGGGGGAAGTGTGTTTTATAGTCAGTCTACAGGGGAAAGTGTGTTTATAGTGAGTCTACAGAGGGAAGTTTGTTTTTATAGTGAGTGTATTTTTGTAGTGAGTCTACAGAGGGAAGTGTGTTTTATAGTGAGTCTACAGAGGGAAGAGTGTTTTTATAGTGAGTCTACAGGGGGAAGTGTGTTTTATAGTGAGTCTACCGGGGAAGTGTGTTTTATAGTGAGTCTACAGGGAGAAGTGTGTTTTTATAGTGAGTCTACAGGGGGAAATTTGTTTTTATAGTGAGTCTACAGGGGGAAGTGTGTTTTTATAGTGAGTCTACAGGGGGACGTGTGTTTTATAGTGAGTCTACAGGGGGAAGTGTGTTTTTATAGTGAGTCTACAGGGGGATGTGTGTTTTTATAGTGAGTCTACAGGGGGAAGTGTGTTTTTATAGTGAGTCTACAGAGGTAAGTGTGTTTTATAGTGAGTCTACAGGGGGAAGTGTGTTTTATAGTGAGTTCACAGAGGGAAGTGTGTTTTATAGTGAGTCTACAGAGGGAAGTGTGTTTTATAGTGAGTTCACAGAGGGAAGTGTGTTTTATAGTGAGTCTACAGGGGGAAGTGTGTTTTATAGTGAGTCTACAGAGGGAAGTGTAATTTTATAGTGAGTCTACAGAGGTAAGTGTGTTTTATAGTGAGTCTACAGAGGGAAGTGTGTTTTATAGTGAGTTCACAGAGGGAAGTGTGTTTTATAGTGAGTCTACAGAGGTAAATGTGTTTTATAGTGAGTCTACAGGGGGAAGTGTGTTTTATAGTGAGTCTACAGGGGGAAGTGTGTTTTATAGTGAGTTTACAGGGGGAAGTGTAACTTTATAATGAGTCTACAGAGGTAAGTGTGTTTCATAGTGAGTCTACAGGGGGAAGTGTGTTTTTATAGTGAGTCTACAGGGGGAAGTATGTTTTTAGTGAGTCTACAGAGGGAAGTGTGTTTTTATATAGTGTGTATATTTATAGTGAGTCTACAGGGGGAAGTGTGTTTTATAGTGAGTCTACCGGGGGAAGTGTGTTTTATAGTGAGGCTACAGGGGGAAGTGTGTTTTTATAGTGAGTCTACAGGGGGAAGTGTGTTTTTATAGTGAGTCTACAGGGGGAAGTGTGTTTTTATAGTGAGTCTAAAGAGGTAAGTGTGTTTTATAGTGAGTCTGCAAAGGGAAGTGTGTTTTTATAGTGAGTCTACAGAGAGAAGTGTGTTTTTATAGTGAGTCTACAGAGGGAAGTGTGTTTTTATAGTGAGTGTATTTTTGTAGTGAGTCTACAGAGGGAGGATTGTTTTATAGAGAGTCTACAGGGGGAAGTGTGTTTTATAGTGAGGCTACAGGGGGAAGTGTGTTTTTATAGTGAGTCTACAGGGGGATGTGTGTTTTTATAGTGAGTCTACAGGGGGAAGTCTGTTTTTAAAGTGAGTCTACAGAGGGAAGAGTGTTTTATAGTGAGTCTACAGAGGGAAGTGTGTTTTATAGTGCGTTTACAGGGGGAAGTGTGTTTTTATAGTGAGTCTACATGGGGAAGTGTGTTTTATAGTGAGTCTACAGGGGGAAGTGTGTTTTATAGTGAGTCTACAGGGGAAAGTTTGTTTTATAGTGAGTCTACAGGGGGAAGTGTGTTGTTATAGTGAGTCTACAGACGGAAGTGTGTTATTATAGTGAGTGTATTTTTGTAGTGAGTCTACAGAGGGAAGTGTGTTTTATAGTGAGTCTACAGAGGGAAGAGTGTTTTTATAGTGAGTCTACAGGGGGAAGTGTGTTTTATAGTGAGTCTACAGGGGAAAGTGTGTTTTATAGTGAGTCTACAGGGGGAAGTGTGTTTTTATAGTGAGTCTACAGGGGGAAGTGTGTTTTTATAGTGACTCTACAGGGGGAAGTGTGTTTTATAGTGAGTCTACAGGGGGAAGTGTGTTTTATAGTCAGTCTACAGGGGGAAGTGTGTTTTTATAGTGAGTCTACAGGGGGATGTGTGTTTTTATAGTGAGTCTACAGGGGGAAGTGTGTTTTTATAGTGAGTCTACAGAGGTAAGTGTGTTTTATAGTGAGTGTACAGAGGGAAGTGTAATTTTATAGTGAGTCTACAGAGGTAAGTGTGTTTTATAGTGAGTCTACAGAGGGAAGTGTGTTTTATAGTGAATTCACAGAGGGAAGTGTGTTTTATAGTGAGTCTACAGAGGTAAATGTGTTTTATAGTGAGTCTACAGGGGGAAGTGTGTTTTATAGTGAGTCTACAGGGGGAAGTGTGTTTTATAGTGAGTTTACAGGGGGAAGTGTAACTTTATAATGAGTCTACAGAGGTAAGTGTGTTTTATAGTGAGTCTACAGGGGGAAGTGTGTTTTTATAGTGAGTCTACAGGGGGAAGTATGTTTTTAGTGAGTCTACAGAGGGAAGTGTGTTTTTATATAGTGTGTATATTTATAGTGAGTCTACAGGGGGAAGTGTGTTTTATAGTGAGTCTACCGGGGGAAGTGTGTTTTATAGTGAGTCTACAGGGGAAAGTGTGTTTTATAGTGAGTCTACAGGGGGAAGTGTGTTTTTATAGTGAGTCTACAGGGGGAAGTGTGTTTTTATAGTGACTCTACAGGGGGAAGTGTGTTTTATAGTGAGTCTACAGGGGGAAGTGTGTTTTATAGTCAGTCTACAGGGGGAAGTGTGTTTTTATAGTGAGTCTACAGGGGGATGTGTGTTTTTATAGTGAGTCTACAGGGGGAAGTGTGTTTTTATAGTGAGTCTACAGAGGTAAGTGTGTTTTATAGTGAGTGTACAGAGGGAAGTGTAATTTTATAGTGAGTCTACAGAGGTAAGTGTGTTTTATAGTGAGTCTACAGAGGGAAGTGTGTTTTATAGTGAATTCACAGAGGGAAGTGTGTTTTATAGTGAGTCTACAGAGGTAAATGTGTTTTATAGTGAGTCTACAGGGGGAAGTGTGTTTTATAGTGAGTCTACAGGGGGAAGTGTGTTTTATAGTGAGTTTACAGGGGGAAGTGTAACTTTATAATGAGTCTACAGAGGTAAGTGTGTTTTATAGTGAGTCTACAGGGGGAAGTGTGTTTTTATAGTGAGTCTACAGGGGGAAGTATGTTTTTAGTGAGTCTACAGAGGGAAGTGTGTTTTTATATAGTGTGTATATTTATAGTGAGTCTACAGGGGGAAGTGTGTTTTATAGTGAGTCTACCGGGGGAAGTGTGTTTTATAGTGAGGCTACAGGGGGAAGTGTGTTTTTATAATGAGTCTACAGGGGGAAGTGTGTTTTTATAGTGAGTCTACAGGGGGAAGTGTGTTTTTACAGTGAGTCTAAAGAGGTAAGTGTGTTTTATAGTGAGTCTGCAAAGGGAAGTTTGTTTTTATAGTGAGTCTACAGAGAGAAGTGTGTTTTTATAGTGAGTCTACAGAGGGAAGTGTGTTTTTATAGTGAGTGTATTTTTGTAGTGAGTCTACAGAGGGAGGAGTGTTTTATAGTTAGTCTACAGAGGGAAGTGTGTTTTATAGTGAGTCTACAGAGGGAAGTTTAATTTTATAGTGAGTCTACAGAGGTAAGTGTGTTTTATAGTGAGTCTGCAAAGGGAAGTGTGTTTTTATAGTGAGTCTACAGAGAGAAGTGTGTTTTTATAGTGAGTCTACAAAGGGAATTGTGTTTTTATAGTGAGTGTATTTTTGTAGTGAGTCTACAGGGGGAAGTGTGTTTTATAGTGAGTCTACAGAGGGAAGTGTGTTTTATAGTGAGTCTACAGGGGGAAGTGTGTTTTTATAGTGAGTCTACAAGGGGATGTGTGTTTTTATAGTGAGTCTACAGGGGGAAGTGTGTTTTATAGTGAGTCTACAGGGGAAAGTGTGTTTTATAGTGAGTCTACAGGGGGAAGTGTGTTTTTATAGTGAGTGTACAGGGGGGAGTGTGTTTTTATAGTGAGTATACAGGGGGAAGTGTGTTTTATAGTGAGTCTACAGGGGGAAGTGTGTTTTATAGTGAGTCTACAGGGGGAAGTGTGTTTTTATAGTGAGTCTACATGGGGAAGTGTGTTTTATAGTGAGTCTACAGGGTGAAGTGTGTTTTATAGTGAGTCTACAGGGGAAAGTGTGTTTTATAGTGAGTCTACAGGGGGAAGTGTGTTGTTATAGTGAGTCCACAGAGGGAAGTGTGTTATTATAGTGAGTGTATTTTTGTAGTGAGTCTACAGAGGGAAGTGTGTTTTATAGTGAGTCTACAGAGGGAAGAGTGTTTTTATAGTGAGTCTACAGGGGGAAGTGTGTTTTATAGTGAGTCTACCGGGGAAGTGTGTTTTATAGTGAGTCTACAGGGGGAAGTGTGTTTTATAGTGAGTCTACAGAGGGAAGAGTGTTTTATAGTGAGTCTACAGAGGGAAGTGTGTTTTATAGTGAGTTTACAGAGGGAAGTGTGTTTTATAGCGAGTCTACAGGGGGAAGTGTGTTTTTATAGTGAGTCTACAGGGGGAAGTGTGTTTTTATAGTGAGTCTACAGGGGGAAGTGTGTTTTTTAGTGAGTCTACAGGGGGAAGTGTGTTTTATAGTGAGTCTACAGGGGAAAGTGTGTTTTATAGTGAGTCTACAGGGGGAAGTGTGTTTTTATAGTGAGTCTACAGGGGGAAGTGTGTTTTTATAGTGAGTCTACAGGGGGAAGTGTGTTTTATAGTGAGTCTACAGGGGGAAGTGTGTTTTATAGTCAGTCTACAGGGGAAAGTGTGTTTATAGTGAGTCTACAGGGGGAAGTTTGTTTTTATAGTGAGTGTATTTTTGTAGTGAGTCTACAGAGGGAAGTGTGTTTTATAGTGAGTCTACAGAGGGAAGAGTGTTTTTATAGTGAGTCTACAGGGGGAAGTGTGTTTTATAGTGAGTCTACCGGGGAAGTGTGTTTTATAGTGAGTCTACAGGGGGAAGTGTGTTTTTATAGTGAGTCTACAGGGGGAAATTTGTTTTTATAGTGAGTCTACAGGGGGAAGTGTGTTTTTATAGTGAGTCTACAGGGGGACGTGTGATTTATAGTGAGTCTACAGGGGGAAGTGTGTTTTTATAGTGAGTCTACAGGGGGATGTGTGTTTTTATAGTGAGTCTACAGGGGGAAGTGTGTTTTTATAGTGAGTCTACAGAGGTAAGTGTGTTTTATAGTGAGTGTACAGAGGGAAGTGTAATTTTATAGTGAGTCTACAGAGGTAAGTGTGTTTTATAGTGAGTCTACAGAGGGAAGTGTGTTTTATAGTGAGTTCACAGAGGGAAGTGTGTTTTATAGTGAGTCTACAGAGGTAAATGTGTTTTATAGTGAGTCTACAGGGGGAAGTGTGTTTTATAGTGAGTCTACAGGGGGAAGTATGTTTTTTAGTGAGTCTACAGAGGGAAGTGTGTTTTTATATAGTGTGTATATTTATAGTGAGTCTACAGGGGGAAGTGTGTTTTATAGTGAGTCTACCGGGGGAAGTGTGTTTTATAGTGAGGCTACAGGGGGAAGTGTGTTTTTATAGTGAGTCTACAGGGGGATGTGTGTTTTTATAGTGAGTCTACAGGGGGAAGTCTGTTTTTAAAGTGAGTCTACAGAGGGAAGAGTGTTTTATAGTGAGTCTACAGAGGGAAGTGTGTTTTATAGTGAGTCTACAGGGGAAAGTGTGTTTTATAGTGAGTCTACAGGGGGAAGTGTGTTGTTATAGTGAGTCTACAGAGGGAAGTGTGTTATTATAGTGAGTGTATTTTTGTAGTTAGTCTACAGAGGGAAGTGTGTTTTATAGTGAGTCTACAGAGGGAAGAGTGTTTTTATAGTGAGTCTACAGGGGGAAGTGTGTTTTATAGTGAGTCTACCGGGGAAGTGTGTTTTATAGTGAGTCTACAGGGGGAAGTGTGTTTTATAGTGAGTCTACAGAGGGAAGAGTGTTTTATAGTGAGTCTACAGAGGGAAGTGTGTTTTATAGTGAGTTTACAGAGGGAAGTGTGTTTTATAGCGAGTCTACAGGGGGAAGTGTGTTTTTATAGTGAGTCTACAGGGGGAAGTGTGTTTTTATAGTGAGTCTACAGGGGGAAGTGTGTTTTTTAGTGAGTCTACAGGGGGAAGTGTGTTTTATAGTGAGTCTACAGGGGAAAGTGTGTTTTATAGTGAGTCTACAGGGGGAAGTGTGTTTTTATAGTGAGTCTACAGGGGAAAGTGTGTTTTATAGTGAGTCTACAGGGGGAAGTGTGTTTTTTAGTGAGTCTACAGGGGGAAGTGTGTTTTATAGTGAGTCTACAGGGGAAAGTGTGTTTTATAGTGAGTCTACAGGGGGAAGTGTGATTTATAGTGAGTCTACAGGGGGAAGTGTGTTTTATAGTCAGTCTACAGGGGAAAGTGTGTTTATAGTGAGTCTACAGAGGGAAGTTTGTTTTTATAGTGAGTGTATTTTTGTAGTGAGTCTACAGAGGGAAGTGTGTTTTATAGTGAGTCTACAGAGGGAAGAGTGTTTTTATAGTGAGTCTACAGGGGGAAGTGTGTTTTATAGTGAGTCTACCGGGGAAGTGTGTTTTATAGTGAGTCTACAGGGGGAAGTGTGTTTTTATAGTGAGTCTACAGGGGGAAATTTGTTTTTATAGTGAGTCTACAGGGGGAAGTGTGTTTTTATAGTGAGTCTACAGGGGGACGTGTGTTTTATAGTGAGTCTACAGGGGGAAGTGTGTTTTTATAGTGAGTCTACAGAGGTAAGTGTGTTTTTATAGTGAGTCTACAGGGGGAAGTGTGTTTTTATAGTGAGTCTACAGAGGTAAGTGTGTTTTATAGTGAGTCTACAGGGGGAAGTGTGTTTTATAGTGAGTTCACAGAGGGAAGTGTGTTTTATAGTGAGTCTACAGAGGGAAGTGTGTTTTATAGTGAGTCTACAGGGGGAAGTGTGTTTTATAGTGAGTCTACAGAGGGAAGTGTAATTTTATAGTGAGTCTACAGAGGTAAGTGTGTTTTATAGTGAGTCTACAGAGGGAAGTGTGTTTTATAGTGAGTTCACAGAGGGAAGTGTGTTTTATAGTGAGTCTACAGAGGTAAATGTGTTTTATAGTGAGTCTACAGGGGGAAGTGTGTTTTATAGTGAGTCTACAGGGGGAAGTGTGTTTTATAGTGAGTTTACAGGGGGAAGTGTAAATTTATAATGAGTCTACAGAGGTAAGTGTGTTTCATAGTGAGTCTACAGGGGGAAGTGTGTTTTTATAGTGAGTCTACAGGGGGAAGTATGTTTTTAGTGAGTCTACAGAGGGAAGTGTGTTTTTATATAGTGTGTATATTTATAGTGAGTCTACAGGGGGAAGTGTGTTTTATAGTGAGTCTACCGGGGGAAGTGTGTTTTATAGTGAGGCTACAGGGGGAAGTGTGTTTTTATAGTGAGTCTACAGGGGGAAGTGTGTTTTTATAGTGAGTCTACAGGGGGAAGTGTGTTTTTATAGTGAGTCTAAAGAGGTAAGTGTGTTTTATAGTGAGTCTGCAAAGGGAAGTGTGTTTTTATAGTGAGTCTACAGAGAGAAGTGTGTTTTTATAGTGAGTCTACAGAGGGAAGTGTGTTTTTATAGTGAGTGTATTTTTGTAGTGAGTCTACAGAGGGAGGAGTGTTTTATAGTTAGTCTACAGAGGGAAGTGTGTTTTATAGAGAGTCTACAGGGGGAAGTGTGTTTTATAGTGAGGCTACAGGGGGAAGAGTGTTTTTATAGTGAGTCTACAGGGGGATGTGTGTTTTTATAGTGAGTCTACAGGGGGAAGTCTGTTTTTAAAGTGAGTCTACAGAGGGAAGAGTGTTTTATAGTGAGTCTACAGAGGGAAGTGTGTTTTATAGTGAGTTTACAGGGGGAAGTGTGTTTTTATAGTGAGTCTACATGGGGAAGTGTGTTTTATAGTGAGTCTACAGGGTAAAGTGTGTTTTATAGTGAGTCTACAGGGGAAAGTTTTTTTTTATAGTGAGTCTACAGGGGGAAGTGTGTTGTTATAGTGAGTCTACAGAGGGAAGTGTGTTATTATAGTGAGTGTATTTTTGTAGTGAGTCTACAGAGGGAAGTGTGTTTTATAGTGAGTCTACAGAGGGAAGAGTGTTTTTATAGTGAGTCTACAGGGGGAAGTGTGTTTTATAGTGAGTCTACAGGGGAAAGTGTGTTTTATAGTGAGTCTACAGGGGGAAGTGTGTTTTTATAGTGAGTCTACAGGGGGAAGTGTGTTTTTATAGTGACTCTACAGGGGGAAGTGTGTTTTATAGTGAGTCTACAGGGGGAAGTGTGTTTTATAGTCAGTCTACAGGGGGAAGTGTGTTTTTATAGTGAGTCTACAGGGGGATGTGTGTTTTTATAGTGAGTCTACAGGGGGAAGTGTGTTTTTATAGTGAGTCTACAGAGGGAAGTGTGTTTTATAGTGAATTCACAGAGGGAAGTGTGTTTTATAGTGAGTCTACAGAGGTAAATGTGTTTTATAGTGAGTCTACAGGGGGAAGTGTGTTTTTATAGTGAGTCTACAGGGGGATGTGTGTTTTTATAGTGAGTCTACAGGGGGAAGTGTGTTTTTATAGTGAGTCTACAGAGGTAAGTGTGTTTTATAGTGAGTGTACAGAGGGAAGTGTAATTTTATAGTGAGTCTACAGAGGTAAGTGTGTTTTATAGTGAGTCTACAGAGGGAAGTGTGTTTTATAGTGAATTCACAGAGGGAAGTGTGTTTTATAGTGAGTCTACAGAGGTAAATGTGTTTTATAGTGAGTCTACAGGGGGAAGTGTGTTTTATAGTGAGTCTACAGGGGGAAGTGTGTTTTATAGTGAGTCTACAGGGGGAAGTGTGTTTTTATAGTGAGTCTACAGGGGGAAGTATGTTTTTAGTGAGTCTACAGAGGGAAGTGTGTTTTTATATAGTGTTTATATTTATAGTGAGTCTACAGGGGGAAGTGTGTTTTATAGTGAGTCTACCGGGGGAAGTGTGTTTTATAGTGAGGCTACAGGGGGAAGTGTGTTTTTATAATGAGTCTACAGGGGGAAGTGTGTTTTTATAGTGAGTCTAAAGAGGTAAGTGTGTTTTATAGTGAGTCTGCAAAGGGAAGTTTGTTTTTATAGTGAGTCTACAGAGAGAAGTGTGTTTTTATAGTGAGTCTACAGAGGGAAGTGTGTTTTTATAGTGAGTGTATTTTTGTAGTGAGTCTACAGAGGGAAGTTTAATTTTATAGTGAGTCTACAGAGGTAAGTGTGTTTTATAGTGAGTCTACAGAGGGATGTTTAATTTTATAGTGAGTCTACAGAGGTAAGTGTGTTTTATAGTGAGTCTGCAAAGGGAAGTGTGTTTTTATAGTGAGTCTACAGAGAGAAGTGTGTTTTTATAGTGAGTCTACAGAGGGAAGTGTGTTTTTATAGTGAGTGTATTTTTGTAGTGAGTCTACAGGGGGAAGTGTGTTTTATAGTGAGTCTACAGAGGGAAGTGTGTTTTATAGTGAGTCTACAGGGGGAAGTGTGTTTTTATAGTGAGTCTACAAGGGGATGTGTGTTTTTATAGTGAGTCTACAGGGGGAAGTGTGTTTTATAGTGAGTCTACAGGGGAAAGTGTGTTTTATAGTGAGTCTACAGGGGGAAGTGTGTTTTTATAGTGAGTGTACAGGGGGGAGTGTGTTTTTATAGTGAGTATACAGGGGGAAGTGTGTTTTATAGTGAGTCTACAGGGGGAAGTGTGTTTTATAGTGAGTCTACAGGGGGAAGTGTGTTTTTATAGTGAGTCTACAGGGGGAAGTGTGTTTTATAGTGAGTCTACAGGGGGAAGTGTGTTTTATAGTGAGTCTACAGGGGAAAGTGTGTTTTATAGTGAGGCTACAGGGGGAAGTGTGTTTTTATAATGAGTCTACAGGGGGAAGTGTGTTTTTATAGTGAGTCTAAAGAGGTAAGTGTGTTTTATAGTGAGTCTGCAAAGGGAAGTTTGTTTTTATAGTGAGTCTACAGAGAGAAGTGTGTTTTTATAGTGAGTCTACAGAGGGAAGTGTGTTTTTATAGTGAGTGTATTTTTGTAGTGAGTCTACAGAGGGAAGTTTAATTTTATAGTGAGTCTACAGAGGTAAGTGTGTTTTATAGTGAGTCTACAGAGGGATGTTTAATTTTATAGTGAGTCTACAGAGGTAAGTGTGTTTTATAGTGAGTCTGCAAAGGGAAGTGTGTTTTTATAGTGAGTCTACAGAGAGAAGTGTGTTTTTATAGTGAGTCTACAGAGGGAAGTGTGTTTTTATAGTGAGTGTATTTTTGTAGTGAGTCTACAGGGGGAAGTGTGTTTTATAGTGAGTCTACAGAGGGAAGTGTGTTTTATAGTGAGTCTACAGGGGGAAGTGTGTTTTTATAGTGAGTCTACAAGGGGATGTGTGTTTTTATAGTGAGTCTACAGGGGGAAGTGTGTTTTATAGTGAGTCTACAGGGGAAAGTGTGTTTTATAGTGAGTCTACAGGGGGAAGTGTGTTTTTATAGTGAGTGTACAGGGGGGAGTGTGTTTTTATAGTGAGTATACAGGGGGAAGTGTGTTTTATAGTGAGTCTACAGGGGGAAGTGTGTTTTATAGTGAGTCTACAGGGGGAAGTGTGTTTTTATAGTGAGTCTACAGGGGGAAGTGTGTTTTATAGTGAGTCTACAGGGGGAAGTGTGTTTTATAGTGAGTCTACCGGGGGAAGTGTGTTTTATAGTGAGGCTACAGGGGGAAGTGTGTTTTTATAATGAGTCTACAGGGGGAAGTGTGTTTTTATAGTGAGTCTAAAGAGGTAAGTGTGTTTTATAGTGAGTCTGCAAAGGGAAGTTTGTTTTTATAGTGAGTCTACAGAGAGAAGTGTGTTTTTATAGTGAGTCTACAGAGGGAAGTGTGTTTTTATAGTGAGTGTATTTTTGTAGTGAGTGTACAGAGGTAAGTGTGTTTTATAGTGAGTCTACAGAGGGAAGAGTGTTTTATAGTGAGTCTACAGAGGGAAGTGTGTTTTATAGTGAGTCTACAGGGGGATGTGTGTTTTATAGTGAGTCTACAGGGGGAAGTGTGTTTTATAGTCAGTCTACAGGGGAAAGTGTGTTTATAGTGAGTCTACAGGGGGAAGTGTGTTTTTATAGTGAGTCTACAGAGGGAAGTTTGTTTTTATAGTGAGTGTATTTTTGTAGTGAGTCTACAGAGGGAAGTGTGTTTCATAGTGAGTCTACAGAGGGAAGAATGTTTTTATAGTGAGTCTACAGGGGGAAGTGTGTTTTATAGTGAGTCTACCGGGGAAGTGTGTTTTATAGTGAGTCTACAGGGGGAAGTGTGTTTTTATAGTGAGTCTACAGGGGGAAATTTGTTTTTATAGTGAGTCTACAGGGGGAAGTGTGTTTTTATAGTGAGTCTACAGGGGGACGTGTGTTTTATAGTGAGTCTACAGGGGGAAGTGTGTTTTTATAGTGAGTCTACAGGGGGATGTGTGTTTTTATAGTGAGTCTACAGGGGGAAGTGTGTTTTTATAGTGAGTCTACAGAGGTAAGTGTGTTTTATAGTGAGTGTACAGAGGGAAGTGTAATTTTATAGTGAGTCTACAGAGGGAAGAGTGTTTTATAGTGAGTCTACAGAGGGAAGTGTGTTTTATAGTGAGTTTACAGAGGGAAGTGTGTTTTATAGTGAGTCTACCGGGGAAGTGTGTTTTTATAGTGAGTCTACAGGGGGAAGTGTGTTTTTAAAGTGAGTCTACAGGGGGAAGTGTGTTTTTATAGTGAGTCTACAGGGGGAAGTGTGTTTTATAGTGAGTCTACAGGGGGAAGTGTGTTTTATAGTGAGTCTACAGGGGGAAGTGTGTTTTATAGTGAGTCTACAGGGGAAAGTGTGTTTTATAGTGAGTTTACAGGGGGAAGTGTGTTTTTATAGTGAGTCTATAGGGGGAAGTGTGTTTTTATAGTGAGTCTACAGAGGGAAGTGTGTTTTTATAGTGAGTGTATTTTTGTAGTGAGTGTACAGAGGTAAGTGTGTTTTATAGTGAGTCTACAGAGGGAAGAGTGTTTTATAGTGAGTCTACAGGGGGAAGTGTGTTTTATAGTGAGTCTACAGGGGGAAGTGTGTTTTATAGTGAGTCTAAAGGGGAAAGTGTGTTTTATAGTGAGTCTACAGGGGGAAGTGTGTTTTTATAGTGAGTCTACAGAGGGAAGTTTGTTTTTATAGTGAGTGTATTTTTGTAGTGAGTCTACAGAGGGAAGTGTGTTTTATAATGAGTCTACAGAGGGAAGTGTTTTTATAGTGAGTCTACAGGGGTAAGTGTGTTTTATAGTGAGTCTACCGGGGAAGTGTGTTTTATAGTGAGTCTACAGGGGGAAGTGTGTTTTTATAGTGAGTCTACAGGGGGATGTGTGTTTTTATAGTGAGTCTACAGAGGTAAGTGTGTTTTATAGTGAGTCTACAGAGGGAAGTGTGTTTTATAGTGAGTCTACAGAGGGAAGTGTAATTTTATAGTGAGTCTACAGAGGTAAGTGTGTTTTATAGTGAGTCTACAGAGGGAAGTGTGTTTTATAGTGACTTTACAGAGGGGAGTGTGTTTTTATAGTGAGTCTACAGGGGGAAGTGTGTTTTTAAAGTGAGTCAACAGGTGGAAGTTTGTTTTTATAGTGAGTCTACAGGGGGAAGTGTGTTTTATAGTGAGTCTACAGGGGGAAGTGTGTTTTTATAGTGAGTCTACAAGGGGATGTGTGTTTTTATAGTGAGTCTACAGGGGGAAGTGTGTTTTATAGTGAGTCTACAGGGGAAAGTGTGTTTTATAGTGAGTCTACAGGGGGAAGTGTGTTTTTATAGTGAGTGTACAGGGGGGAGTGTGTTTTTATAGTGAGTATACAGGGGGAAGTGTGTTTTATAGTGAGTCTACAGGGGGAAGTGTGTTTTATAGTGAGTCTACAGGGGGAAGTGTGTTTTTATAGTGAGTCTACAGGGGGAAGTGTGTTTTATAGTGAGTCTACAGGGGGAAGTGTGTTTTATAGTGAGTCTACAGGGGAAAGTGTGTTTTATAGTGAGTCTACAGGGGGAAGTGTGTTTTTATAGTGAGTCTACAGGGGGAAGTGTGTTTTTATAGTGAGTCTACAGAGGGAAGTGTGTTTTTATAGTGAGTGTATTTTTGTAGTGAGTGTACAGAGGTAAGTGTGTTTTATAGTGAGTCTACAGAGGGAAGAGTGTTTTATAGTGAGTCTACAGAGGGAAGTGTGTTTTATAGTGAGTCTACAGGGGGATGTGTGTTTTATAGTGAGTCTACAGGGGGAAGTGTGTTTTATAGTCAGTCTACAGGGGAAAGTGTGTTTATAGTGAGTCTACAGGGGGAAGTGTGTTTTTATAGTGAGTCTACAGAGGGAAGTTTGTTTTTATAGTGAGTGTATTTTTGTAGTGAGTCTACAGAGGGAAGTGTGTTTCATAGTGAGTCTACAGAGGGAAGAATGTTTTTATAGTGAGTCTACAGGGGGAAGTGTGTTTTATAGTGAGTCTACCGGGGAAGTGTGTTTTATAGTGAGTCTACAGGGGGAAGTGTGTTTTTATAGTGAGTCTACAGGGGGAAATTTGTTTTTATAGTGAGTCTACAGGGGAAGTGTGTTTTTATAGTGAGTCTACAGGGGGACGTGTGTTTTATAGTGAGTCTACAGGGGGAAGTGTGTTTTTATAGTGAGTCTACAGGGGGATGTGTGTTTTTATAGTGAGTCTACAGGGGGAAGTGTGTTTTTATAGTGAGTCTACAGAGGTAAGTGTGTTTTATAGTGAGTGTACAGAGGGAAGTGTAATTTTATAGTGAGTCTACAGAGGGAAGAGTGTTTTATAGTGAGTCTACAGAGGGAAGTGTGTTTTATAGTGAGTTTACAGAGGGAAGTGTGTTTTATAGTGAGTCTACCGGGGAAGTGTGTTTTTATAGTGAGTCTACAGGGGGAAGTGTGTTTTTAAAGTGAGTCTACAGGGGGAAGTGTGTTTTTATAGTGAGTCTACAGGGGGAAGTGTGTTTTATAGTGAGTCTACAGGGGGAAGTGTGTTTTATAGTGAGTCTACAGGGGGAAGTGTGTTTTATAGTGAGTCTACAGGGGAAAGTGTGTTTTATAGTGAGTTTACAGGGGGAAGTGTGTTTTTATAGTGAGTCTATAGGGGGAAGTGTGTTTTTATAGTGAGTCTACAGAGGGAAGTGTGTTTTTATAGTGAGTGTATTTTTGTAGTGAGTGTACAGAGGTAAGTGTGTTTTATAGTGAGTCTACAGAGGGAAGAGTGTTTTATAGTGAGTCTACAGGGGGAAGTGTGTTTTATAGTGAGTCTACAGGGGGAAGTGTGTTTTATAGTGAGTCTAAAGGGGAAAGTGTGTTTTATAGTGAGTCTACAGGGGGAAGTGTGTTTTTATAGTGAGTCTACAGAGGGAAGTTTGTTTTTATAGTGAGTGTATTTTTGTAGTGAGTCTACAGAGGGAAGTGTGTTTTATAATGAGTCTACAGAGGGAAGAGTGTTTTTATAGTGAGTCTACAGGGGTAAGTGTGTTTTATAGTGAGTCTACCGGGGAAGTGTGTTTTATAGTGAGTCTACAGGGGGAAGTGTGTTTTTATAGTGAGTCTACAGGGGGATGTGTGTTTTTATAGTGAGTCTACAGAGGTAAGTGTGTTTTATAGTGAGTCTACAGAGGGAAGTGTGTTTTATAGTGAGTCTACAGAGGGAAGTGTAATTTTATAGTGAGTCTACAGAGGTAAGTGTGTTTTATAGTGAGTCTACAGAGGGAAGTGTGTTTTATAGTGACTTTACAGAGGGGAGTGTGTTTTTATAGTGAGTCTACAGGGGGAAGTGTGTTTTTAAAGTGAGTCAACAGGTGGAAGTTTGTTTTTATAGTGAGTCTACAGGGGGAAGTGTGTTTTATAGTGAGTCTACAGGGGGAAGTGTGTTTTTATAGTGAGTCTATAGGGGGAAGTGTGTTTTTATAGTGAGTCTACAGAGGGAAGTGTGTTATTATAGTTAGTGTATTTTTGTAGTGAGTCTACAGAGGGAAGTGTGTTTTATAGTGAGTCTACATAGGGAAGAGTGTTTTTATAGTGAGTCTACAGGGGGAAGTGTGTTTTATAGTGAGTCTACCGGGGAAGTGTGTTTTATAGTGAGTCTACAGGGGGAAGTGTGTTTTATAGTGAGTCTACAGGGGAAAGTGTGTTTTATAGTGAGTCTACAGGGGAAAGTGTGTTTTATAGTGAGTCTACAGGGGGAAGTGTGTTTTTATAGTGAGTCTACAGAGGAAAGTGTGTTTTCATAGTTAGTGTATTTTTGTAGTGAGTGTACAGAGGTAAGTGTATTTTATAGTGAGTCTACAGAGGGAAGAGTGTTTTATAGTGAGTCTACAGAGGGAAGTGTGTTTTATAGTGAGTTTACAGAGGGAAGTGTGTTTTATAGTGAATCTACAGGGGGAAGTGTGTTTTTATAGTGAGTCTACAGGGGGAAGTGTGTTTTTAAAGTGAGTCTACAGGGGGAAGTGTGTTTTTACAGTGAGCCTACAGGGGGACGTGTGTTTTATAGTGAGTCTACAGGGGGAAGTGTGTTTTTATAGTGAGTCTACAGGGGGATGTGTGTTTTTATAGTGAGTCTACAGGGGGAAGTGTGTTTTTATAGTGAGTCTACAGAGGTAAGTGTGTTTTATAGTGAGTCTACAGAGGGAAGTGTAATTTTATAGTGAGTCTACAGAGGTAAGTGTGTTTTATAGTGAGTCTACAGAGGGAAGTGTGTTTTATAGTGAGTTTACAGAGGGAAGTGTTTTTTTATAGTGAGTCTACAGGGGGAAGTGTGTTTTTAAAGTGAGTCTACAGGTGGAAGTTTGTTTTTATAGTGAGTCTACAGGGGGAAGTGTGTTTTATAGTGAGTGTACAGGGGGAAGTGTGTTTTTATAGTGAGTCTACATGGGGAAGTGTGTTTTATAGTGAGTCTACAGGGTGAAGTGTGTTTTATAGTGAGTCTACAGGGGAAAGTGTGTTTCATAGTGAGTCTACAGGGGGAAGTGTGTTTTTATAGTGAGTCTACAGAGGGAAGTGTGTTATTACAGTGAGTGTATTTTTGTAGTGAGTCTACAGAGGGAAGTGTGTTTTATAGTGAGTCTACAGAGGGAAGAGTGTTTTTATAGTGAGTCTACAGGGGGAAGTGTGTTTTATAGTGAGTCTACCGGGGAAGTGTGTTTTATAGTGAGTCTACAGGGGGAAGTGTGTTTTTATAGTGAGTCTACAGGGGGAAATTTGTTTTTATAGTGAGTCTACAGGGGGAAGTGTGTTTTTATAGTGAGTCTACAGGGGGACGTGTGTTTTATAGTGAGTCTACAGGGGGAAGTGTGTTTTTATAGTGAGTCTACAGGGGGATGTGTGTTTTTATAGTGAGTCTACAGGGGGAAGTGTGTTTTTATAGTGAGTCTACAGAGGTAAGTGTGTTTTATAGTGAGTGTACAGAGGGAAGTGTAATTTTATAGTGAGTCTACAGAGGGAAGAGTGTTTTATAGTGAGTCTACAGAGGGAAGTGTGTTTTATAGTGAGTTTACAGAGGGAAGTGTGTTTTATAGTGAGTCTACCGGGGAAGTGTGTTTTTATAGTGAGTCTACAGGGGGAAGTGTGTTTTTAAAGTGAGTCTACAGGGGGAAGTGTGTTTTTATCGTGAGTCTACAGGGGGAAGTGTGTTTTATAGTGAGTCTACAGGGGGAAGTGTGTTTTATAGTGAGTCTACAGGGGGAAGTGTGTTTTATAGTGAGTCTACAGGGGAAAGTGTGTTTTATAGTGAGTTTACAGGGGGAAGTGTGTTTTTATAGTGAGTCTACAGGGGGAAGTGTGTTTTTATAGTGAGTCTACAGAGGGAAGTGTGTTTTTATAGTGAGTGTGTTTTTGTAGTGAGTGTACAGAGGTAAGTGTGTTTTATAGTGAGTCTACAGAGGGAAGAGTGTTTTATAGTGAGTCTACAGGGGGAAGTGTGTTTTATAGTGAGTCTACAGGGGGAAGTGTGTTTTATAGTGAGTCTACAGGGGAAAGTGTGTTTTATAGTGAGTCTACAGGGGGAAGTGTGTTTTTATAGTGAGTCTACAGAGGGAAGTTTGTTTTTATAGTGAGTGTATTTTTGTAGTGAGTCTACAGAGGGAAGTGTGTTTTATAATGAGTCTACAGAGGGAAGAGTGTTTTTATAGTGAGTCTACAGGGGTAAGTGTGTTTTATAGTGAGTCTACCGGGGAAGTGTGTTTTATAGTGAGTCTACAGGGGGAAGTGTGTTTTTATAGTGAGTCTACAGAGGTAAGTGTGTTTTATAGTGAGTCTACAGAGGGAAGTGTGTTTTATAGTGAGTCTACAGAGGGAAGTTTAATTTTATAGTGAGTCTACAGAGGTAAGTGTGTTTTATAGTGAGTCTACAGAGGGAAGTGTGTTTTATAGTGACTTTACAGAGGGAAGTGTGTTTTTATAGTGAGTCTACAGGGGGAAGTGTGTTTTTAAAGTGAGTCTACAGGTGGAAGTTTGTTTTTATAGTGAGTCTACAGGGGGATGTGTGTTTTATAGTGAGTCTACAGGGGGAAGTGTGTTTTTATAGTGAGTCTACATGGGGAAGTGTGTTTTATTGTGAGTCTACAGGGTGAAGTGTGTTTTATAGTGAGTCTACAGGGGAAAGTGTGTTTTATAGTGAGTCTATAGGGGGAAGTGTGTTTTTATAGTGAGTCTACAGAGGGAAGTGTGTTATTATAGTTAGTGTATTTTTGTAGTGAGTCTACAGAGGGAAGTGTGTTTTATAGTGAGTCTACATAGGGAAGAGTGTTTTTATAGTGAGTCTACAGGGGGAAGTGTGTTTTATAGTGAGTCTACCGGGGAAGTGTGTTTTATAGTGAGTCTACAGGGGGAAGTGTGTTTTATAGTGAGTCTACAGGGGAAAGTGTGTTTTATAGCGAGTCTACAGAGGAAAGTGTGTTTTTATAGTTAGTGTATATTTGTAGTGAGTGTACAGAGGTAAGTGTGTTTTATAGTGAGTCTATAGGGGGAAGTGTGTTTTTATAGTGAGTCTACAGAGGGAAGTGTGTTATTATAGTTAGTGTATTTTTGTAGTGAGTCTACAGAGGGAAGTGTGTTTTATAGTGAGTCTACATAGGGAAGAGTGTTTTTATAGTGAGTCTACAGGGGGAAGTGTGTTTTATAGTGAGTCTACCGGGGAAGTGTGTTTTATAGTGAGTCTACAGGGGGAAGTGTGTTTTATAGTGAGTCTACAGGGGAAAGTGTGTTTTATAGTGAGTCTACAGGGGAAAGTGTGTTTTATAGTGAGTCTACAGGGGGAAGTGTGTTTTTATAGTGAGTCTACAGAGGAAAGTGTGTTTTTATAGTTAGTGTATTTTTGTAGTGAGTGTACAGAGGTAAGTGTGTTTTATAGTGAGTCTACATAGGGAAGAGTGTTTTATAGTGAGTCTACAGAGGGAAGTGTGTTTTATAGTGAGTTTACAGAGGGAAGTGTGTTTTATAGTGAATCTACAGGGGGAAGTGTGTTTTTATAGTGAGTCTACAGGGGGAAGTGTGTTTTTAAAGTGAGTCTACAGGGGGAAGTGTGTTTTTACAGTGAGCCTACAGGGGGACGTGTGTTTTATAGTGAGTCTACAGGGGGAAGTGTGTTTTTATAGTGAGTCTACATGGGGATGTGTGTTTTTATAGTGAGTCTACAGGGGGAAGTGTGTTTTTATAGTGAGTCTACAGAGGTAGGTGTGTTTTATAGTGAGTCTACAGAGGGAAGTGTAATTTTATAGTGAGTCTACAGAGGTAAGTGTGTTTTATAGTGAGTCTACAGAGGGAAGTGTGTTTTATAGTGAGTTTACAGAGGGAAGTGTGTTTTTATAGTGAGTCTACAGGGGGAAGTGTGTTTTTAAAGTGAGTCTACAGGTGGAAGTTTGTTTTTATAGTGAGTCTACAGGGGGAAGTGTGTTTTATAGTGAGTGTACAGGGGGAAGTGTGTTTTTATAGTGAGTCTACATGGGGAAGTGTGTTTTATAGTGAGTCTACAGGGTGAAGTGTGTTTTATAGTGAGTCTACAGGGCAAAGTGTGTTTCATAGTGAGTCTACAGGGGGAAGTGTGTTTTTATAGTGAGTCTACAGAGGGAAGTGTGTTATTACAGTGAGTGTATTTTTGTAGTGAGTCTACAGAGGGAAGTGTGTTTTATAGTGAGTCTACAGAGGGAAGAGTGTTTTTATAGTGAGTCTACAGGGGGAAGTGTGTTTTATAGTGAGTCTACCGGGGAAGTGTGTTTTATAGTGAGTCTACAGGGGGAAGTGTGTTTTTATAGTGAGTCTACAGGGGGAATTTTGTTTTTATAGTGAGTCTACAGGGGGAAGTGTGTTTTTATAGTGAGTCTACAGGGGGACGTGTGTTTTATAGTGAGTCTACAGAGGGAAGTGTGTTATTATAGTTAGTGTATTTTTGTGGTGAGTCTACAGAGGGAAGTGTGTTTTATAGTGAGTCTACATAGGGAAGAGTGTTTTTATAGTGAGTCTACAGGGGGAAGTGTGTTTTATAGTGAGTCTACCGGGGAAGTGTGTTTTATAGTGAGTCTACAGGGGGAAGTGTGTTTTATAGTGAGTCTACAGGGGAAAGTGTGTTTTATAGTGAGTCTACAGGGGAAAGTGTGTTTTATAGTGAGTCTACAGGGGGAAGTGTGTTTTTATAGTGAGTCTACAGAGGAAAGTGTGTTTTTATAGTTAGTGTATTTTTGTAGTGAGTGTACAGAGGTAAGTGTGTTTTATAGTGAGTCTACAGAGGGAAGAGTGTTTTATAGTGAGTCTACAGAGGGAAGTGTGTTTTATAGTGAGTTTACAGAGGGAAGTGTGTTTTATAGTGAATCTACAGGGGGAAGTGTGTTTTTATAGTGAGTCTACAGGGGGAAGTGTGTTTTTAAAGTGAGTCTACAGGGGGAAGTGTGTTTTTACAGTGAGCCTACAGGGGGACGTGTGTTTTATAGTGAGTCTACAGGGGGAAGTGTGTTTTTATAGTGAGTCTACAGGGGGATGTGTGTTTTTATAGTGAGTCTACAGGGGGAAGTGTGTTTTTATAGTGAGTCTACAGAGGTAAGTGTGTTTTATAGTGAGTCTACAGAGGGAAGTGTAATTTTATAGTGAGTCTACAGAGGTAAGTGTGTTTTATAGTGAGTCTACAGAGGGAAGTGTGTTTTATAGTGAGTTTACAGAGGGAAGTGTGTTTTTATAGTGAGTCTACAGGGGGAAGTGTGTTTTTAAAGTGAGTCTACAGGTGGAAGTTTGTTTTTATAGTGAGTCTACAGGGGGAAGTGTGTTTTATAGTGAGTCTACAGGGGGAAGTGTGTTTTTATAGTGAGTCTACATGGGGAAGTGTGTTTTATAGTGAGTCTACAGGGTGAAGTGTGTTTTATAGTGAGTCTACAGGGGAAAGTGTGTTTCATAGTGAGTCTACAGGGGGAAGTGTGTTTTTATAGTGAGTCTACAGAGGGAAGTGTGTTATTACAGTGAGTGTATTTTTGTAGTGAGTCTACAGAGGGAAGTGTGTTTTATAGTGAGTCTACAGAGGGAAGAGTGTTTTTATAGTGAGTCTACAGGGGGAAGTGTGTTTTATAGTGAGTCTACCGGGGAAGTGTGTTTTATAGTGAGTCTACAGGGGGAAGTGTGTTTTTATAGTGAGTCTACAGGGGGAAATTTGTTTTTATAGTGAGTCTACAGGGGGAAGTGTGTTTTTATAGTGAGTCTACAGGGGGACGTGTGTTTTATAGTGAGTCTACAGGGGGAAGTGTGTTTTATAGTGAGTCTACAGGGGGATGTGTGTTTTTATAGTGAGTCTACAGGGGGAAGTGTGTTTTTATAGTGAGTCTACAGAGGTAAGTGTGTTTTATAGTGAGTGTACAGAGGGAAGTGTAATTTTATAGTGAGTCTACAGAGGGAAGAGTGTTTTATAGTGAGTCTACAGAGGGAAGTGTGTTTTATAGTGAGTTTACAGAGGGAAGTGTGTTTTATAGTGAGTCTACCGGGGAAGTGTGTTTTTATAGTGAGTCTACAGGGGGAAGTGTGTTTTTAAAGTGAGTCTACAGGGGGAAGTGTGTTTTTATAGTGAGTCTACAGGGGGAAGTGTGTTTTATAGTGAGTCTACAGGGGGAAGTGTGTTTTATAGTGAGTCTACAGGGGGAAGTGTGTTTTATAGTGAGTCTACAGGGGAAAGTGTGTTTTATAGTGAGTTTACAGGGGGAAGTGTGTTTTTATAGTGAGTCTACAGGGGGAAGTGTGTTTTTATAGTGAGTCTACAGAGGGAAGTGTGTTTTTATAGTGAGTGTGTTTTTGTAGTGAGTGTACAGAGGTAAGTGTGTTTTATAGTGAGTCTACAGAGGGAAGAGTGTTTTATAGTGAGTCTACAGGGGGAAGTGTGTTTTATAGTGAGTCTACAGGGGGAAGTGTGTTTTATAGTGAGTCTACAGGGGAAAGTGTGTTTTATAGTGAGTCTACAGGGGGAAGTGTGTTTTATAGTGAGTCTACAGAGGGAAGTTTGTTTTTATAGTGAGTGTATTTTTGTAGTGAGTCTACAGAGGGAAGTGTGTTTTATAATGAGTCTACAGAGGGAAGAGTGTTTTTATAGTGAGTCTACAGGGGGAAGTGTGTTTTATAGTGAGTCTACCGGGGAAGTGTGTTTTATAGTGAGTCTACAGGGGGAAGTGTGTTTTTATAGTGAGTCTACAGGGGGATGTGTGTTTTTATAGTGAGTCTACAGAGGTAAGTGTGTTTTATAGTGAGTCTACAGAGGGAAGTGTGTTTTATAGTGAGTCTACAGAGGGAAGTTTAATTTTATAGTGAGTCTACAGAGGTAAGTGTGTTTTATAGTGAGTCTACAGAGGGAAGTGTGTTTTATAGTGACTTTACAGAGGGAAGTGTGTTTTTATAGTGAGTCTACAGGGGGAAGTGTGTTTTTAAAGTGAGTCTACAGGTGGAAGTTTGTTTTTATAGTGAGTCTACAGGGGGATGTGTGTTTTATAGTGAGTCTACAGGGGGAAGTGTGTTTTTATAGTGAGTCTACATGGGGAAGTGTGTTTTATTGTGAGTCTACAGGGTGAAGTGTGTTTTATAGTGAGTCTACATGGGAAAGTGTGTTTTATAGTGAGTCTATAGGGGGAAGTGTGTTTTTATAGTGAGTCTACAGAGGGAAGTGTGTTATTATAGTTAGTGTATTTTTGTAGTGAGTCTACAGAGGGAAGTGTGTTTTATAGTGAGTCTACATAGGGAAGAGTGTTTTTATAGTGAGTCTACAGGGGGAAGTGTGTTTTATAGTGAGTCTACCGGGGAAGTGTGTTTTATAGTGAGTCTACAGGGGGAAGTGTGTTTTATAGTGAGTCTACAGGGGAAAGTGTGTTTTATAGTGAGTCTACAGGGGAAAGTGTGTTTTATAGTGAGTCTACAGGGGGAAGTGTGTTTTTATAGTGAGTCTACAGAGGAAAGTGTGTTTTTATAGTTAGTGTATTTTTGTAGTGAGTGTACAGAGTTAAGTGTGTTTTATAGTGAGTCTACAGAGGGAAGAGTGTTTTATAGAGAGTCTACAGAGGGAAGTGTGTTTTATAGTGAGTTTACAGAGGGAAGTGTGTTTTATAGTGAATCTACAGGGGGAAGTGTGTTTTTATAGTGAGTCTACAGGGGGAAGTGTGTTTTTAAAGTGAGTCTACAGGGGGAAGTGTGTTTTTACAGTGAGCCTACAGGGGGACGTGTGTTTTATAGTGAGTCTACAGGGGGAAGTGTGTTTTTATAGTGAGTCTACAGGGGGATGTGTGTTTTTATAGTGAGTCTACAGGGGGAAGTGTGTTTTTATAGTGAGTCTACAGAGGTAAGTGTGTTTTATAGTGAGTCTACAGAGGGAAGTGTAATTTTATAGTGAGTCTACAGAGGCAAGTGTGTTTTATAGTGAGTCTACAGAGGGAAGTGTGTTTTATAGTGAGTTTACAGAGGGAAGTGTGTTTTTATAGTGAGTCTACAGGGGGAAGTGTGTTTTTAAAGTGAGTCTACAGGTGGAAGTTTGTTTTTATAGTGAGTCTACAGGGGGAAGTGTGTTTTATAGTGAGTGTACAGGGGGAAGTGTGTTTTTATAGTGAGTCTACATGGGGAAGTGTGTTTTATAGTGAGTCTACAGGGTGAAGTGTGTTTTATAGTGAGTCTACAGGGGAAAGTGTGTTTTATAGTGAGTCTACAGCGGGAAGTGTGTTTTTATAGTGAGTCTACAGAGGGAAGTGTGTTATTATAGTGAGTGTATTTTTGTAGTGAGTCTACAGAGGGAAGTGTGTTTTATAGTGAGTCTACAGAGGGAAGAGTGTTTTTATAGTGAGTCTACAGGGGGAAGTGTGTTTTATAATGAGTCTACCGGGGAAGTGTGTTTCATAGTGAGTCTACAGGGGGAAGTGTGTTTTATAGTGAGTCTACAGAGGGAAGAGTGTTTTATAGTGAGTCTACAGAGGGAAGTGTGTTTTATAGTGAGTTTACAGAGGGAAGTGTGTTTTATAGCGAGTCTACAGGGGGAAGTGTGTTTTTATAGTGAGTCTACAGGGGGAAGTCTGTTTTTAAAGTGAGTCTACAGGGGGAAGTGTGTTTTTATAGTGAGTGTACAGGGGGATGCGTGTTTTATAGTGAGTCTACAGGGGGAAGTGTGTTTTTATAGTGAGTCTACAGGGGGATGTGTGTTTTTATAGTGAGTCTACAGGGGGAAGTGTGTTTTTATAGTGAGTCTACAGAGGTAAGTGTGTTTTATAGTGAGTGTACAGAGGGAAGTGTAATTTTATAGTGAGTCTACAGAGGTAAGTGTGTTTTATAGTGAGTCTACAGAGGGAAGTGTGTTTTATAGTGAGTTTACAGAGGGAAGTGTGTTTTTATAGTGAGTCTACAGGGGGAAGTGTGTTTTTAAAGTGAGTGTACAGGTGGAAGTGTGTTTTTAAAGTGAGTCTACAGGGGGAAGTGTGTTTTTAAAGTGAGTCTACAGGGGGAAGTGTGTTTTATAGTGAGTCTACAGGGGGAAGTGTGTTTTATAGTGAGTCTACAGAGGGAAGAGTGTTTTATAGTGAGTCTACAGAGGGAAGTGTGTTTTATAGTGAGTTTACAGAGGGAACTGTGTTTTATAGCGAGTCTACAGGGGGAAGTGTGTTTTTATAGTGAGTCTACAGGGGGAAGTGTGTTTTATAGTGAGTCTACCGGGGAAGTGTGTTTTATAGTGAGTCTAGAGGGGGAAGTGTGTTTTATAGTGAGTCTACAGAGGGAAGAGTGTTTTATAGTGAGTCTACAGAGGGAAGTGTGTTTTATAGTGAGTTTACAGAGGGAAGTGTGTTTTATAGCGAGTCTACAGGGGGAAGTGTGTTTTTATAGTGAGTCTACAGGGGGAAGTGTGTTTTTAAAACGAGTCTACAGGGGGAAGTGTGTTTTTATAGTGAGTCTACAGGGGGAAGTGTGTTTTATAGTGAGTCTACAGGGGGAAGTGTGTTTTATAGTGAGTCTACAGGGGAAAGTGTGTTTTATAGTGAGTTTACAGGGGGAAGTGTGTTTTTATAGTGAGTCTACAGGGGGAAGTGTGTTTTTATAGTGAGTCTACAGAGGGAAGTGTGTTTTTATAGTGAGTGTATTTTTGTAGTGAGTGTACAGAGGTAAGTGTGTTTTATAGTGAGTCTACAGAGGGAAGAGTGTTTTATAGTGAGTCTACAGGGGGAAGTGTGTTTTATAGTGAGTCTACAGGGGGAAGTGTGTTTTATAGTGAGTCTACTGGGGAAAGTGTGTTTTATAGTGAGTCTACAGGGGGAAGTGTGTTTTTATAGTGAGTCTACAGAGGGAAGTTTGTTTTTATAGTGAGTGTATTTTTGTAGTGAGTCTACAGAGGGAAGTGTGTTTTATAATGAGTCTACAGAGGGAAGAGTGTTTTTATAGTGAGTCTACAGGGGGAAGTGTGTTTTATAGTGAGTCTACCGGGGAAGTGTGTTTTATAGTGAGTCTACAGGGGGAAGTGTGTTTTTATAGTGAGTCTACAGGGGGATGTGTGTTTTTATAGTGAGTCTACAGGGGGAAGTGTGTTTTTATAGTGAGTCTACAGAGGTAAGTGTGTTTTATAGTGAGTCTACAGAGGGAAGTGTAATTTTATAGTGAGTCTACAGAGGTAAGTGTGTTTTATAGTGAGTCTACAGAGGGAAGTGTGTTTTATAGTGACTTTACAGAGGGAAGTGTGTTTTTATAGTGAGTCTATAGGGGGAAGTGTGTTTTTAAAGTGAGTCTACAGGTGGAAGTTTGTTTTTATAGTGAGTCTACAGGGGGAAGTGTGTTTTATAGTGAGTCTACAGGGGGAAGTGTGTTTTTATAGTGAGTCTACATGGGGAAGTGTGTTTTATTGTGAGTCTACAGGGTGAAGTGTGTTTTATAGTGAGTCTACAGGGGAAAGTGTGTTTTATAGTGAGTCTATAGGGGGAAGTGTGTTTTTATAGTGAGTCTACAGAGGGAAGTGTGTTATTATAGTTAGTGTATTTTTGTAGTGAGTCTACAGAGGGAAGTGTGTTTTATAGTGAGTCTACATAGGGAAGAGTGTTTTTATAGTGAGTCTACAGGGGGAAGTGTGTTTTATAGTGAGTCTACCGGGGAAGTGTGTTTTATAGTGAGTCTACAGGGGGAAGTGTGTTTTATAGTGAGTCTACAGGGGAAAGTGTGTTTTATAGTGAGTCTACAGGGGAAAGTGTGTTTTATAGTGAGTCTACAGGGGGAAGTGTGTTTTTATAGTGAGTCTACAGAGGAAAGTGTGTTTTTATAGTGAGTGTATTTTTGTAGTGAGTGTACAGAGGTAAGTGTGTTTTATAGTGAGTCTACAGAGGGAAGAGTGTTTTATAGTGAGTCTACAGAGGGAAGTGTGTTTTATAGTGAGTCTACCGGGGAAGTGTGTTTTATAGTGAGTCTACAGGGGGAAGTGTGTTTTATAGTGAGTCTACAGGGGAAAGTGTGTTTTATAGTGAGTCTACAGGGGAAAGTGTGTTTTATAGTGAGTCTACAGGGGGAAGTGTGTTTTTATAGTGAGTCTACAGAGGAAAGTGTGTTTTTATAGTGAGTGTATTTTTGTAGTGAGTGTACAGAGGTAAGTGTGTTTTATAGTGAGTCTACAGAGGGAAGAGTGTTTTATAGTGAGTCTACAGAGGGAAGTGTGTTTTATAGTGAGTTTACAGGGGGAAGTGTGTTTTTATAGTGAGTCTACAGGGGGAAGTGTGTTTTTAAAGTGAGTCTACAGGGGGAAGTGTGTTTTTACAGTGAGCCTACAGGGGGACGTGTGTTTTATAGTGAGTCTACAGGGGGATGTGTGTTTTTATAGTGAGTCTACAGGGGGAAGTGTGTTTTTATAGTGAGTCTACAGAGGTAAGTGTGTTTTATAGTGAGTCTATAGAGGGAAGTGTAATTTTATAGTGAGTCTACAGAGGTAAGTGTGTTTTATAGTGAGTCTACAGAGGGAAGTGTGTTTTATAGTGAGTTTACAGAGGGAAGTGTGTTTTTATAGTGAGTCTACAGGGTGAAGTGTGTTTTATAGTGAGTCTACAGGGGAAAGTGTGTTTTATAGTGAGTCTACAGGGGGAAGTATGTTTTTATAGTGAGTCTACAGAGGGAAGTGTGTTATTATCGTGAGTGTATTTTTGTAGTGAGTCTACAGAGGGAAGTGCGTTTTATAGTGAGTCTACAGAGGGAAGAGTGTTTTTATAGTGAGTCTACAGGGGGAAGTGTGTTTTATAATGAGTGTACCGGGGAAGTGTGTTTCATAGTGAGTCTACAGGGGGAAGTGTGTTTTATAGTGAGTCTACAGAGGGAAGAGTGTTTTATAGTGAGTCTACAGAGGGAAGTGTGTTTTATAGTGAGTTTACAGAGGGAAGTGTGTTTTATAGCGAGTCTACAGGGGGAAGTGTGTTTTATAGTGAGTCTACAGGGGGAAGTCTGTTTTTATAGTGAGTCTACGGGGGGATGTGTGTTTTTATAGTGAGTCTACAGGGGGAAGTGTGTTTTATAGTGAGTCTACCGGGGTAGTGTGTTTTATAGTGAGTCTACAGGGGGAAGTGTGTTTTTATAGTGAGTCTACAGGGGGAAATTTGTTTTTATAGTGAGTCTACAGGGGGAAGTGTGTTTTTATAGTGAGTCTACAGGGGGACGTGTGTTTTATAGTGAGTCTACAGGGGGAAGTGTGTTTTTATAGTGAGTCTACAGGGGGATGTGTGTTTTTATAGTGAGTCTACAGGGGGAAGTGTGTTTTTATAGTGAGTCTACAGGGGGAAGTGTGTTTTTAAAGTGAGTCTACAGGTGGAAGTTTGTTTTTATAGTGAGTCTACAGGGGGAAGTGTGTTTTATAGTGAGTCTAAAGGGGGAAGTGTGTTTTTATAGTGAGTCTACATGGGGAAGTGTGTTTTATTGTGAGTCTACAGGGTGAAGTGTGTTTTATAGTGAGTCTACAGGGGAAAGTGTGTTTTATAGTGAGTCTATAGGGGGAAGTGTGTTTTTATAGTGAGTCTACAGAGGGAAGTGTGTTATTATAGTTAGTGTATTTTTGTAGTGAGTCTACAGAGGGAAGTGTGTTTTATAGTGAGTCTACATAGGGAAGAGTGTTTTTATAGTGAGTCTACAGGGGGAAGTGTGTTTTATAGTGAGTCTACCGGGGAAGTGTGTTTTATAGTGAGTCTACAGGGGGAAGTGTGTTTTATAGTGAGTCTACAGGGGAAAGTGTGTTTTATAGTGAGTCTACAGGGGAAAGTGTGTTTTATAGTGAGTCTACAGGGGGAAGTGTGTTTTTATAGTGAGTCTACAGAGGAAAGTGTGTTTTTATAGTGAGTGTATTTTTGTAGTGAGTGTACAGAGGTAAGTGTGTTTTATAGTGAGTCTACAGAGGGAAGAGTGTTTTATAGTGAGTCTACAGAGGGAAGTGTGTTTTATAGTGAGTCTACCGGGGAAGTGTGTTTTATAGTGAGTCTACAGGGGGAAGTGTGTTTTATAGTGAGTCTACAGGGGAAAGTGTGTTTTATAGTGAGTCTACAGGGGAAAGTGTGTTTTATAGTGAGTCTACAGGGGGAAGTGTGTTTTTATAGTGAGTCTACAGAGGAAAGTGTGTTTTTATAGTGAGTGTATTTTTGTAGTGAGTGTACAGAGGTAAGTGTGTTTTATAGTGAGTCTACAGAGGGAAGAGTGTTTTATAGTGAGTCTACAGAGGGAAGTGTGTTTTATAGTGAGTTTACAGGGGGAAGTGTGTTTTTATAGTGAGTCTACAGGGGGAAGTGTGTTTTTAAAGTGAGTCTACAGGGGGAAGTGTGTTTTTACAGTGAGCCTACAGGGGGACGTGTGTTTTATAGTGAGTCTACAGGGGGATGTGTGTTTTTATAGTGAGTCTACAGGGGGAAGTGTGTTTTTATAGTGAGTCTACAGAGGTAAGTGTGTTTTATAGTGAGTCTATAGAGGGAAGTGTAATTTTATAGTGAGTCTACAGAGGTAAGTGTGTTTTATAGTGAGTCTACAGAGGGAAGTGTGTTTTATAGTGAGTTTACAGAGGGAAGTGTGTTTTTATAGTGAGTCTACAGGGTGAAGTGTGTTTTATAGTGAGTCTACAGGGGAAAGTGTGTTTTATAGTGAGTCTACAGGGGGAAGTATGTTTTTATAGTGAGTCTACAGAGGGAAGTGTGTTATTATCGTGAGTGTATTTTTGTAGTGAGTCTACAGAGGGAAGTGCGTTTTATAGTGAGTCTACAGAGGGAAGAGTGTTTTTATAGTGAGTCTACAGGGGGAAGTGTGTTTTATAATGAGTGTACCGGGGAAGTGTGTTTCATAGTGAGTCTACAGGGGGAAGTGTGTTTTATAGTGAGTCTACAGAGGGAAGAGTGTTTTATAGTGAGTCTACAGAGGGAAGTGTGTTTTATAGTGAGTTTACAGAGGGAAGTGTGTTTTATAGCGAGTCTACAGGGGGAAGTGTGTTTTATAGTGAGTCTACAGGGGGAAGTCTGTTTTTATAGTGAGTCTACAGGGGGATGTGTGTTTTTATAGTGAGTCTACAGGGGGAAGTGTGTTTTATAGTGAGTCTACCGGGGTAGTGTGTTTTATAGTGAGTCTACAGGGGGAAGTGTGTTTTTATAGTGAGTCTACAGGGGGAAATTTGTTTTTATAGTGAGTCTACAGGGGGAAGTGTGTTTTTATAGTGAGTCTACAGGGGGACGTGTGTTTTATAGTGAGTCTACAGGGGGAAGTGTGTTTTTATAGTGAGTCTACAGGGGGATGTGTGTTTTTATAGTGAGTCTACAGGGGGAAGTGTGTTTTTATAGTGAGTCTACAGAGGTAAGTGTGTTTTATAGTGAGTGTACAGAGGGAAGTGTAATTTTATAGTGAGTCTACAGAGGTAAGTGTGTTTTATAGTGAGTCTACAGAGGGAAGTGTGTTTTATAGTGAGTTCACAGAGGGAAGTGTGTTTTATAGTGAGTCTACAGGGGAAAGTGTGTTTTATAGTGAGTCTACAGGGGGAAGTGTGTTTTATAGTGAGTCTACAGAGGAAAGTGTGTTTTTATAGTGAGTGTATTTTTGTAGTGAGTGTACAGAGGTAAGTGTGTTTTATAGTGAGTCTACAGAGGGAAGAGTGTTTTATAGTGAGTCTACAGAGGGAAGTGTGTTTTATAGTGAGTCTACCGGGGAAGTGTGTTTTATAGTGAGTCTACAGGGGGAAGTGTGTTTTATAGTGAGTCTACAGGGGAAAGTGTGTTTTATAGTGAGTCTACAGGGGAAAGTGTGTTTTATAGTGAGTCTACAGGGGGAAGTGTGTTTTTATAGTGAGTCTACAGAGGAAAGTGTGTTTTTATAGTGAGTGTATTTTTGTAGTGAGTGTACAGAGGTAAGTGTGTTTTATAGTGAGTCTACAGAGGGAAGAGTGTTTTATAGTGAGTCTACAGAGGGAAGTGTGTTTTATAGTGAGTTTACAGGGGGAAGTGTGTTTTTATAGTGAGTCTACAGGGGGAAGTGTGTTTTTAAAGTGAGTCTACAGGGGGAAGTGTGTTTTTACAGTGAGCCTACAGGGGGACGTGTGTTTTATAGTGAGTCTACAGGGGGATGTGTGTTTTTATAGTGAGTCTACAGGGGGAAGTGTGTTTTTATAGTGAGTCTACAGAGGTAAGTGTGTTTTATAGTGAGTCTATAGAGGGAAGTGTAATTTTATAGTGAGTCTACAGAGGTAAGTGTGTTTTATAGTGAGTCTACAGAGGGAAGTGTGTTTTATAGTGAGTTTACAGAGGGAAGTGTGTTTTTATAGTGAGTCTACAGGGTGAAGTGTGTTTTATAGTGAGTCTACAGGGGAAAGTGTGTTTTATAGTGAGTCTACAGGGGGAAGTATGTTTTTATAGTGAGTCTACAGAGGGAAGTGTGTTATTATCGTGAGTGTATTTTTGTAGTGAGTCTACAGAGGGAAGTGCGTTTTATAGTGAGTCTACAGAGGGAAGAGTGTTTTTATAGTGAGTCTACAGGGGGAAGTGTGTTTTATAATGAGTGTACCGGGGAAGTGTGTTTCATAGTGAGTCTACAGGGGGAAGTGTGTTTTATAGTGAGTCTACAGAGGGAAGAGTGTTTTATAGTGAGTCTACAGAGGGAAGTGTGTTTTATAGTGAGTTTACAGAGGGAAGTGTGTTTTATAGCGAGTCTACAGGGGGAAGTGTGTTTTATAGTGAGTCTACAGGGGGAAGTCTGTTTTTATAGTGAGTCTACAGGGGGATGTGTGTTTTTATAGTGAGTCTACAGGGGGAAGTGTGTTTTATAGTGAGTCTACCGGGGTAGTGTGTTTTATAGTGAGTCTACAGGGGGAAGTGTGTTTTTATAGTGAGTCTACAGGGGGAAATTTGTTTTTATAGTGAGTCTACAGGGGGAAGTGTGTTTTTATAGTGAGTCTACAGGGGGACGTGTGTTTTATAGTGAGTCTACAGGGGGAAGTGTGTTTTTATAGTGAGTCTACAGGGGGATGTGTGTTTTTATAGTGAGTCTACAGGGGGAAGTGTGTTTTTATAGTGAGTCTACAGAGGTAAGTGTGTTTTATAGTGAGTGTACAGAGGGAAGTGTAATTTTATAGTGAGTCTACAGAGGTAAGTGTGTTTTATAGTGAGTCTACAGAGGGAAGTGTGTTTTATAGTGAGTTCACAGAGGGAAGTGTGTTTTATAGTGAGTCTACAGAGGTAAATGTGTTTTATAGTGAATCTACAGGGGGAAGTGTGTTTTATAGTGAGTCTACAGGGGGAAGTATGTTTTTTAGTGAGTCTACAGAGGGAAGTGTGTTTTTATATAGTGTGTATATTTATAGTGAGTCTACAGGGGGAAGTGTGTTTTATAGTGAGTCTACCGGGGGAAGTGTGTTTTATAGTGAGGCTACAGGGGGAAGTGTGTTTTTATAGTGAGTCTACAGGGGGATGTGTGTTTTTATAGTGAGTCTACAGGGGGAAGTCTGTTTTTAAAGTGAGTCTACAGAGGGAAGAGTGTTTTATAGTGAGTCTACAGAGGGAAGTGTGTTTTATAGTGAGTCTACAGGGGAAAGGGTGTTTTATAGTGAGTCTACAGGGGGAAGTGTGTTGTTATAGTGAGTCTACAGAGGGAAGTGTGTTATTATAGTGAGTGTATTTTTGTAGTGAGTCTACAGAGGGAAGTGTGTTTTATAGTGAGTCTACAGAGGGAAGAGTGTTTTTATAGTGAGTCTACAGGGGGAAGTGTGTTTTATAGTGAGTCTACCGGGGAAGTGTGTTTTATAGTGAGTCTACAGGGGGAAGTGTGTTTTATAGTGAGTCTACAGAGGGAAGAGTGTTTTATAGTGAGTCTACAGAGGGAAGTGTGTTTTATAGTGAGTTTACAGAGGAAAGTGTGTTTTATAGCGAGTCTACAGGGGGAAGTGTGTTTTTATAGTGAGTCTACAGGGGGAAGTGTGTTTTTATAGTGAGTCTACAGGGGGAAGTGTGTTTTTTAGTGAGTCTACATGGGGAAGTGTGTTTTATAGTGAGTCTACAGGGGAAAGTGTGTTTTATAGTGAGTCTATAGGGGGAAGTGTGTTTTTATAGTGAGTCTACAGGGGGAAGTGTGCTTTTATAGTGAGTCTACAGGGGGAAGTGTGTTTTATAGTGAGTCTACAGGGGGAAGTGTGTTTTATAGTCAGTCTACAGGGGAAAGTGTGTTTATAGTGAGTCTACAGGGGGAAGTGTGTTTTTATAGTGAGTCTACCGGGGAAGTTTGTTTTTATAGTGAGTGTATTTTTGTAGTGAGTCTACAGAGGGAAGTGTGTTTTATAGTGAGTCTACAGAGGGAAGAGTGTTTTTATAGTGAGTCTACAGGGGGAAGTGTGTTTTATAGTGAGTCTACCGGGGAAATGTGTTTTATAGTGAGTCTACAGGGGGAAGTGTGTTTTTATAGTGAGTCTACAGGGGGAAATTTGTTTTTATAGTGAGTCTACAGGGGGAAGTGTGTTTTTATAGTGAGTCTACAGGGGGACGTGTGTTTTATAGTGAGTCTACAGGGGGAAGTGTGTTTTTATAGTGAGTCTACAGGGGGATGTGTGTTTTTATAGTGAGTCTACAGGGGGAAGTGTGTTTTTATAGTGAGTCTACAGAGGTAAGTGTGTTTTATAGTGAGTGTACAGAGGGAAGTGTAATTTTATAGTGAGTCTACAGAGGTAAGTGTGTTTTATAGTGAGTCTACAGAGGGAAGTGTGTTTTATAGTGAGTTCACAGAGGGAAGTGTGTTTTATAGTGAGTCTACAGAGGTAAATGTGTTTTATAGTGAGTCTACAGGGGGAAGTGTGTTTTATAGTGAGTCTACAGGGGGAAGTGTGTTTTATAGTGAGTTTACAGGGGGAAGTGTAACTTTATAATGAGTCTACAGAGGTAAGTGTGTTTCATAGTGAGTCTACAGGGGGAAGTGTGTTTTTATAGTGAGTCTACAGGGGGAAGTATGTTTTTAGTGAGTCTACAGAGGGAAGTGTGTTTTTATATAGTGTGTATATTTATAGTGAGTCTACAGGGGGAAGTGTGTTTTATAGTGAGTCTACCGGGGGAAGTGTGTTTTATAGTGAGGCTACAGGGGGAAGTGTGTTTTTATAGTGAGTCTACAGGGGGAAGTGTGTTTTTATAGTGAGTCTACAGGGGGAAGTGTGTTTTATAGTGAGTCTACAGGGGGAAGTGTGTTTTATAGTCAGTCTACAGGGGAAAGTGTGTTTATAGTGAGTCTACAGGGGGAAGTGTGTTTTTATAGTGAGTCTACAGAGGGAAGTTTGTTTTTATAGTGAGTGTATTTTTGTAGTGAGTCTACAGAGGGAAGTGTGTTTTATAGTGAGTCTACAGAGGGAAGAGTGTTTTTATAGTGAGTCTACAGGGGGAAGTGTGTTTTATAGTGAGTCTACCGGGGAAGTGTGTTTTATAGTGAGTCTACAGGGGGAAGTGTGTTTTTATAGTGAGTCTACAGGGGGAAATTTGTTTTTATAGTGAGTCTACAGGGGGAAGTGTGTTTTTATAGTGAGTCTACAGAGGTAAGTGTGTTTTATAGTGAGTCTATAGAGGGAAGTGTAATTTTATAGTGAGTCTACAGAGGTAAGTGTGTTTTATAGTGAGTCTACAGAGGGAAGTGTGTTTTATAGTGAGTTTACAGAGGGAAGTGTGTTTTTATAGTGAGTCTACAGGGTGAAGTGTGTTTTATAGTGAGTCTACAGGGGAAAGTGTGTTTTATAGTGAGTCTACAGGGGGAAGTATGTTTTTATAGTGAGTCTACAGAGGGAAGTGTGTTATTATCGTGAGTGTATTTTTGTAGTGAGTCTACAGAGGGAAGTGCGTTTTATAGTGAGTCTACAGAGGGAAGAGTGTTTTTATAGTGAGTCTACAGGGGGAAGTGTGTTTTATAATGAGTGTACCGGGGAAGTGTGTTTCATAGTGAGTCTACAGGGGGAAGTGTGTTTTATAGTGAGTCTACAGAGGGAAGAGTGTTTTATAGTGAGTCTACAGAGGGAAGTGTGTTTTATAGTGAGTTTACAGAGGGAAGTGTGTTTTATAGCGAGTCTACAGGGGGAAGTGTGTTTTATAGTGAGTCTACAGGGGGAAGTCTGTTTTTATAGTGAGTCTACAGGGGGATGTGTGTTTTTATAGTGAGTCTACAGGGGGAAGTGTGTTTTATAGTGAGTCTACCGGGGTAGTGTGTTTTATAGTGAGTCTACAGGGGGAAGTGTGTTTTTATAGTGAGTCTACAGGGGGAAATTTGTTTTTATAGTGAGTCTACAGGGGGAAGTGTGTTTTTATAGTGAGTCTACAGGGGGACGTGTGTTTTATAGTGAGTCTACAGGGGGAAGTGTGTTTTTATAGTGAGTCTACAGGGGGATGTGTGTTTTTATAGTGAGTCTACAGGGGGAAGTGTGTTTTTATAGTGAGTCTACAGAGGTAAGTGTGTTTTATAGTGAGTGTACAGAGGGAAGTGTAATTTTATAGTGAGTCTACAGAGGTAAGTGTGTTTTATAGTGAGTCTACAGAGGGAAGTGTGTTTTATAGTGAGTTCACAGAGGGAAGTGTGTTTTATAGTGAGTCTACAGAGGTAAATGTGTTTTATAGTGAATCTACAGGGGGAAGTGTGTTTTATAGTGAGTCTACAGGGGGAAGTATGTTTTTTAGTGAGTCTACAGAGGGAAGTGTGTTTTTATATAGTGTGTATATTTATAGTGAGTCTACAGGGGGAAGTGTGTTTTATAGTGAGTCTACCGGGGGAAGTGTGTTTTATAGTGAGGCTACAGGGGGAAGTGTGTTTTTATAGTGAGTCTACAGGGGGATGTGTGTTTTTATAGTGAGTCTACAGGGGGAAGTCTGTTTTTAAAGTGAGTCTACAGAGGGAAGAGTGTTTTATAGTGAGTCTACAGAGGGAAGTGTGTTTTATAGTGAGTCTACAGGGGAAAGGGTGTTTTATAGTGAGTCTACAGGGGGAAGTGTGTTGTTATAGTGAGTCTACAGAGGGAAGTGTGTTATTATAGTGAGTGTATTTTTGTAGTGAGTCTACAGAGGGAAGTGTGTTTTATAGTGAGTCTACAGAGGGAAGAGTGTTTTTATAGTGAGTCTACAGGGGGAAGTGTGTTTTATAGTGAGTCTACCGGGGAAGTGTGTTTTATAGTGAGTCTACAGGGGGAAGTGTGTTTTATAGTGAGTCTACAGAGGGAAGAGTGTTTTATAGTGAGTCTACAGAGGGAAGTGTGTTTTATAGTGAGTTTACAGAGGAAAGTGTGTTTTATAGCGAGTCTACAGGGGGAAGTGTGTTTTTATAGTGAGTCTACAGGGGGAAGTGTGTTTTTATAGTGAGTCTACAGGGGGAAGTGTGTTTTTTAGTGAGTCTACATGGGGAAGTGTGTTTTATAGTGAGTCTACAGGGGAAAGTGTGTTTTATAGTGAGTCTATAGGGGGAAGTGTGTTTTTATAGTGAGTCTACAGGGGGAAGTGTGCTTTTATAGTGAGTCTACAGGGGGAAGTGTGTTTTATAGTGAGTCTACAGGGGGAAGTGTGTTTTATAGTCAGTCTACAGGGGAAAGTGTGTTTATAGTGAGTCTACAGGGGGAAGTGTGTTTTTATAGTGAGTCTACAGAGGGAAGTTTGTTTTTATAGTGAGTGTATTTTTGTAGTGAGTCTACAGAGGGAAGTGTGTTTTATAGTGAGTCTACAGAGGGAAGAGTGTTTTTATAGTGAGTCTACAGGGGGAAGTGTGTTTTATAGTGAGTCTACCGGGGAAATGTGTTTTATAGTGAGTCTACAGGGGGAAGTGTGTTTTTATAGTGAGTCTACAGGGGGAAATTTGTTTTTATAGTGAGTCTACAGGGGGAAGTGTGTTTTTATAGTGAGTCTACAGGGGGACGTGTGTTTTATAGTGAGTCTACAGGGGGAAGTGTGTTTTTATAGTGAGTCTACAGGGGGATGTGTGTTTTTATAGTGAGTCTACAGGGGGAAGTGTGTTTTTATAGTGAGTCTACAGAGGTAAGTGTGTTTTATAGTGAGTGTACAGAGGGAAGTGTAATTTTATAGTGAGTCTACAGAGGTAAGTGTGTTTTATAGTGAGTCTACAGAGGGAAGTGTGTTTTATAGTGAGTTCACAGAGGGAAGTGTGTTTTATAGTGAGTCTACAGAGGTAAATGTGTTTTATAGTGAGTCTACAGGGGGAAGTGTGTTTTATAGTGAGTCTACAGGGGGAAGTGTGTTTTATAGTGAGTTTACAGGGGGAAGTGTAACTTTATAATGAGTCTACAGAGGTAAGTGTGTTTCATAGTGAGTCTACAGGGGGAAGTGTGTTTTTATAGTGAGTCTACAGGGGGAAGTATGTTTTTAGTGAGTCTACAGAGGGAAGTGTGTTTTTATATAGTGTGTATATTTATAGTGAGTCTACAGGGGGAAGTGTGTTTTATAGTGAGTCTACCGGGGGAAGTGTGTTTTATAGTGAGGCTACAGGGGGAAGTGTGTTTTTATAGTGAGTCTACAGGGGGAAGTGTGTTTTTATAGTGAGTCTACAGGGGGAAGTGTGTTTTATAGTGAGTCTACAGGGGGAAGTGTGTTTTATAGTCAGTCTACAGGGGAAAGTGTGTTTATAGTGAGTCTACAGGGGGAAGTGTGTTTTTATAGTGAGTCTACAGAGGGAAGTTTGTTTTTATAGTGAGTGTATTTTTGTAGTGAGTCTACAGAGGGAAGTGTGTTTTATAGTGAGTCTACAGAGGGAAGAGTGTTTTTATAGTGAGTCTACAGGGGGAAGTGTGTTTTATAGTGAGTCTACCGGGGAAGTGTGTTTTATAGTGAGTCTACAGGGGGAAGTGTGTTTTTATAGTGAGTCTACAGGGGGAAATTTGTTTTTATAGTGAGTCTACAGGGGGAAGTGTGTTTTTATAGTGAGTCTAAAGGGGGACGTGTGTTTTATAGTGAGTCTACAGGTGGAAGTGTGTTTTTATAGTGAGTCTACAGGGGGATGTGTGTTTTTATAGTGAGTCTACAGGGGGAAGTGTGTTTTTATAGTGAGTCTACAGAGGTAAGTGTGTTTTATAGTGAGTGTACAGAGGGAAGTGTAATTTTATAGTGAGTCTACAGAGGTAAGTGTGTTTTATAGTGAGTCTACAGAGGGAAGTGTGTTTTATAGTGAGTTCACAGAGGGAAGTGTGTTTTATAGTGAGTCTACAGAGGTAAATGTGTTTTATAGTGAGTCTACAGGGGGAAGTGTGTTTTATAGTGAGTCTACAGGGGGAAGTGTGTTTTATAGTGAGTTTACAGGGGGAAGTGTGTTTTTATATAGTGTGTATATTTATAGTGAGTCTACAGGGGGAAGTGTGTTTTATAGTGAGTCTACCGGGGGAAGTGTGTTTTATAGTGAGGCTACAGGGGGAAGTGTGTTTTTATAGTGAGTCTACAGGGGGATGTGTGTTTTTATAGTGAGTCTACAGGGGGAAGTGTGTTTTTATAGTGAGTCTAAAGAGGTAAGTGTGTTTTATAGTGAGTCTGCAAAGGGAAGTGTGTTTTTATAGTGAGTCTACAGAGAGAAGTGTGTTTTTATAGTGAGTCTACAGAGGGAAGTGTGTTTTTATAGTGAGTGTATTTTTGTAGTGAGTCTACAGAGGGAGGAGTGTTTTATAGTTAGTCTACAGAGGGAAGTGTGTTTTATAGTGAGTCTACAGGGGGAAGTGTGTTTTATAGTGAGGCTACAGGGGGAAGTGTGTTTTTATAGTGAGTCTACAGGGGGATGTGTGTTTTTATAGTGAGTCTACAGGGGGAAGTCTGTTTTTAAAGTGAGTCTACAGAGGGAAGAGTGTTTTATAGTGAGTCTACAGAGGGAAGTGTGTTTTATAGTGAGTTTACATGGGGAAGTGTGTTTTTATAGTGAGTCTACATGGGGAAGTGTGTTTTATAGTGAGTCTACAGGGTGAAGTGTGTTTTATAGTGAGTCTACAGGGGAAAGTGTGTTTTATAGTGAGTCTACAGGGGGAAGTGTGTTGTTATAGTGAGTCTACAGAGGGAAGTGTGTTATTATAGTGAGTGTATTTTTGTAGTGAGTCTACAGAGGGAAGTGTGTTTTATAGTGAGTCTACAGAGGGAAGAGTGTTTTTATAGTGAGTCTACAGGGGGAAGTGTGTTTTATAGTGAGTCTACCGGGGAAGTGTGTTTTATAGTGAGTCTACAGGGGGAAGTGTGTTTTATAGTGAGTCTACAGAGGGAAGAGTGTTTTATAGTGAGTTTACAGAGGGAAGTGTGTTTTATAGCGAGTCTACAGGGGGAAGTGTGTTTTTATAGTGAGTCTACAGGGGGAAGTGTGTTTTTATAGTGAGGCTACAGGGGGAAGTGTGTTTTATAGTGAGTTTACAGAGGGAAGTGTGTTTTATAGCGAGTCTAGAGGGGGAAGTGTGTTTTTATAGTGAGTCTACAGGGGGAAGTGTGTTTTTATAGTGAGTCTAAAGAGGTAAGTGTGTTTTATAGTGAGTCTGCAAAGGGAAGTGTGTTTTTATAGTGAGTCTACAGAGAGAAGTGTGTTTTTATAGTGAGTCTACAGAGGGAAGTGTGTTTTTATAGTGAGTGTATTTTTGTAGTGAGTCTACAGAGGGAGGAGTGTTTTATAGTTAGTCTACAGAGGGAAGTGTGTTTTATAGTGAGTCTACAGGGGGAAGTGTGTTTTATAGCGAGGCTACAGGGGGAAGTGTGTTTTTATAGTGAGTCTACAGGGGGATGTGTGTTTTTATAGTGAGTCTACAGGGGGAAGTCTGTTTTTAAAGTGAGTCTACAGAGGGAAGAGTGTTTTATAGTGAGTCTACAGAGAGAAGTGTGTTTTATAGTGAGTTTACAGGGGGAAGTGTGTTTTTATAGTGAGTCTACATGGGGAAGTGTGTTTTATAGTGAGTCTACAGGGTGAAGTGTGTTTTATAGTGAGTCTACAGGGGAAAGTGTGTTTTATAGTGAGTCTACAGGGGGAAGTGTGTTGTTATAGTGAGTCTATAGAGGGAAGTGTGTTATTATAGTGAGTGTATTTTTGTAGTGAGTCTACAGAGGGAAGTGTGTTTTATAGTGAGTCTACAGAGGGAAGAGTGTTTTTATAGTGAGTCTACAGGGGGAAGTGTGTTTTATAGTGAGTCTACCGGGGAAGTGTGTTTTATAGTGAGTCTACAGGGGGAAGTGTGTTTTATAGTGAGTCTACAGAGGGAAGAGTGTTTTATAGTGAGTCTACAGAGGGAAGTGTGTTTTATAGTGAGTTTACAGAGGGAAGTGTGTTTTATAGCGAGTCTACAGGGGGAAGTGTGTTTTTATAGTGAGCCTACAGGGGGAAGTGTGTTTTTATAGTGAGTCTACAGGGGGAAGTGTGTTTTTTAGTGAGTCTACAGGGGGAAGTGTGTTTTATAGTGAGTCTACAGTGGAAAGTGTGTTTTATAGTGAGTCTACAGGGGGAAGTGTGTTTTTATAGTGAGTCTACAGGGGGAAGTGTGTTTTTATAGTGAGTCTACAGGGGGAAGTGTGTTTTTATAGTGAGTCTACAGAGGTAAGTGTGTTTTATAGTGAGTGTACAGAGGGAAGTGTAATTTTATAGTGAGTCTACAGAGGTAAGTGTGTTTTATAGTGAGTCTACAGAGGGAAGTGTGTTTTATAGTGAGTTCACAGAGGGAAGTGTGTTTTATAGTGAGTCTACAGAGGTAAATGTGTTTTATAGTGAGTCTACAGGGGGAAGTGTGTTTTATAGTGAGTCTACAGGGGGAAGTATGTTTTTTAGTGAGTCTACAGAGGGAAGTGTGTTTTTATATAGTGTGTATATTTATAGTGAGTCTACAGGGGGAAGTGTGTTTTATAGTGAGTCTACCGGGGGAAGTGTGTTTTATAGTGAGGCTACAGGGGGAAGTGTGTTTTTATAGTGAGTCTACAGGGGGATGTGTGTTTTTATAGTGAGTCTACAGGGGGAAGTCTGTTTTTAAAGTGAGTCTACAGAGGGAAGAGTGTTTTATAGTGAGTCTACAGAGGGAAGTGTGTTTTATAGTGAGTCTACAGGGGAAAGGGTGTTTTATAGTGAGTCTACAGGGGGAAGTGTGTTGTTATAGTGAGTCTACAGAGGGAAGTGTGTTATTATAGTGAGTGTATTTTTGTAGGTAGTCTACAGAGGGAAGTGTGTTTTATAGTGAGTCTACAGAGGGAAGAGTGTTTTTATAGTGAGTCTACAGGGGGAAGTGTGTTTTATAGTGAGTCTACCGGGGAATTGTGTTTTATAGTGAGTCTACAGGGGGAAGTGTGTTTTATAGTGAGTCTACAGAGGGAAGAGTGTTTTATAGTGAGTCTACAGAGGGAAGTGTGTTTTATAGTGAGTTTACAGAGGGAAGTGTGTTTTATAGCGAGTCTACAGGGGGAAGTGTGTTTTTATAGTGAGTCTACAGGGGGAAGTGTGTTTTTATAGTGAGTCTACAGGGGGAAGTGTGTTTTTTAGTGAGTCTACAGGGGGAAGTGTGTTTTATAGTGAGTCTACAGGGGAAAGTGTGTTTTATAGTGAGTCTACAGGGGAAAGTGTGTTTATAGTGAGTCTACAGAGGGAAGTTTGTTTTTATAGTGAGTGTATTTTTGTAGTGAGTCTACAGAGGGAAGTGTGTTTTATAGTGAGTCTACAGAGGGAAGAGTGTTTTTATAATGAGTCTACAGGGGGAAGTGTGTTTTATAGTGAGTCTACCGGGGAAGTGTGTTTTATAGTGAGTCTACAGGGGGAAGTGTGTTTTTATAGTGAGTCTACAGGGGGAAATTTGTTTTTATAGTGAGTCTACAGGGGGAAGTGTGTTTTTATAGTGAGTCTACAGGGGGACGTGTGTTTTATAGTGAGTCTACAGGGGGAAGTGTGTTTTTATAGTGAGTCTACAGGGGGAAGTGTGTTTTTATAGTGAGTCTACAGGGGGACGTGTGTTTTATAGTGAGTCTACAGGGGGAAGTGTGTTTTTATAGTGAGTCTACAGGGGGATGTGTGTTTTTATAGTTAGTCTACAGGGGGAAGTGTGTTTTTATAGTGAGTCTACAGAGGTAAGTGTGTTTTATAGTGAGTTTACAGAGGGAAGTGTAATTTTATAGTGAGTCTACAGAGGTAAGTGTGTTTTATAGTGAGTCTACAGGGGGAAGTGTGTTTTTATAGTGAGTCTACAGGGGGACGTGTGTTTTATAGTGAGTCTACAGGGGGAAGTGTGTTTTTATAGTGAGTCTACAGGGGGAAGTCTGTTTTTAAAGTGAGTCTACAGAGGGAAGAGTGTTTTATAGTGAGTCTACAGAGGGAAGTGTGTTTTATAGTGAGTCTACAGGGGGAAGTGTGTTTTTATAGTGAGCCTACAGGGGGAAGTGTGTTTTTATAGTGAGTCTACAGGGGGAAGTGTGTTTTTTAGTGAGCCTACAGGGGGAAGTGTGTTTTTATAGTGAGTCTACAGGGGGAAGTGTGTTTTTTAGTGAGTCTACAGGGGGAAGTGTGTTTTATAGTGAGTCTACAGGGGAAAGTGTGTTTTATAGTGAGTCTACAGGGGGAAGTGTGTTTTTATAGTGAGTCTACAGGGGGAAGTGTGTTTTTATAGTGAGTCTACAGAGGTAAGTGTGTTTTATAGTGAGTGTACAGAGGGAAGTGTAATTTTATAGTGAGTCTACAGAGGTAAGTGTGTTTTATAGTGAGTCTACAGAGGGAAGTGTGTTTTATAGTGAGTTCACAGAGGGAAGTGTGTTTTATAGTGAGTCTACAGAGGTAAATGTGTTTTATAGTGAGTCTACAGGGGGAAGTGTGTTTTATAGTGAGTCTACAGGGGGAAGTATGTTTTTTAGTGAGTCTACAGAGGGAAGTGTGTTTTTATATAGTGTGTATATTTATAGTGAGTCTACAGGGGGAAGTGTGTTTTATAGTGAGTCTACCGGGGGAAGTGTGTTTTATAGTGAGGCTACAGGGGGAAGTGTGTTTTTATAGTGAGTCTACAGGGGGATGTGTGTTTTTATAGTGAGTCTACAGGGGGAAGTCTGTTTTTAAAGTGAGTCTACAGAGGGAAGAGTGTTTTATAGTGAGTCTACAGAGGGAAGTGTGTTTTATAGTGAGTCTACAGGGGAAAGTGTGTTTTATAGTGAGTCTACAGGGGGAAGTGTGTTGTTATAGTGAGTCTACAGAGGGAAGTGTGTTATTATAGTGAGTGTATTTTTGTAGGTAGTCTACAGAGGGAAGTGTGTTTTATAGTGAGTCTACAGAGGGAAGAGTGTTTTTATAGTGAGTCTACAGGGGGAAGTGTGTTTTATAGTGAGTCTACCGGGGAATTGTGTTTTATAGTGAGTCTACAGGGGGAAGTGTGTTTTATAGTGAGTCTACAGAGGGAAGAGTGTTTTATAGTGAGTCTACAGAGGGAAGTGTGTTTTATAGTGAGTTTACAGAGGGAAGTGTGTTTTATAGCGAGTCTACAGGGGGAAGTGTGTTTTTATAGTGAGTCTACAGGGGGAAGTGTGTTTTTATAGTGAGTCTACAGGGGGAAGTGTGTTTTTTAGTGAGTCTACAGGGGGAAGTGTGTTTTATAGTGAGTCTACAGGGGAAAGTGTGTTTTATATTGAGTCTACAGGGGGAAGTGTGTTTTTATAGTGAGTCTACAGGGGGAAGTGTGTTTTTATAGTGAGTCTACAGGGGGAAGTGTGTTTTATAGTGAGTCTACAGGGGGAAGTGTGTTTTATAGTCAGTCTACAGGGGAAAGTGTGTTTATAGTGAGACTACAGAGGGAAGTTTGTTTTTATAGTGAGTGTATTTTTGTAGTGAGTCTACAGAGGGAAGTGTGTTTTATAGTGAGTCTACAGAGGGAAGAGTGTTTTTATAATGAGTCTACAGGGGGAAGTGTGTTTTATAGTGAGTCTACCGGGGAAGTGTGTTTTATAGTGAGTCTACAGGGGGAAGTGTGTTTTTATAGTGAGTCTACAGGGGGAAATTTGTTTTTATAGTGAGTCTACAGGGGGAAGTGTGTTTTTATAGTGAGTCTACAGGGGGACGTGTGTTTTATAGTGAGTCTACAGGGGGAAGTGTGTTTTTATAGTGAGTCTACAGGGGGATGTGTGTTTTTATAGTGAGTCTACAGGGGGAAGTGTGTTTTTATAGTGAGTCTACAGAGGTAAGTGTGTTTTATAGTGAGTGTACAGAGGGAAGTGTAATTTTATAGTGAGTCTACAGAGGTAAGTGTGTTTTATAGTGAGTCTACAGGGGGATGTGTGTTTTTATAGTGAGTCTACAGGGGGAAGTGTGTTTTATAGTGAGTCTACAGGGGGAAGTGTGTTTTATAGTGAGTTTACAGGGGGAAGTGTAACTTTATAATGAGTCTACAGAGGTAAGTGTGTTTCATAGTGAGTCTACAGGGGGAAGTGTGTTTTTATAGTGAGTCTACAGGGGGAAGTATGTTTTTAGTGAGTCTACAGAGGGAAGTGTGTTTTTATATAGTGTGTATATTTATAGTGAGTCTACAGGGGGAAGTGTGTTTTATAGTGAGTCTACCGGGGGAAGTGTGTTTTATAGTGAGGCTACAGGGGGAAGTGTGTTTTTATAGTGAGTCTATAGGGGGAAGTGTGTTTTTATAGTGAGTCTTCAGGGGGAAGTGTGTTTTTATAGTGAGTCTAAAGAGGTAAGTGTGTTTTATAGTGAGTCTGCAAAGGGAAGTGTGTTTTTATAGTGAGTCTACAGAGAGAAGTGTGTTTTTATAGTGAGTCTACAGAGGGAAGTGTGTTTTTATAGTGAGTGTATTTTTGTAGTGAGTCTACAGAGGGAGGAGTGTTTTATAGTTAGTCTACAGAGGGAAGTGTGTTTTATAGAGAGTCTACAGGGGGAAGTGTGTTTATAGTGAGGCTACAGGGGGAAGTGTGTTTTTATAGTGAGTCTACAGGGGGATGTGTGTTTTTATAGTGAGTCTACAGGGGGAAGTCTGTTTTTAAAGTGAGTCTACAGAGGGAAGAGTGTTTTATAGTGAGTCTACAGAGGGAAGTGTGTTTTATAGTGAGTTTACAGGGGGAAGTGTGTTTTTATAGTGAGTCTACATGGGGAAGTGTGTTTTATAGTGAGTCTACAGGGTGAAGTGTGTTTTATAGTGAGTCTACAGGGGAAAGTGTGTTTTATAGTGAGTCTACAGGGGGAAGTGTGTTGTTATAGTGAGTCTACAGAGGGAAGTGTGTTATTATAGTGAGTGTATTTTTGTAGTGAGTCTACAGAGGGAAGTGTGTTTTATAGTGAGTCTACAGGGGGAAGTGTGTTTTATAGTGAGTCTACAGAGGGAAGAGTGTTTTATAGTGAGTCTACAGAGGGAAGTGTGTTTTATAGTGAGTTTACAGAGGGAAGTGTGTTTTATAGCGAGTCTACAGGGGGAAGTGTGTTTTTATAGTGAGTCTACAGGGGGAAGTGTGTTTTTATAGTGAGTCTACAGGGGGAAGTGTGTTTTTTAGTGAGTCTACAGGGGGAAGTGTGTTTTATAGTGAGTCTACAGGGGAAAGTGTGTTTTATAGTGAGTCTACAGGGGGAAGTGTGTTTTTATAGTGAGTCTACAGGGGGAAGTGTGTTTTTATAGTGAGTCTACAGGGGGAAGTGTGTTTTATAGTGAGTCTACAGGGGGAAGTGTGTTTTATAGTCAGTCTACAGGGGAAAGTGTGTTTATAGTGAGTCTACAGGGGGAAGTGTGTTTTTATAGTGAGTCTACAGAGGGAAGTTTGTTTTTATAGTGAGTGTATTTTTGTAGTGAGTCTACAGAGGGAAGTGTGTTTTATAGTGAGTCTACAGAGGGAAGAGTGTTTTTATAGTGAGTCTAAAGGGGGAAGTGTGTTTTATAGTGAGTCTACCGGGGAAGTGTGTTTTATAGTGAGTCTACAGGGGGAAGTGTGTTTTTATAGTGAGTCTACAGGGGGAAATTTGTTTTTATAGTGAGTCTACAGGGGGAAGTGTGTTTTTATAGTGAGTCTACAGGGGGAAGTGTGTTTTTATAGTGAGTCTACAGGGGGATGTGTGTTTTTATAGTTAGTCTACAGGGGGAAGTGTGTTTTTATAGTGAGTCTACAGAGGTAAGTGTGTTTTATAGTGAGTGTACAGAGGGAAGTGTAATTTTATAGTGAGTCTACAGAGGTAAGTGTGTTTTATAGTGAGTCTACAGAGGGAAGTGTGTTTTATAGTGAGTTCACAGAGGGAAGTGTGTTTTATAGTGAGTCTACAGAGGTAAATGTGTTTTATAGTGAGTCTACAGGGGGAAGTGTGTTTTATAGTGAGTCTACAGGGGGAAGTATGTTTTTTAGTGAGTCTACAGAGGGAAGTGTGTTTTTATATAGTGTGTATATTTATAGTGAGTCTACAGGGGGAAGTGTGTTTTATAGTGAGTCTACCGGGGGAAGTGTGTTTTATAGTGAGGCTACAGGGGGAAGTGTGTTTTTATAGTGAGTCTACAGGGGGATGTGTGTTTTTATAGTGAGTCTACAGGGGGAAGTCTGTTTTTAAAGTGAGTCTACAGAGGGAAGAGTGTTTTATAGTGAGTCTACAGAGGGAAGTGTGTTTTATAGTGAGTCTACAGGGGAAAGTGTGTTTTATAGTGAGTCTACAGGGGGAAGTGTGTTGTTATAGTGAGTCTACAGAGGGAAGTGTGTTATTATAGTGAGTGTATTTTTGTAGTTAGTCTACAGAGGGAAGTGTGTTTTATAGTGAGTCTACAGAGGGAAGAGTGTTTTTACAGTGAGTCTACAGGGGGAAGTGTGTTTTATAGTGAGTCTACCGGGGAAGTGTGTTTTATAGTGAGTCTACAGGGGGAAGTGTGTTTTATAGTGAGTCTACAGAGGGAAGAGTGTTTTATAGTGAGTCTACAGAGGGAAGTGTGTTTTATAGTGAGTTTACAGAGGGAAGTGTGTTTTATAGCGAGTCTACAGGGGGAAGTGTGTTTTTATAGTGAGTCTACAGGGGGAAGTGTGTTTTTATAGTGAGTCTACAGGGGGAAGTGTGTTTTTTAGTGAGTCTACAGGGGGAAGTGTGTTTTATAGTGAGTCTACAGGGGAAAGTGTGTTTTATAGTGAGTCTACAGGGGGAAGTGTGTTTTTATAGTGAGTCTACAGGGGGAAGTGTGTTTTTATAGTGAGTCTACAGGGGGAAGTGTGTTTTATAGTGAGTCTACAGGGGGAAGTGTGTTTTATAGTCAGTCTACAGGGGAAAGTGTGTTTATAGTGAGTCTACAGAGGGAAGTTTGTTTTTATAGTGAGTGTATTTTTGTAGTGAGTCTACAGAGGGAAGTGTGTTTTATAGTGAGTCTACAGAGGGAAGAGTGTTTTTATAGTGAGTCTACAGGGGGAAGTGTGTTTTATAGTGAGTCTACCGGGGAAGTGTGTTTTATAGTGAGTCTACAGGGGGAAGTGTGTTTTTATAGTGAGTCTACAGGGGGAAATTTGTTTTTATAGTGAGTCTACAGGGGGAAGTGTGTTTTTATAGTGAGTCTACAGGGGGACGTGTGTTTTATAGTGAGTCTACAGGGGGAAGTGTGTTTTTATAGTGAGTCTACAGGGGGATGTGTGTTTTTATAGTGAGTCTACAGGGGGAAGTGTGTTTTTATAGTGAGTCTACAGAGGTAAGTGTGTTTTATAGTGAGTGTACAGAGGGAAGTGTAATTTTATAGTGAGTCTACAGAGGTAAGTGTGTTTTATAGTGAGTCTACAGAGGGAAGTGTGTTTTATAGTGAGTTCACAGAGGGAAGTGTGTTTTATAGTTAGTCTACAGAGGTAAATGTGTTTTATAGTGAGTCTACAGGGGGAAGTGTGTTTTATAGTGAGTTTACAGGGGGAAGTGTAACTTTATAATGAGTTTACAGAGGTAAGTGTGTTTCATAGTGAGTCTACAGGGGGAAGTGTGTTTTTATAGTGAGTCTACAGGGGGAAGTATGTTTTTAGTGAGTCTACAGGGGGAAGTGTGTTTTATAGTGAGTCTACAGGGGGAAGTGTGTTTTATAGTGAGTTTACAGGGGGAAGTGTAACTTTATAATGAGTTTACAGAGGTAAGTGTGTTTCATAGTGAGTCTACAGGGGGAAGTGTGTTTTTATAGTGAGTCTACAGGGGGAAGTATGTTTTTAGTGAGTCTACAGAGGGAAGTGTGTTTTTATATAGTGTGTATATTTATAGTGAGTCTACAGGGGGAAGTGTGTTTTATAGTGAGTCTACCGGGGGAAGTGTGTTTTATACTGAGGCTACAGGGGGAAGTGTGTTTTTATAGTGAGTCTACATGGGGAAGTGTGTTTTATAGTGAGTCTACAGGGTGAAGTGTGTTTTATAGTGAGTCTACAGGGGAAAGTGTGTTTTATAGTGAGTCTACAGGGGGAAGTGTGTTGTTATAGTGAGTCTACAGAGGGAAGTGTGTTATTATAGTGAGTGTATTTTTGTAGTGAGTCTACAGAGGGAAGTGTGTTTTATAGTGAGTCTACAGAGGGAAGAGTGTTTTTATAGTGAGTCTACAGGGGGAAGTGTGTTTTATAGTGAGTCTACCGGGGAAGTGTGTTTTATAGTGAGTCTACAGAGGGAAGAGTGTTTTATAGTGAGTCTACAGAGGGAAGTGTGTTTTATAGTGAGTTTACAGAGGGAAGTGTGTTTTATAGCGAGTCTACAGGGGGAAGTGTGTTTTTATAGTGAGTCTACAGGGGGAAGTGTGTTTTTATAGTGAGTCTACAGGGGGAAGTGTGTTTTTTAGTGAGTCTACAGGGGGAAGTGTGTTTTATAGTGAGTCTACAGGGGAAAGTGTGTTTTATAGTGAGTCTACAGGGGGAAGTGTGTTTTTATAGTGAGTCTACAGGGGGAAGTATGTTTTTATAGTGAGTCTACAGGGGGAAGTGTGTTTTATAGTGAGTCTACAGGGGGAAGTGTGTTTTATAGTCAGTCTACAGGGGAAAGTGTGTTTATAGTGAGTCTACAGGGGGAAGTGTGTTTTTATAGTGAGTCTACAGAGGGAAGTTTGTTTTTATAGTGAGTGTATTTTTGTAGTGAGTCTACAGAGGGAAGTGTGTTTTATAGTGAGTCTACAGAGGGAAGAGTGTTTTTATAGTGAGTCTACAGGGGGAAGTGTGTTTTTATAGTGAGTCTACAGGGGGATGTGTGTTTTTATAGTGAGTCTACAGGCGGAAGTGTGTTTTTATAGTGAGTCTACAGAGGTAAGTGTGTTTTATAGTGAGTGTACAGAGGGAAGTGTAATTTTATAGTGAGTCTACAGAGGTAAGTGTGTTTTATAGTGAGTCTACAGAGGGAAGTGTGTTTTATAGTGAGTTCACAGAGGGAAGTGTGTTTTATAGTGAGTCTACAGAGGTAAATGTGTTTTATAGTGAGTCTACAGGGGGAAGTGTGTTTTATAGTGAGTCTACAGGGGGAAGTGTGTTTTATAGTGAGTTTACAGGGGGAAGTGTAACTTTATAATGAGTTTACAGAGGTAAGTGTGTTTCATAGTGAGTCTACAGGGGGAAGTGTGTTTTTATAGTGAGTCTACAGGGGGAAGTATGTTTTTAGTGAGTCTACAGAGGGAAGTGTGTTTTTATATAGTGTGTATATTTATAGTGAGTCTACAGGGGGAAGTGTGTTTTATAGTGAGTCTACCGGGGGAAGTGTGTTTTATACTGAGGCTACAGGGGGAAGTGTGTTTTTATAGTGAGTCTACAGGGGGAAGTGTGTTTTTATAGTGAGTCTACAGGGGGAAGTGTGTTTTTATAGTGAGTCTAAAGAGGTAAGTGTGTTTTATAGTGAGTCTGCAAAGGGAAGTGTGTTTTTATAGTGAGTCTACAGAGAGAAGTGTGTTTTTATAGTGAGTCTACAGAGGGAAGTGTGTTTTTATAGTGAGTGTATTTTTGTAGTGAGTCTACAGAGGGAGGAGTGTTTTATAGTTAGTCTACAGAGGGAAGTGTGTTTTATAGTGAGGCTACAGGGGGAAGTGTGTTTTTATAGTGAGTCTACAGGGGGATGTGTGTTTTTATAGTGAGTCTACAGGGGGAAGTCTGTTTTTAAAGTGAGTCTACAGAGGGAAGAGTGTTTTATAGTGAGTCTACAGAGGGAAGTGTGTTTTATAGTGAGTTTACAGGGGGAAGTGTGTTTTTATAGTGAGTCTACATGGGGAAGTGTGTTTTATAGTGAGTCTACAGGGTGAAGTGTGTTTTATAGTGAGTCTACAGGGGAAAGTGTGTTTTATAGTGAGTCTACAGGGGGAAGTGTGTTGTTATAGTGAGTCTACAGAGGGAAGTGTGTTATTATAGTGAGTGTATTTTTGTAGTGAGTCTACAGAGGGAAGTGTGTTTTATAGTGAGTCTACAGAGGGAAGAGTGTTTTTATAGTGAGTCTACAGGGGGAAGTGTGTTTTATAGTGAGTCTACCGGGGAAGTGTGTTTTATAGTGAGTCTACAGGGGGAAGTGTGTTTTATAGTGAGTCTACAGAGGGAAGAGTGTTTTATAGTGAGTCTACAGAGGGAAGTGTGTTTTATAGTGAGTTTACAGAGGGAAGTGTGTTTTATAGCGAGTCTACAGGGGGAAGTGTGTTTTTATAGTGAGTCTACAGGGGGAAGTGTGTTTTTATAGTGAGTCTACAGGGGGAAGTGTGTTTTTTAGTGAGTCTACAGGGGGAAGTGTGTTTTATAGTGAGTCTACAGGGGAAAGTGTGTTTTATAGTGAGTCTACAGGGGGAAGTGTGTTTTTATAGTGAGTCTACAGGGGGAAGTATGTTTTTATAGTGAGTCTACAGGGGGAAGTGTGTTTTATAGTGAGTCTACAGGGGGAATTGTGTTTTATAGTCAGTCTACAGGGGAAAGTGTGTTTATAGTGAGTCTACAGGGGGAAGTGTGTTTTTATAGTGAGTCTACAGAGGGAAGTTTGTTTTTATAGTGAGTGTATTTTTGTAGTGAGTCTACAGAGGGAAGTGTGTTTTATAGTGAGTCTACAGAGGGAAGAGTGTTTTTATAGTGAGTCTACAGGGGGAAGTTTGTTTTATAGTGAGTCTACCGGGGGAAGTGTGTTTTTATAGTGAGTCTACAGAGGTAAGTGTGTTTTATAGTGAGTGTACAGAGGGAAGTGTAATTTTATAGTGAGTCTACAGAGGTAAGTGTGTTTTATAGTGAGTCTACAGAGGGAAGTGTGTTTTATAGTGAGTTCACAGAGGGAAGTGTGTTTTATAGTGAGTCTACAGAGGTAAATGTGTTTTATAGTGAGTCTACAGGGGGAAGTGTGTTTTATAGTGAGTCTACAGGGGGAAGTATGTTTTTTAGTGAGTCTACAGAGGGAAGTGTGTTTTTATATAGTGTGTATATTTATAGTGAGTCTACAGGGGGAAGTGTGTTTTATAGTGAGTCTACCGGGGGAAGTGTGTTTTATAGTGAGGCTACAGGAGGAAGTGTGTTTTTATAGTGAGTCTACAGGGGGATGTGTGTTTTTATAGTGAGTCTACAGGGGGAAGTCTGTTTTTAAAGTGAGTCTACAGAGGGAAGAGTGTTTTATAGTGAGTCTACAGAGGGAAGTGTGTTTTATAGTGAGTCTACAGGGGAAAGTGTGTTTTATAGTGAGTCTACAGGGGGAAGTGTGTTGTTATAGTGAGTCTACAGAGGGAAGTGTGTTATTATAGTGAGTGTATTTTTGTAGTTAGTCTACAGAGGGAAGTGTGTTTTATAGTGAGTCTACAGAGGGAAGAGTGTTTTTACAGTGAGTCTACAGGGGGAAGTGTGTTTTATAGTGAGTCTACCGGGGAAGTGTGTTTTATAGTGAGTCTACAGGGGGAAGTGTGTTTTATAGTGAGTCTACAGAGGGAAGAGTGTTTTATAGTGAGTCTACAGAGGGAAGTGTGTTTTATAGTGAGTTTACAGAGGGAAGTGTGTTTTATAGCGAGTCTACAGGGGGAAGTGTGTTTTTATAGTGAGTCTACAGGGGGAAGTGTGTTTTTATAGTGAGTCTACAGGGGGAAGTGTGTTTTTTAGTGAGTCTACAGGGGGAAGTGTGTTTTATAGTGAGTCTACAGGGGAAAGTGTGTTTTATAGTGAGTCTACAGGGGGAAGTGTGTTTTTATAGTGAGTCTACAGGGGGAAGTGTGTTTTTATAGTGAGTCTACAGGGGGAAGTGTGTTTTATAGTGAGTCTACAGGGGGAAGTGTGTTTTATAGTCAGTCTACAGGGGAAAGTGTGTTTATAGTGAGTCTACAGAGGGAAGTTTGTTTTTATAGTGAGTGTATTTTTGTAGTGAGTCTACAGAGGGAAGTGTGTTTTATAGTGAGTCTACAGAGGGAAGAGTGTTTTTATAGTGAGTCTACAGGGGGAAGTGTGTTTTATAGTGAGTCTACCGGGGAAGTGTGTTTTATAGTGAGTCTACAGGGGGAAGTGTGTTTTTATAGTGAGTCTACAGGGGGAAATTTGTTTTTATAGTGAGTCTACAGGGGGAAGTGTGTTTTTATAGTGAGTCTACAGGGGGACGTGTGTTTTATAGTGAGTCTACAGGGGGAAGTGTGTTTTTATAGTGAGTCTACAGGGGGATGTGTGTTTTTATAGTGAGTCTACAGGGGGAAGTGTGTTTTTATAGTGAGTCTACGGAGGTAAGTGTGTTTTATAGTGAGTGTACAGAGGGAAGTGTAATTTTATAGTGAGTCTACAGAGGTAAGTGTGTGTTATAGTGAGTCTACAGAGGGAAGTGTGTTTTATAGTGAGTTCACAGAGGGAAGTGTGTTTTATAGTTAGTCTACAGAGGTAAATGTGTTTTATAGTGAGTCTACAGGGGGAAGTGTGTTTTATAGTGAGTCTACAGGGGGAAGTGTGTTTTATAGTGAGTTTACAGGGGGAAGTGTAACTTTATAATGAGTTTACAGAGGTAAGTGTGTTTCATAGTGAGTCTACAGGGGGAAGTGTGTTTTTATAGTGAGTCTACAGGGGGAAGTATGTTTTTAGTGAGTCTACAGAGGGAAGTGTGTTTTTATATAGTGTGTATATTTATAGTGAGTCTACAGGGGGAAGTGTGTTTTATAGTGAGTCTACCGGGGGAAGTGTGTTTTATACTGAGGCTACAGGGGGAAGTGTGTTTTTATAGTGAGTCTACAGGGGGAAGTGTGTTTTTATAGTGAGTCTACAGGGGGAAGTGTGTTTTTATAGTGAGTCTAAAGAGGTAAGTGTGTTTTATAGTGAGTCTGCAAAGGGAAGTGTGTTTTTATAGTGAGTCTACAGAGAGAAGTGTGTTTTTATAGTGAGTCTACAGAGGGAAGTGTGTTTTTATAGTGAGTGTATTTTTGTAGTGAGTCTACAGAGGGAGGAGTGTTTTATAGTTAGTCTACAGAGGGAAGTGTGTTTTATAGTGAGGCTACAGGGGGAAGTGTGTTTTTATAGTGAGTCTACAGGGGGATGTGTGTTTTTATAGTGAGTCTACAGGGGGAAGTCTGTTTTTAAAGTGAGTCTACAGAGGGAAGAGTGTTTTATAGTGAGTCTACAGAGGGAAGTGTGTTTTATAGTGAGTTTACAGGGGGAAGTGTGTTTTTATAGTGAGTCTACATGGGGAAGTGTGTTTTATAGTGAGTCTACAGGGTGAAGTGTGTTTTATAGTGAGTCTACAGGGGAAAGTGTGTTTTATAGTGAGTCTACAGGGGGAAGTGTGTTGTTATAGTGAGTCTACAGAGGGAAGTGTGTTATTATAGTGAGTGTATTTTTGTAGTGAGTCTACAGAGGGAAGTGTGTTTTATAGTGAGTCTACAGAGGGAAGAGTGTTTTTATAGTGAGTCTACAGGGGGAAGTGTGTTTTATAGTGATTCTACCGGGGAAGTGTGTTTTATAGTGAGTCTACAGGGGGAAGTGTGTTTTATAGTGAGTCTACAGAGGGAAGAGTGTTTTATAGTGAGTCTACAGAGGGAAGTGTGTTTTATAGTGAGTTTACAGAGGGAAGTGTGTTTTATAGCGAGTCTACAGGGGGAAGTGTGTTTTTATAGTGAGTCTACAGGGGGAAGTGTGTTTTTATAGTGAGTCTACAGGGGGAAGTGTGTTTTTTAGTGAGTCTACAGGGGGAAGTGTGTTTTATAGTGAGTCTACAGGGGAAAGTGTGTTTTATAGTGAGTCTACAGGGGGAAGTGTGTTTTTATAGTGAGTCTACAGGGGGAAGTATGTTTTTATAGTGAGTCTACAGGGGGAAGTGTGTTTTATAGTGAGTCTACAGGGGGAAGTGTGTTTTATAGTCAGTCTACAGGGGAAAGTGTGTTTATAGTGAGTCTACAGGGGGAAGTGTGTTTTTATAGTGAGTCTACAGAGGGAAGTTTGTTTTTATAGTGAGTGTATTTTTGTAGTGAGTCTACAGAGGGAAGTGTGTTTTATAGTGAGTCTACAGAGGGAAGAGTGTTTTTATAGTGAGTCTACAGGGGGAAGTGTGTTTTTATAGTGAGTCTACAGGGGGATGTGTGTTTTTATAGTGAGTCTACAGGGGGAAGTGTGTTTTTATAGTGAGTCTACAGAGGTAAGTGTGTTTTATAGTGAGTGTACAGAGGGAAGTGTAATTTTATAGTGAGTCTACAGAGGTAAGTGTGTTTTATAGTGAGTCTACAGAGGGAAGTGTGTTTTATAGTGAGTTCACAGAGGGAAGTGTGTTTTATAGTGAGTCTACAGAGGTAAATGTGTTTTATAGTGAGTCTACAGGGGGAAGTGTGTTTTATAGTGAGTCTACAGAAGGAAGTGTGTTTTATAGTGAGTTTACAGGGGGAAGTGTAACTTTATAATGAGTTTACAGAGGTAAGTGTGTTTCATAGTGAGTCTACAGGGGGAAGTGTGTTTTTATAGTGAGTCTACAGGGGGAAGTATGTTTTTAGTGAGTCTACAGAGGGAAGTGTGTTTTTATATAGTGTGTATATTTATAGTGAGTCTACAGGGGGAAGTGTGTTTTATAGTGAGTCTACCGGGGGAAGTGTGTTTTATACTGAGGCTACAGGGGGAAGTGTGTTTTTATAGTGAGTCTACAGGGGGAAGTGTGTTTTTATAGTGAGTCTACAGGGGGAAGTGTGTTTTTATAGTGAGTCTAAAGAGGTAAGTGTGTTTTATAGTGAGTCTGCAAAGGGAAGTGTGTTTTTATAGTGATTCTACAGAGAGAAGTGTGTTTTTATAGTGAGTCTACAGAGGGAAGTGTGTTTTTATAGTGAGTGTATTTTTGTAGTGAGTCTACAGAGGGAGGAGTGTTTTATAGTTAGTCTACAGAGGGAAGTGTGTTTTATAGTGAGGCTACAGGGGGAAGTGTGTTTTTATAGTGAGTCTACAGGGGGATGTGTGTTTTTATAGTGAGTCTACAGGGGGAAGTCTGTTTTTAAAGTGAGTCTACAGAGGGAAGAGTGTTTTATAGTGAGTCTACAGAGGGAAGTGTGTTTTATAGTGAGTTTACAGGGGGAAGTGTGTTTTTATAGTGAGTCTACATGGGGAAGTGTGTTTTATAGTGAGTCTACAGGGTGAAGTGTGTTTTATAGTGAGTCTACAGGGGAAAGTGTGTTTTATAGTGAGTCTACAGGGGGAAGTGTGTTGTTATAGTGAGTCTACAGAGGGAAGTGTGTTATTATAGTGAGTGTATTTTTGTAGTGAGTCTACAGAGGGAAGTGTGTTTTATAGTGAGTCTACAGAGGGAAGAGTGTTTTTATAGTGAGTCTACAGGGGGAAGTGTGTTTTATAGTGAGTCTACCGGGGAAGTGTGTTTTATAGTGAGTCTACAGGGGGAAGTGTGTTTTATAGTGAGTCTACAGAGGGAAGAGTGTTTTATAGTGAGTCTACAGAGGGAAGTGTGTTTTATAGTGAGTTTACAGAGGGAAGTGTGTTTTATAGCGAGTCTACAGGGGGAAGTGTGTTTTTATAGTGAGTCTACAGGGGGAAGTGTGTTTTTATAGTGAGTCTACAGGGGGAAGTGTGTTTTTTAGTGAGTCTACAGGGGGAAGTGTGTTTTATAGTGAGTCTACAGGGGAAAGTGTGTTTTATAGTGAGTCTACAGGGGGAAGTGTGTTTTTATAGTGAGTCTACAGGGGGAAGTATGTTTTTATAGTGAGTCTACAGGGGGAAGTGTGTTTTATAGTGAGTCTACAGGGGGAATTGTGTTTTATAGTCAGTCTACAGGGGAAAGTGTGTTTATAGTGAGTCTACAGGGGGAAGTGTGTTTTTATAGTGAGTCTACAGAGGGAAGTTTGTTTTTATAGTGAGTGTATTTTTGTAGTGAGTCTACAGAGGGAAGTGTGTTTTATAGTGAGTCTACAGAGGGAAGTTTGTTTTATAGTGAGTCTACCGGGGAAGTGTGTTTTATAGTGAGTCTACAGGGGGAAGTGTGTTTTTATAGTGAGTCTACAGGGGGAAATTTGTTTTTATAGTGAGTCTACAGGGGGAAGTGTGTTTTTATAGTGAGTCTACAGGGGGACGTGTGTTTTATAGTGAGTCTACAGGGGGAAGTGTGTTTTTATAGTGAGTCTACAGGGGGATGTGTGTTTTTATAGTGAGTCTACAGGGGGAAGTGTGTTTTTATAGTGAGTCTACAGAGGTAAGTGTGTTTTATAGTGAGTTTACAGAGGGAAGTGTAATTTTATAGTGAGTCTACAGAGGTAAGTGTGTTTTATAGTGAGTCTACAGAGGGAAGTGTGTTTTATAGTGAGTTCACAGAGGGAAGTGTGTTTTATAGTGAGTCTACAGAGGTAAATGTGTTTTATAGTGAGTCTACAGGGGGAAGTGTGTTTTATAGTGAGTCTACAGGGGGAAGTGTGTTTTATAGTGAGTTTACAGGGGGAAGTGTAACTTTATAATGAGTCTACAGAGGTAAGTGTGTTTTATAGTGAGTCTACAGGGGGAAGTGTGTTTTTATAGTGAGTCTACAGGGGGAAGTATGTTTTTAGTGAGTCTACAGAGGGAAGTGTGTTTTTATATAGTCTGTATATTTATAGTGAGTCTACAGGGGGAAGTGTGTTTTATAGTGAGTCTACCGGGGGAAGTGTGTTTTATAGTGAGGCTACAGGGGGAAGTGTGTTTTTATAGTGAGTCTGCAGGGGGAAGTGTGTTTTTATAGTGAGTCTACAGAGAGAAGTGTGTTTTTATAGTGAGTCTACAGAGGGAAGTGTGTTTTTATAGTGAGCGTATTTTTGTAGTGAGTCTACAGAGGGAGGAGTGTTTTATAGTTAGTCTACAGAGGGAAGTGTGTTTTATAGTGAGTCTACAGGGGGAAGTGTAACTTTATACTGAGTCTACAAAGGTAAGTGTGTTTTATAGTGAGTCTACAGAGGGAAGTTTAATTTTATAGTGAGTCTACAGAGGTAAGTGTGTTTTATAGTGAGTCTGCAAAGGGAAGTGTGTTTTTATAGTGAGTCTACAGAGAGAAGTGTGTTTTTATAGTGAGTCTACAAAGGGAATTGTGTTTTTATAGTGAGTGTATTTTTGTAGTGAGTCTACAGGGGGAAGTGTGTTTTATAGTGAGTCTACAGAGGGAAGTGTGTTTTATAGTGAGTCTACAGGGGGAAGTGTGTTTTTATAGTGAGTCTACAGAGAGAAGTGTGTTTTTATAGTGAGTCTACAGATGGAAGTTTGTTTTTATAGTGAGTGTATTTTTGTAGTGAGTCTACAGAGGGAAGTGTGTTTTATAGTGAGTCTACAGAGGGAAGAGTGTTTTTATAGTGAGTCTACAGGGGGAAGTGTGTTTTATAGTGAGTCTACAGGGGGAAGTGTGTTTTTATAGTGAGTCTACAGGGGAAAGTGTGTTTTTATAGTGAGTCTACAGGGGGAAGTGTGTTTTATAGTGAGTGTACAGGGGGAAGTGTGTTTTACAGTCAGTCTACAGGGGAAAGTGTGTTTATAGTGAGTCTGTAGGGGGAAGTGTGTTTTTATAGTGAGTCTACAGAGGGAAGTTTGTTTTTATAGTGAGTGTATTTTTGTAGTGAGTCTACAGAGGGAAGTGTGTTTTATAGTGAGTCTACAGAGGGAAGAGTGTTTTTATAGTGAGTCTACAGGGGGAAGTGTGTTTTATAGTGAGTCTACCGGGGAAGTGTGTTTTATAGTGAGTCTACAGGGGGAAGTGTGTTTTTATAGTGAGTCTACAGGGGGAAATTTGTTTTTATAGTGAGTCTACAGGGGGAAGTGTGTTTTTATAGTGAGTCTACAGGGGGACGTGTGTTTTATAGTGAGTCTACAGGGGGAAGTGTGTTTTTATAGTGAGTCTACAGGGGGAAGTATGTTTTTTAGTGAGTCTACAGAGGGAAGTGTGTTTTTATATAGTGTGTATATTTATAGTGAGTCTACAGGGGGAAGTGTGTTTTATAGTGAGTCTACCGGGGGAAGTGTGTTTTATAGTGAGGCTACAGGGGGAAGTGTGTTTTTATAGTGAGTCTACAGGGGGATGTGTGTTTTTATAGTGAGTCTACAGGGGGAAGTCTGTTTTTAAAGTGAGTTTACAGGGGGAAGTGTGTTTTTATAGTGAGTCTACATGGGGAAGTGTGTTTTATAGTGAGTTTACAGGGGGAAGTGTAACTTTATAATGAGTCTACAGAGGTAAGTGTGTTTCATAGTGAGTCTACAGGGGGAAGTGTGTTTTTAGTGAGTCTACAGAGGGAAGTGTGTTTTTATATAGTTTGTATATTTATAGTGAGTCTACAGGGGGAAGTGTGTTTTATAGTGAGTCTACCGGGGGAAGTGTGTTTTATAGTGAGGCTACAGGGGGAAGTGTGTTTTTATAGTGAGTCTACAGGGGGAAGTGTGTTTTTATAGTGAGTCTACAGGGGGAAGTGTGTTTTTATAGTGAGTCTAAAGAGGTAAGTGTGTTTTATAGTGAGTCTGCAAAGGGAAGTGTGTTTTTATAGTGAGTCTACAGAGAGAAGTGTGTTTTTATAGTGAGTCTACAGAGGGAAGTGTGTTTTTATAGTGAGTGTATTTTTGTAGTGAGTCTACAGAGGGAGGAGTGTTTTATAGTTAGTCTACAGAGGGAAGTGTGTTTTATAGAGAGTCTACAGGGGGAAGTGTGTTTTATAGTGAGGCTACAGGGGGAAGTGTGTTTTTATAGTGAGTCTACAGGGGGATGTGTGTTTTTATAGTGAGTCTACAGGGGGAAGTCTGTTTTTAAAGTGAGTCTACAGAGGGAAGAGTGTTTTATAGTGAGTCTACAGAGGGAAGTGTGTTTTATAGTGAGTTTACAGGGGGAAGTGTGTTTTTATAGTGAGTCTACATGGGGAAGTGTGTTTTATAGTGAGTCTACAGGGTGAAGTGTGTTTTATAGTGAGTCTACAGGGGAAAGTGTGTTTTATAGTGAGTCTACAGGGGGAAGTGTGTTGTTATAGTGAGTCTACAGGGGGAAGTATGTTTTTTAGTGAGTCTACAGAGGGAAGTGTGTTTTTATATAGTGTGTATATTTATAGTGAGTCTACAGGGGGAAGTGTGTTTTATAGTGAGTCTACCGGGGGAAGTGTGTTTTATAGTGAGGCTACAGGGGGAAGTGTGTTTTTATAGTGAGTCTACAGGGGGATGTGTGTTTTTATAGTGAGTCTACAGGGGGAAGTCTGTTTTTAAAGTGAGTCTACAGAGGGAAGAGTGTTTTATAGTGAGTCTACAGAGGGAAGCGTGTTTTATAGTGAGTTTACAGGGGGAAGTGTGTTTTTATAGTGAGTCTACATGGGGAAGTGTGTTTTATAGGGAGTTTACAGGGGGAAGTGTAACTTTATAATGAGTCTACAGAGGTAAGTGTGTTTCATAGTGAGTCTACAGGGGGAAGTGTGTTTTTAGTGAGTCTACAGAGGGAAGTGTGTTTTTATATAGTTTGTATATTTATAGTGAGTCTACAGGGGGAAGTGTGTTTTATAGTGAGTCTACCGGGGGAAGTGTGTTTTATAGTGAGGCTACAGGGGGAAGTGTGTTTTTATAGTGAGTCTACAGGGGGAAGTGTGTTTTTATAGTGAGTCTACAGGGGGAAGTGTGTTTTTATAGTGAGTCTAAAGAGGTAAGTGTGTTTTATAGTGAGTCTGCAAAGGGAAGTGTGTTTTTATAGTGAGTCTACAGAGAGAAGTGTGTTTTTATATTGAGTCTACAGAGGGAAGTGTGTTTTTATAGTGAGTGTATTTTTGTAGTGAGTCTACAGAGGGAGGAGTGTTTTATAGTTAGTCTACAGAGGGAAGTGTGTTTTATAGAGAGTCTACAGGGGGAAGTGTGTTTTATAGTGAGGCTACAGGGGGAAGTGTGTTTTTATAGTGAGTCTACAGGGGGATGTGTGTTTTTATAGTGAGTCTACAGGGGGAAGTCTGTTTTTAAAGTGAGTCTACAGAGGGAAGAGTGTTTTATAGTGAGTCTACAGAGGGAAGTGTGTTTTATAGTGAGTTTACAGGGGGAAGTGTGTTTTTATAGTGAGTCTACATGGGGAAGTGTGTTTTATAGTGAGTCTACAGGGTGAAGTGTGTTTTATAGTGAGTCTACAGGGGAAAGTGTGTTTTATAGTGAGTCTACAGGGGGAAGTGTGTTGTTATAGTGAGTCTACAGAGGGAAGTGTGTTATTATAGTGAGTGTATTTTTGTAGTGAGTCTACAGAGGGAAGTGTGTTTTATAGTGAGTCTACAGAGGGAAGAGTGTTTTTATATAGTGTGTATATTTATAGTGAGTCTACAGGGGGAAGTGTGTTTTATAGTGAGTCTACCGGGGGAAGTGTGTTTTATAGTGAGGCTACAGGGGGAAGTGTGTTTTTATAGTGAGTCTACAGGGGGATGTGTGTTTTTATAGTGAGTCTACAGGGGGAAGTCTGTTTTTAAAGTGAGTCTACAGAGGGAAGAGTGTTTTATAGTGAGTCTACAGAGGGAAATGTGTTTTATAGTGAGTCTACAGGGGAAAGTGTGTTTTATAGTGAGTCTACAGGGGGAAGTGTGTTGTTATAGTGAGTCTACAGAGGGAAGTGTGTTATTATAGTGAGTGTATTTTTGTAGTTAGTCTACAGAGGGAAGTGTGTTTTATAGTGAGTCTACAGAGGGAAGAGTGTTTTTATAGTGAGTCTACAGGGGGAAGTGTGTTTTATAGTGAGTCTACCGGGGAAGTGTGTTTTATAGTGAGTCTACAGGGGGAAGTGTGTTTTATAGTGAGTCTACAGAGGGAAGAGTGTTTTATAGTGAGTCTACAGAGGGAAGTGTGTTTTATAGTGAGTTTACAGAGGGAAGTGTGTTTTATAGCGAGTCTACAGGGGGAAGTGTGTTTTTATAGTGAGTCTACAGGGGGAAGTGTGTTTTTATAGTGAGTCTACAGGGGGAAGTGTGTTTTTTAGTGAGTCTACAGGGGGAAGTGTGTTTTATAGTGAGTCTACAGGGGAAAGTGTGTTTTATAGTGAGTCTACAGGGGGAAGTGTGTTTTTATAGTGAGTCTACAGGGGGAAGTGTGTTTTTATAGTGAGTCTACAGGGGGAAGTGTGTTTTATAGTGAGTCTACAGGGGGAAGTGTGTTTTATAGTCAGTCTACAGGGGAAAGTGTGTTTATAGTGAGTCTACAGAGGGAAGTTTGTTTTTATAGTGAGTGTATTTTTGTAGTGAGTCTACAGAGGGAAGTGTGTTTTATAGTGAGTCTACAGAGGGAAGAGTGTTTTTATAGTGAGTCTACAGGGGGAAGTGTGTTTTATAGTGAGTCTACCGGGGAAGTGTGTTTTATAGTGAGTCTACAGGGGGAAGTGTGTTTTTATAGTGAGTCTACAGGGGGAAATTTGTTTTTATAGTGAGTCTACAGGGGGAAGTGTGTTTTTATAGTGAGTCTACAGGGGGACGTGTGTTTTATAGTGAGTCTACAGGGGGAAGTGTGTTTTTATAGTGAGTCTACAGGGGGATGTGTGTTTTTATAGTGAGTCTACAGGGGGAAGTGTGTTTTTATAGTGAGTCTACAGAGGTAAGTGTGTTTTATAGTGAGTGTACAGAGGGAAGTGTAATTTTATAGTGAGTCTACAGAGGTAAGTGTGTTTTATAGTGAGTCTACAGAGGGAAGTGTGTTTTATAGTGAGTTCACAGAGGGAAGTGTGTTTTATAGTGAGTCTACAGAAATAAATGTGTTTTATAGTGAGTCTACAGGGGGAAGTGTGTTTTATAGTGAGTCTACAGGGGGAAGTGTGTTTTATAGTGAGTTTACAGGGGGAAGTGTAACTTTATAATGAGTCTACAGAGGTAAGTGTGTTTCATAGTGAGTCTACAGGGGGAAGTGTGTTTTTATAGTGAGTCTACAGGGGGAAGTATGTTTTTAGTGAGTCTACAGAGGGAAGTGTGTTTTTATATAGTGTGTATATTTATAGTGAGTCTACAGGGGGAAGTGTGTTTTATAGTGAGTCTACCGGGGGAAGTGTGTTTTATAGTGAGGCTACAGGGGGAAGTGTGTTTTTATAGTGAGTCTACAGGGGGAAGTGTGTTTTTATAGTGAGTCTACAGGGGGAAGTGTGTTTTTATAGTGAGTCTAAAGAGGTAAGTGTGTTTTATAGTGAGTCTGCAAAGGGAAGTGTGTTTTTATAGTGAGTCTACAGAGAGAAGTGTGTTTTTATAGTGAGTCTACAGAGGGAAGTGTGTTTTATAGAGAGTCTACAGGGGGAAGTGTGTTTTATAGTGAGGCTACAGGGGGAAGTGTGTTTTTATAGTGAGTCTACAGGGGGATGTGTGTTTTTATAGTGAGTCTACAGGGGGAAGTCTGTTTTTATAGTGAGTCTACAGGGGGAAGTGTGTTTTTATAGTGAGTCTGTAGGGGGAAGTGTGTTTTTATAGTGAGTCTACAGAGGGAAGTTTGTTTTTATAGTGAGTGTATTTTTGTAGTGAGTCTACAGAGGGAAGTGTGTTTTATAGTGAGTCTACAGAGGGAAGAGTGTTGTTATAGTGAGTCTACAGGGGGAAGTGTGTTTTATAGTGAGTCTACCGGGGATGTGTGTTTTATAGTGAGTCTACAGGGGGAAGTGTGTTTTTATAGTGAGTCTACAGGGGGAAATTTGTTTTTATAGTGAGTCTACAGGGGGAAGTGTGTTTTTATAGTGAGTCTACAGGGGGACGTGTGTTTTATAGTGAGTCTACAGGGGGAAGTGTGTTTTTATAGTGAGTCTACAGGGGGAAGTATGTTTTTTAGTGAGTCTACAGAGGGAAGTGTGTTTTTATATAGTGTGTATATTTATAGTGAGTCTACAGGGGGAAGTGTGTTTTATAGTGAGTCTACCGGGGGAAGTGTGTTTTATAGTGAGGCTACAGGGGGAAGTGTGTTTTATAGCGAGTCTACAGGGGGAAGTGTGTTTTTATAGTGAGTCTACAGGGGGAAGTGTGTTTTTATAGTGAGTCTACAGGGGGAAGTGTGTTTTTTAGTGAGTCTACAGGGGGAAGTGTGTTTTATAGTGAGTCTACAGGGGAAAGTGTGTTTTATAGTGAGTCTACAGGGGGAAGTGTGTTTTTATAGTGAGTCTACAGGGGGAAGTGTGTTTTTATAGTGAGTCTACAGGGGGAAGTGTGTTTTATAGTGAGTCTACAGGGGGAAGTGTGTTTTATAGTCAGTCTACAGGGGAAAGTGTGTTTATAGTGAGTCTACAGAGGGAAGTTTGTTTTTATAGTGAGTGTATTTTTGTAGTGAGTCTACAGAGGGAAGTGTGTTTTATAGTGAGTCTACAGAGGGAAGAGTGTTTTTATAGTGAGTCTACAGGGGGAAGTGTGTTTTATAGTGAGTCTACCGGGGAAGTGTGTTTTATAGTGAGTCTACAGGGGGAAGTGTGTTTTTATAGTGAGTCTACAGGGGGAAATTTGTTTTTATAGTGAGTCTACAGGGGGAAGTGTGTTTTTATAGTGAGTCTACAGGGGGACGTGTGTTTTATAGTGAGTCTACAGGGGGAAGTGTGTTTTTATAGTGAGTCTACAGGGGGATGTGTGTTTTTATAGTGAGTCTACAGGGGGAAGTGTGTTTTTATAGTGAGTCTACAGAGGTAAGTGTGTTTTATAGTGAGTGTACAGAGGGAAGTGTAATTTTATAGTGAGTCTACAGAGGTAAGTGTGTTTTATAGTGAGTCTACAGAGGGAAGTGTGTTTTATAGTGAGTTCACAGAGGGAAGTGTGTTTTATAGTGAGTCTACAGAGGTAAATGTGTTTTATAGTGAGTCTACAGGGGGAAGTGTGTTTTATAGTGAGTCTACAGGGGGAAGTGTGTTTTATAGTGAGTTTACAGGGGGAAGTGTAACTTTATAATGAGTCTACAGAGGTAAGTGTGTTTCATAGTGAGTCTACAGGGGGAAGTGTGTTTTTATAGTGAGTCTACAGGGGGAAGTATGTTTTTAGTGAGTCTACAGAGGGAAGTGTGTTTTTATATAGTGTGTATATTTATAGTGAGTCTACAGGGGGAAGTGTGTTTTATAGTGAGTCTACCGGGGGAAGTGTGTTTTATAGTGAGGCTACAGGGGGAAGTGTGTTTTTATAGTGAGTCTACAGGGGGAAGTGTGTTTTTATAGTGAGTCTACAGGGGGAAGTGTGTTTTTATAGTGAGTCTAAAGAGGTAAGTGTGTTTTATAGTGAGTCTGCAAAGGGAAGTGTGTTTTTATAGTGAGTCTACAGAGAGAAGTGTGTTTTTATAGTGAGTCTACAGAGGGAAGTGTGTTTTATAGAGAGTCTACAGGGGGAAGTGTGTTTTATAGTGAGGCTACAGGGGGAAGTGTGTTTTTATAGTGAGTCTACAGGGGGATGTGTGTTTTTATAGTGAGTCTACAGGGGGAAGTCTGTTTTTATAGTGAGTCTACAGGGGGAAGTGTGTTTTTATAGTGAGTCTGTAGGGGGAAGTGTGTTTTTATAGTGAGTCTACAGAGGGAAGTTTGTTTTTATAGTGAGTGTATTTTTGTAGTGAGTCTACAGAGGGAAGTGTGTTTTATAGTGAGTCTACAGAGGGAAGAGTGTTGTTATAGTGAGTCTACAGGGGGAAGTGTGTTTTATAGTGAGTCTACCGGGGATGTGTGTTTTATAGTGAGTCTACAGGGGGAAGTGTGTTTTTATAGTGAGTCTACAGGGGGAAATTTGTTTTTATAGTGAGTCTACAGGGGGAAGTGTGTTTTTATAGTGAGTCTACAGGGGGACGTGTGTTTTATAGTGAGTCTACAGGGGGAAGTGTGTTTTTATAGTGAGTCTACAGGGGGAAGTATGTTTTTTAGTGAGTCTACAGAGGGAAGTGTGTTTTTATATAGTGTGTATATTTATAGTGAGTCTACAGGGGGAAGTGTGTTTTATAGTGAGTCTACCGGGGGAAGTGTGTTTTATAGTGAGGCTACAGGGGGAAGTGTGTTTTTATAGTGAGTCTACAGGGGGATGTGTGTTTTTATAGTGAGTCTACAGGGGGAAGTCTGTTTTTAAAGTGAGTCTACAGAGGGAAGAGTGTTTTATAGTGAGTCTACAGAGGAAAGCGTGTTTTATAGTGAGTTTACAGGGGGAAGTGTGTTTTTATAGTGAGTCTACATGGGGAAGTGTGTTTTATAGTGAGTTTACAGGGGGAAGTGTAACTTTATAATGAGTCTACAGAGGTAAGTGTGTTTCATAGTGAGTCTACAGGGGGAAGTGTGTTTTTATAGTGAGTCTACAGGGGGAAGTATGTTTTTAGTGAGTCTACAGAGGGAAGTGTGTTTTTATATAGTTTGTATATTTATAGTGAGTCTACAGGGGGAAGTGTGTTTTATAGTGAGTCTACCGGGGGAAGTGTGTTTTATAGTGAGGCTACAGGGGGAAGTGTGTTTTTATAGTGAGTCTACAGGGGGAAGTGTGTTTTTATAGTGAGTCTAAAGAGGTAAGTGTGTTTTATAGTGAGTCTGCAAAGGGAAGTGTGTTTTTATAGTGAGTCTACAGAGAGAAGTGTGTTTTTATAGTGAGTCTACAGAGGGAAGTGTGTTTTTATAGTGAGCGTATTTTTGTAGTGAGTCTACAGAGGGAGGAGTGTTTTATAGTTAGTCTACAGAGGGAAGTGTGTTTTATAGAGAGTCTACAGGGGGAAGTGTGTTTTATAGTGAGGCTACAGGGGGAAGTGTGTTTTTATAGTGAGTCTACAGGGGGATGTGTGTTTTTATAGTGAGTCTACAGGGGGAAGTCTGTTTTTAAAGTGAGTCTACAGAGGGAAGTGTGTTATTATAGTGAGTGTATTTTTGTAGTTAGTCTACAGAGGGAAGTGTGTTTTATAGTGAGTCTACAGAGGGAAGAGTGTTTTTATAGTGAGTCTACAGGGGGAAGTGTGTTTTATAGTGAGTCTACCGGGGAAGTGTGTTTTATAGTGAGTCTACAGGGGGAAGTGTGTTTTATAGTGAGTCTACAGAGGGAAGAGTGTTTTATAGTGAGTCTACAGAGGGAAGTGTGTTTTATAGTGAGTTTACAGAGGGAAGTGTGTTTTATAGCGAGTCTACAGGGGGAAGTGTGTTTTTATAGTGAGTCTACAGGGGGAAGTGTGTTTTTATAGTGAGTCTACAGGGGGAAGTGTGTTTTTTAGTGAGTCTACAGGGGGAAGTGTGTTTTATAGTGAGTCTACAGGGGAAAGTGTGTTTTATAGTGAGTCTACAGGGGGAAGTGTGTTTTTATAGTGAGTCTACAGGGGGAAGTGTGTTTTTATAGTGAGTCTACAGGGGGAAGTGTGTTTTATAGTGAGTCTACAGGGGGAAGTGTGTTTTATAGTCAGTCTACAGGGGAAAGTGTGTTTATAGTGAGTCTACAGAGGGAAGTTTGTTTTTATAGTGAGTGTATTTTTGTAGTGAGTCTACAGAGGGAAGTGTGTTTTATAGTGAGTCTACAGAGGGAAGAGTGTTTTTATAGTGAGTCTACAGGGGGAAGTGTGTTTTATAGTGAGTCTACCGGGGAAGTGTGTTTTATAGTGAGTCTACAGGGGGAAGTGTGTTTTTATAGTGAGTCTACAGGGGGAAATTTGTTTTTATAGTGAGTCTACAGGGGGAAGTGTGTTTTTATAGTGAGTCTACAGGGGGACGTGTGTTTTATAGTGAGTCTACAGGGGGAAGTGTGTTTTTATAGTGAGTCTACAGGGGGATGTGTGTTTTTATAGTGAGTCTACAGGGGGAAGTGTGTTTTTATAGTGAGTCTACAGAGGTAAGTGTGTTATTATAGTGAGTGTATTTTTGTAGTTAGTCTACAGAGGGAAGTGTGTTTTATAGTGAGTCTACAGAGGGAAGAGTGTTTTTATAGTGAGTCTACAGAGAGAAGTGTGTTTTTATAGTGAGTCTACAGAGGGAAGTGTGTTTTTATAGTGAGCGTATTTTTGTAGTGAGTCTACAGAGGGAGGAGTGTTTTATAGTTAGTCTACAGAGGGAAGTGTGTTTTATAGAGAGTCTACAGGGGGAAGTGTGTTTTATAGTGAGGCTACAGGGGGAAGTGTGTTTTTATAGTGAGTCTACAGGGGGATGTGTGTTTTTATAGTGAGTCTACAGGGGGAAGTCTGTTTTTAAAGTGAGTCTACAGAGGGAAGTGTGTTATTATAGTGAGTGTATTTTTGTAGTTAGTCTACAGAGGGAAGTGTGTTTTATAGTGAGTCTACAGAGGGAAGAGTGTTTTTATAGTGAGTCTACAGGGGGAAGTGTGTTTTATAGTGAGTCTACCGGGGAAGTGTGTTTTATAGTGAGTCTACAGGGGGAAGTGTGTTTTATAGTGAGTCTACAGAGGGAAGAGTGTTTTATAGTGAGTCTACAGAGGGAAGTGTGTTTTATAGTGAGTTTACAGAGGGAAGTGTGTTTTATAGCGAGTCTACAGGGGGAAGTGTGTTTTTATAGTGAGTCTACAGGGGGAAGTGTGTTTTTATAGTGAGTCTACAGGGGGAAGTGTGTTTTTTAGTGAGTCTACAGGGGGAAGTGTGTTTTATAGTGAGTCTACAGGGGAAAGTGTGTTTTATAGTGAGTCTACAGGGGGAAGTGTGTTTTTATAGTGAGTCTACAGGGGGAAGTGTGTTTTTATAGTGAGTCTACAGGGGGAAGTGTGTTTTATAGTGAGTCTACAGGGGGAAGTGTGTTTTATAGTCAGTCTACAGGGGAAAGTGTGTTTATAGTGAGTCTACAGAGGGAAGTTTGTTTTTATAGTGAGTGTATTTTTGTAGTGAGTCTACAGAGGGAAGTGTGTTTTATAGTGAGTCTACAGAGGGAAGAGTGTTTTTATAGTGAGTCTACAGGGGGAAGTGTGTTTTATAGTGAGTCTACCGGGGAAGTGTGTTTTATAGTGAGTCTACAGGGGGAAGTGTGTTTTTATAGTGAGTCTACAGGGGGAAATTTGTTTTTATAGTGAGTCTACAGGGGGAAGTGTGTTTTTATAGTGAGTCTACAGGGGGACGTGTGTTTTATAGTGAGTCTACAGGGGGAAGTGTGTTTTTATAGTGAGTCTACAGGGGGATGTGTGTTTTTATAGTGAGTCTACAGGGGGAAGTGTGTTTTTATAGTGAGTCTACAGAGGTAAGTGTGTTTTATAGTGAGTGTACAGAGGGAAGTGTAATTTTATAGTGAGTCTACAGAGGTAAGTGTGTTTTATAGTGAGTCTACAGAGGGAAGTGTGTTTTATAGTGAGTTCACAGAGGGAAGTGTGTTTTATAGTGAGTCTACAGAGGTAAATGTGTTTTATAGTGAGTCTACAGGGGGAAGTGTGTTTTATAGTGAGTCTACAGGGGGAAGTGTGTTTTATAGTGAGTTTACAGGGGGAAGTGTAACTTTATAATGAGTCTACAGAGGTAAGTGTGTTTCATAGTGAGTCTACAGGGGGAAGTGTGTTTTTATAGTGAGTCTACAGGGGGAAGTATGTTTTTAGTGAGTCTACAGAGGGAAGTGTGTTTTTATATAGTGTGTATATTTATAGTGAGTCTACAGGGGGAAGTGTGTTTTATAGTGAGGCTACAGGGGGAAGTGTGTTTTTATAGTGAGTCTACAGGGGGAAGTGTGTTTTTATAGTGAGTCTACAGAGGGAAGTGTGTTTTATAGTGAGTTCACAGAGGGAAGTGTGTTTTATAGTGAGTCTACAGAGGTAAATGTGTTTTATAGTGAGTCTACAGGGGGAAGTGTGTTTTATAGTGAGTCTACAGGGGGAAGTATGTTTTTTAGTGAGTCTACAGAGGGAAGTGTGTTTTTATATAGTGTGTATATTTATAGTGAGTCTACAGGGGGAAGTGTGTTTTATAGTGAGTCTACCGGGGGAAGTGTGTTTTATAGTGAGGCTACAGGGGGAAGTGTGTTTTTATAGTGAGTCTACAGGGGGATGTGTGTTTTTATAGTGAGTCTACAGGGGGAAGTCTGTTTTTAAAGTGAGTCTACAGAGGGAAGAGTGTTTTATAGTGAGTCTACAGAGGGAAGTGTGTTTTATAGTGAGTCTACAGGGGAAAGTGTGTTTTATAGTGAGTCTACAGGGGGAAGTGTGTTGTTATAGTGAGTCTACAGAGGGAAGTGTGTTATTATAGTGAGTGTATTTTTGTAGGTAGTCTACAGAGGGAAGTGTGTTTTATAGTGAGTCTACAGAGGGAAGAGTGTTTTTATAGTGAGTCTACAGGGGGAAGTGTGTTTTATAGTGAGTCTACCGGGGAATTGTGTTTTATAGTGAGTCTACAGGGGGAAGTGTGTTTTATAGTGAGTCTACAGAGGGAAGAGTGTTTTATAGTGAGTCTACAGAGGGAAGTGTGTTTTATAGTGAGTTTACAGAGGGAAGTGTGTTTTATAGCGAGTCTACAGGGGGAAGTGTGTTTTTATAGTGAGTCTACAGGGGGAAGTGTGTTTTTATAGTGAGTCTACAGGGGGAAGTGTGTTTTTTAGTGAGTCTACAGGGGGAAGTGTGTTTTATAGTGAGTCTACAGGGGAAAGTGTGTTTTATATTGAGTCTACAGGGGGAAGTGTGTTTTTATAGTGAGTCTACAGGGGGAAGTGTGTTTTTATAGTGAGTCTACAGGGGGAAGTGTGTTTTATAGTGAGTCTACAGGGGGAAGTGTGTTTTATAGTCAGTCTACAGGGGAAAGTGTGTTTATAGTGAGACTACAGAGGGAAGTTTGTTTTTATAGTGAGTGTATTTTTGTAGTGAGTCTACAGAGGGAAGTGTGTTTTATAGTGAGTCTACAGAGGGAAGAGTGTTTTTATAATGAGTCTACAGGGGGAAGTGTGTTTTATAGTGAGTCTACCGGGGAAGTGTGTTTTATAGTGAGTCTACAGGGGGAAGTGTGTTTTTATAGTGAGTCTACAGGGGGAAATTTGTTTTTATAGTGAGTCTACAGGGGGAAGTGTGTTTTTATAGTGAGTCTACAGGGGGACGTGTGTTTTATAGTGAGTCTACAGGGGGAAGTGTGTTTTTATAGTGAGTCTACAGGGGGATGTGTGTTTTTATAGTGAGTCTACAGGGGGAAGTGTGTTTTTATAGTGAGTCTACAGAGGTAAGTGTGTTTTATAGTGAGTGTACAGAGGGAAGTGTAATTTTATAGTGAGTCTACAGAGGTAAGTGTGTTTTATAGTGAGTCTACAGGGGGATGTGTGTTTTTATAGTGAGTCTACAGGGGGAAGTGTGTTTTATAGTGAGTCTACAGGGGGAAGTGTGTTTTATAGTGAGTTTACAGGGGGAAGTGTAACTTTATAATGAGTCTACAGAGGTAAGTGTGTTTCATAGTGAGTCTACAGGGGGAAGTGTGTTTTTATAGTGAGTCTACAGGGGGAAGTATGTTTTTAGTGAGTCTACAGAGGGAAGTGTGTTTTTATATAGTGTGTATATTTATAGTGAGTCTACAGGGGGAAGTGTGTTTTATAGTGAGTCTACCGGGGGAAGTGTGTTTTATAGTGAGGCTACAGGGGGAAGTGTGTTTTTATAGTGAGTCTATAGGGGGAAGTGTGTTTTTATAGTGAGTCTTCAGGGGGAAGTGTGTTTTTATAGTGAGTCTAAAGAGGTAAGTGTGTTTTATAGTGAGTCTGCAAAGGGAAGTGTGTTTTTATAGTGAGTCTACAGAGAGAAGTGTGTTTTTATAGTGAGTCTACAGAGGGAAGTGTGTTTTTATAGTGAGTGTATTTTTGTAGTGAGTCTACAGAGGGAGGAGTGTTTTATAGTTAGTCTACAGAGGGAAGTGTGTTTTATAGAGAGTCTACAGGGGGAAGTGTGTTTATAGTGAGGCTACAGGGGGAAGTGTGTTTTTATAGTGAGTCTACAGGGGGATGTGTGTTTTTATAGTGAGTCTACAGGGGGAAGTCTGTTTTTAAAGTGAGTCTACAGAGGGAAGAGTGTTTTATAGTGAGTCTACAGAGGGAAGTGTGTTTTATAGTGAGTTTACAGGGGGAAGTGTGTTTTTATAGTGAGTCTACATGGGGAAGTGTGTTTTATAGTGAGTCTACAGGGTGAAGTGTGTTTTATAGTGAGTCTACAGGGGAAAGTGTGTTTTATAGTGAGTCTACAGGGGGAAGTGTGTTGTTATAGTGAGTCTACAGAGGGAAGTGTGTTATTATAGTGAGTGTATTTTTGTAGTGAGTCTACAGAGGGAAGTGTGTTTTATAGTGAGTCTACAGGGGGAAGTGTGTTTTATAGTGAGTCTACAGAGGGAAGAGTGTTTTATAGTGAGTCTACAGAGGGAAGTGTGTTTTATAGTGAGTTTACAGAGGGAAGTGTGTTTTATAGCGAGTCTACAGGGGGAAGTGTGTTTTTATAGTGAGTCTACAGGGGGAAGTGTGTTTTTATAGTGAGTCTACAGGGGGAAGTGTGTTTTTTAGTGAGTCTACAGGGGGAAGTGTGTTTTATAGTGAGTCTACAGGGGAAAGTGTGTTTTATAGTGAGTCTACAGGGGGAAGTGTGTTTTTATAGTGAGTCTACAGGGGGAAGTGTGTTTTTATAGTGAGTCTACAGGGGGAAGTGTGTTTTATAGTGAGTCTACAGGGGGAAGTGTGTTTTATAGTCAGTCTACAGGGGAAAGTGTGTTTATAGTGAGTCTACAGGGGGAAGTGTGTTTTTATAGTGAGTCTACAGAGGGAAGTTTGTTTTTATAGTGAGTGTATTTTTGTAGTGAGTCTACAGAGGGAAGTGTGTTTTATAGTGAGTCTACAGAGGGAAGAGTGTTTTTATAGTGAGTCTAAAGGGGGAAGTGTGTTTTATAGTGAGTCTACCGGGGAAGTGTGTTTTATAGTGAGTCTACAGGGGGAAGTGTGTTTTTATAGTGAGTCTACAGGGGGAAATTTGTTTTTATAGTGAGTCTACAGGGGGAAGTGTGTTTTTATAGTGAGTCTACAGGGGGAAGTGTGTTTTTATAGTGAGTCTACAGGGGGATGTGTGTTTTTATAGTTAGTCTACAGGGGGAAGTGTGTTTTTATAGTGAGTCTACAGAGGTAAGTGTGTTTTATAGTGAGTGTACAGAGGGAAGTGTAATTTTATAGTGAGTCTACAGAGGTAAGTGTGTTTTATAGTGAGTCTACAGAGGGAAGTGTGTTTTATAGTGAGTTCACAGAGGGAAGTGTGTTTTATAGTGAGTCTACAGAGGTAAATGTGTTTTATAGTGAGTCTACAGGGGGAAGTGTGTTTTATAGTGAGTCTACAGGGGGAAGTATGTTTTTTAGTGAGTCTACAGAGGGAAGTGTGTTTTTATATAGTGTGTATATTTATAGTGAGTCTACAGGGGGAAGTGTGTTTTATAGTGAGTCTACCGGGGGAAGTGTGTTTTATAGTGAGGCTACAGGGGGAAGTGTGTTTTTATAGTGAGTCTACAGGGGGATGTGTGTTTTTATAGTGAGTCTACAGGGGGAAGTCTGTTTTTAAAGTGAGTCTACAGAGGGAAGAGTGTTTTATAGTGAGTCTACAGAGGGAAGTGTGTTTTATAGTGAGTCTACAGGGGAAAGTGTGTTTTATAGTGAGTCTACAGGGGGAAGTGTGTTGTTATAGTGAGTCTACAGAGGGAAGTGTGTTATTATAGTGAGTGTATTTTTGTAGTTAGTCTACAGAGGGAAGTGTGTTTTATAGTGAGTCTACAGAGGGAAGAGTGTTTTTACAGTGAGTCTACAGGGGGAAGTGTGTTTTATAGTGAGTCTACCGGGGAAGTGTGTTTTATAGTGAGTCTACAGGGGGAAGTGTGTTTTATAGTGAGTCTACAGAGGGAAGAGTGTTTTATAGTGAGTCTACAGAGGGAAGTGTGTTTTATAGTGAGTTTACAGAGGGAAGTGTGTTTTATAGCGAGTCTACAGGGGGAAGTGTGTTTTTATAGTGAGTCTACAGGGGGAAGTGTGTTTTTATAGTGAGTCTACAGGGGGAAGTGTGTTTTTTAGTGAGTCTACAGGGGGAAGTGTGTTTTATAGTGAGTCTACAGGGGAAAGTGTGTTTTATAGTGAGTCTACAGGGGGAAGTGTGTTTTTATAGTGAGTCTACAGGGGGAAGTGTGTTTTTATAGTGAGTCTACAGGGGGAAGTGTGTTTTATAGTGAGTCTACAGGGGGAAGTGTGTTTTATAGTCAGTCTACAGGGGAAAGTGTGTTTATAGTGAGTCTACAGAGGGAAGTTTGTTTTTATAGTGAGTGTATTTTTGTAGTGAGTCTACAGAGGGAAGTGTGTTTTATAGTGAGTCTACAGAGGGAAGAGTGTTTTTATAGTGAGTCTACAGGGGGAAGTGTGTTTTATAGTGAGTCTACCGGGGAAGTGTGTTTTATAGTGAGTCTACAGGGGGAAGTGTGTTTTTATAGTGAGTCTACAGGGGGAAATTTGTTTTTATAGTGAGTCTACAGGGGGAAGTGTGTTTTTATAGTGAGTCTACAGGGGGACGTGTGTTTTATAGTGAGTCTACAGGGGGAAGTGTGTTTTTATAGTGAGTCTACAGGGGGATGTGTGTTTTTATAGTGAGTCTACAGGGGGAAGTGTGTTTTTATAGTGAGTCTACAGAGGTAAGTGTGTTTTATAGTGAGTGTACAGAGGGAAGTGTAATTTTATAGTGAGTCTACAGAGGTAAGTGTGTTTTATAGTGAGTCTACAGAGGGAAGTGTGTTTTATAGTGAGTTCACAGAGGGAAGTGTGTTTTATAGTTAGTCTACAGAGGTAAATGTGTTTTATAGTGAGTCTACAGGGGGAAGTGTGTTTTATAGTGAGTTTACAGGGGGAAGTGTAACTTTATAATGAGTTTACAGAGGTAAGTGTGTTTCATAGTGAGTCTACAGGGGGAAGTGTGTTTTTATAGTGAGTCTACAGGGGGAAGTATGTTTTTAGTGAGTCTACAGGGGGAAGTGTGTTTTATAGTGAGTCTACAGGGGGAAGTGTGTTTTATAGTGAGTTTACAGGGGGAAGTGTAACTTTATAATGAGTTTACAGAGGTAAGTGTGTTTCATAGTGAGTCTACAGGGGGAAGTGTGTTTTTATAGTGAGTCTACAGGGGGAAGTATGTTTTTAGTGAGTCTACAGAGGGAAGTGTGTTTTTATATAGTGTGTATATTTATAGTGAGTCTACAGGGGGAAGTGTGTTTTATAGTGAGTCTACCGGGGGAAGTGTGTTTTATACTGAGGCTACAGGGGGAAGTGTGTTTTTATAGTGAGTCTACATGGGGAAGTGTGTTTTATAGTGAGTCTACAGGGTGAAGTGTGTTTTATAGTGAGTCTACAGGGGAAAGTGTGTTTTATAGTGAGTCTACAGGGGGAAGTGTGTTGTTATAGTGAGTCTACAGAGGGAAGTGTGTTATTATAGTGAGTGTATTTTTGTAGTGAGTCTACAGAGGGAAGTGTGTTTTATAGTGAGTCTACAGAGGGAAGAGTGTTTTTATAGTGAGTCTACAGGGGGAAGTGTGTTTTATAGTGAGTCTACCGGGGAAGTGTGTTTTATAGTGAGTCTACAGAGGGAAGAGTGTTTTATAGTGAGTCTACAGAGGGAAGTGTGTTTTATAGTGAGTTTACAGAGGGAAGTGTGTTTTATAGCGAGTCTACAGGGGGAAGTGTGTTTTTATAGTGAGTCTACAGGGGGAAGTGTGTTTTTATAGTGAGTCTACAGGGGGAAGTGTGTTTTTTAGTGAGTCTACAGGGGGAAGTGTGTTTTATAGTGAGTCTACAGGGGAAAGTGTGTTTTATAGTGAGTCTACAGGGGGAAGTGTGTTTTTATAGTGAGTCTACAGGGGGAAGTATGTTTTTATAGTGAGTCTACAGGGGGAAGTGTGTTTTATAGTGAGTCTACAGGGGGAAGTGTGTTTTATAGTCAGTCTACAGGGGAAAGTGTGTTTATAGTGAGTCTACAGGGGGAAGTGTGTTTTTATAGTGAGTCTACAGAGGGAAGTTTGTTTTTATAGTGAGTGTATTTTTGTAGTGAGTCTACAGAGGGAAGTGTGTTTTATAGTGAGTCTACAGAGGGAAGAGTGTTTTTATAGTGAGTCTACAGGGGGAAGTGTGTTTTTATAGTGAGTCTACAGGGGGATGTGTGTTTTTATAGTGAGTCTACAGGCGGAAGTGTGTTTTTATAGTGAGTCTACAGAGGTAAGTGTGTTTTATAGTGAGTGTACAGAGGGAAGTGTAATTTTATAGTGAGTCTACAGAGGTAAGTGTGTTTTATAGTGAGTCTACAGAGGGAAGTGTGTTTTATAGTGAGTTCACAGAGGGAAGTGTGTTTTATAGTGAGTCTACAGAGGTAAATGTGTTTTATAGTGAGTCTACAGGGGGAAGTGTGTTTTATAGTGAGTCTACAGGGGGAAGTGTGTTTTATAGTGAGTTTACAGGGGGAAGTGTAACTTTATAATGAGTTTACAGAGGTAAGTGTGTTTCATAGTGAGTCTACAGGGGGAAGTGTGTTTTTATAGTGAGTCTACAGGGGGAAGTATGTTTTTAGTGAGTCTACAGAGGGAAGTGTGTTTTTATATAGTGTGTATATTTATAGTGAGTCTACAGGGGGAAGTGTGTTTTATAGTGAGTCTACCGGGGGAAGTGTGTTTTATACTGAGGCTACAGGGGGAAGTGTGTTTTTATAGTGAGTCTACAGGGGGAAGTGTGTTTTTATAGTGAGTCTACAGGGGGAAGTGTGTTTTTATAGTGAGTCTAAAGAGGTAAGTGTGTTTTATAGTGAGTCTGCAAAGGGAAGTGTGTTTTTATAGTGAGTCTACAGAGAGAAGTGTGTTTTTATAGTGAGTCTACAGAGGGAAGTGTGTTTTTATAGTGAGTGTATTTTTGTAGTGAGTCTACAGAGGGAGGAGTGTTTTATAGTTAGTCTACAGAGGGAAGTGTGTTTTATAGTGAGGCTACAGGGGGAAGTGTGTTTTTATAGTGAGTCTACAGGGGGATGTGTGTTTTTATAGTGAGTCTACAGGGGGAAGTCTGTTTTTAAAGTGAGTCTACAGAGGGAAGAGTGTTTTATAGTGAGTCTACAGAGGGAAGTGTGTTTTATAGTGAGTTTACAGGGGGAAGTGTGTTTTTATAGTGAGTCTACATGGGGAAGTGTGTTTTATAGTGAGTCTACAGGGTGAAGTGTGTTTTATAGTGAGTCTACAGGGGAAAGTGTGTTTTATAGTGAGTCTACAGGGGGAAGTGTGTTGTTATAGTGAGTCTACAGAGGGAAGTGTGTTATTATAGTGAGTGTATTTTTGTAGTGAGTCTACAGAGGGAAGTGTGTTTTATAGTGAGTCTACAGAGGGAAGAGTGTTTTTATAGTGAGTCTACAGGGGGAAGTGTGTTTTATAGTGAGTCTACCGGGGAAGTGTGTTTTATAGTGAGTCTACAGGGGGAAGTGTGTTTTATAGTGAGTCTACAGAGGGAAGAGTGTTTTATAGTGAGTCTACAGAGGGAAGTGTGTTTTATAGTGAGTTTACAGAGGGAAGTGTGTTTTATAGCGAGTCTACAGGGGGAAGTGTGTTTTTATAGTGAGTCTACAGGGGGAAGTGTGTTTTTATAGTGAGTCTACAGGGGGAAGTGTGTTTTTTAGTGAGTCTACAGGGGGAAGTGTGTTTTATAGTGAGTCTACAGGGGAAAGTGTGTTTTATAGTGAGTCTACAGGGGGAAGTGTGTTTTTATAGTGAGTCTACAGGGGGAAGTATGTTTTTATAGTGAGTCTACAGGGGGAAGTGTGTTTTATAGTGAGTCTACAGGGGGAATTGTGTTTTATAGTCAGTCTACAGGGGAAAGTGTGTTTATAGTGAGTCTACAGGGGGAAGTGTGTTTTTATAGTGAGTCTACAGAGGGAAGTTTGTTTTTATAGTGAGTGTATTTTTGTAGTGAGTCTACAGAGGGAAGTGTGTTTTATAGTGAGTCTACAGAGGGAAGAGTGTTTTTATAGTGAGTCTACAGGGGGAAGTTTGTTTTATAGTGAGTCTACCGGGGGAAGTGTGTTTTTATAGTGAGTCTACAGAGGTAAGTGTGTTTTATAGTGAGTGTACAGAGGGAAGTGTAATTTTATAGTGAGTCTACAGAGGTAAGTGTGTTTTATAGTGAGTCTACAGAGGGAAGTGTGTTTTATAGTGAGTTCACAGAGGGAAGTGTGTTTTATAGTGAGTCTACAGAGGTAAATGTGTTTTATAGTGAGTCTACAGGGGGAAGTGTGTTTTATAGTGAGTCTACAGGGGGAAGTATGTTTTTTAGTGAGTCTACAGAGGGAAGTGTGTTTTTATATAGTGTGTATATTTATAGTGAGTCTACAGGGGGAAGTGTGTTTTATAGTGAGTCTACCGGGGGAAGTGTGTTTTATAGTGAGGCTACAGGAGGAAGTGTGTTTTTATAGTGAGTCTACAGGGGGATGTGTGTTTTTATAGTGAGTCTACAGGGGGAAGTCTGTTTTTAAAGTGAGTCTACAGAGGGAAGAGTGTTTTATAGTGAGTCTACAGAGGGAAGTGTGTTTTATAGTGAGTCTACAGGGGAAAGTGTGTTTTATAGTGAGTCTACAGGGGGAAGTGTGTTGTTATAGTGAGTCTACAGAGGGAAGTGTGTTATTATAGTGAGTGTATTTTTGTAGTTAGTCTACAGAGGGAAGTGTGTTTTATAGTGAGTCTACAGAGGGAAGAGTGTTTTTACAGTGAGTCTACAGGGGGAAGTGTGTTTTATAGTGAGTCTACCGGGGAAGTGTGTTTTATAGTGAGTCTACAGGGGGAAGTGTGTTTTATAGTGAGTCTACAGAGGGAAGAGTGTTTTATAGTGAGTCTACAGAGGGAAGTGTGTTTTATAGTGAGTTTACAGAGGGAAGTGTGTTTTATAGCGAGTCTACAGGGGGAAGTGTGTTTTTATAGTGAGTCTACAGGGGGAAGTGTGTTTTTATAGTGAGTCTACAGGGGGAAGTGTGTTTTTTAGTGAGTCTACAGGGGGAAGTGTGTTTTATAGTGAGTCTACAGGGGAAAGTGTGTTTTATAGTGAGTCTACAGGGGGAAGTGTGTTTTTATAGTGAGTCTACAGGGGGAAGTGTGTTTTTATAGTGAGTCTACAGGGGGAAGTGTGTTTTATAGTGAGTCTACAGGGGGAAGTGTGTTTTATAGTCAGTCTACAGGGGAAAGTGTGTTTATAGTGAGTCTACAGAGGGAAGTTTGTTTTTATAGTGAGTGTATTTTTGTAGTGAGTCTACAGAGGGAAGTGTGTTTTATAGTGAGTCTACAGAGGGAAGAGTGTTTTTATAGTGAGTCTACAGGGGGAAGTGTGTTTTATAGTGAGTCTACCGGGGAAGTGTGTTTTATAGTGAGTCTACAGGGGGAAGTGTGTTTTTATAGTGAGTCTACAGGGGGAAATTTGTTTTTATAGTGAGTCTACAGGGGGAAGTGTGTTTTTATAGTGAGTCTACAGGGGGACGTGTGTTTTATAGTGAGTCTACAGGGGGAAGTGTGTTTTTATAGTGAGTCTACAGGGGGATGTGTGTTTTTATAGTGAGTCTACAGGGGGAAGTGTGTTTTTATAGTGAGTCTACGGAGGTAAGTGTGTTTTATAGTGAGTGTACAGAGGGAAGTGTAATTTTATAGTGAGTCTACAGAGGTAAGTGTGTGTTATAGTGAGTCTACAGAGGGAAGTGTGTTTTATAGTGAGTTCACAGAGGGAAGTGTGTTTTATAGTTAGTCTACAGAGGTAAATGTGTTTTATAGTGAGTCTACAGGGGGAAGTGTGTTTTATAGTGAGTCTACAGGGGGAAGTGTGTTTTATAGTGAGTTTACAGGGGGAAGTGTAACTTTATAATGAGTTTACAGAGGTAAGTGTGTTTCATAGTGAGTCTACAGGGGGAAGTGTGTTTTTATAGTGAGTCTACAGGGGGAAGTATGTTTTTAGTGAGTCTACAGAGGGAAGTGTGTTTTTATATAGTGTGTATATTTATAGTGAGTCTACAGGGGGAAGTGTGTTTTATAGTGAGTCTACCGGGGGAAGTGTGTTTTATACTGAGGCTACAGGGGGAAGTGTGTTTTTATAGTGAGTCTACAGGGGGAAGTGTGTTTTTATAGTGAGTCTACAGGGGGAAGTGTGTTTTTATAGTGAGTCTAAAGAGGTAAGTGTGTTTTATAGTGAGTCTGCAAAGGGAAGTGTGTTTTTATAGTGAGTCTACAGAGAGAAGTGTGTTTTTATAGTGAGTCTACAGAGGGAAGTGTGTTTTTATAGTGAGTGTATTTTTGTAGTGAGTCTACAGAGGGAGGAGTGTTTTATAGTTAGTCTACAGAGGGAAGTGTGTTTTATAGTGAGGCTACAGGGGGAAGTGTGTTTTTATAGTGAGTCTACAGGGGGATGTGTGTTTTTATAGTGAGTCTACAGGGGGAAGTCTGTTTTTAAAGTGAGTCTACAGAGGGAAGAGTGTTTTATAGTGAGTCTACAGAGGGAAGTGTGTTTTATAGTGAGTTTACAGGGGGAAGTGTGTTTTTATAGTGAGTCTACATGGGGAAGTGTGTTTTATAGTGAGTCTACAGGGTGAAGTGTGTTTTATAGTGAGTCTACAGGGGAAAGTGTGTTTTATAGTGAGTCTACAGGGGGAAGTGTGTTGTTATAGTGAGTCTACAGAGGGAAGTGTGTTATTATAGTGAGTGTATTTTTGTAGTGAGTCTACAGAGGGAAGTGTGTTTTATAGTGAGTCTACAGAGGGAAGAGTGTTTTTATAGTGAGTCTACAGGGGGAAGTGTGTTTTATAGTGATTCTACCGGGGAAGTGTGTTTTATAGTGAGTCTACAGGGGGAAGTGTGTTTTATAGTGAGTCTACAGAGGGAAGAGTGTTTTATAGTGAGTCTACAGAGGGAAGTGTGTTTTATAGTGAGTTTACAGAGGGAAGTGTGTTTTATAGCGAGTCTACAGGGGGAAGTGTGTTTTTATAGTGAGTCTACAGGGGGAAGTGTGTTTTTATAGTGAGTCTACAGGGGGAAGTGTGTTTTTTAGTGAGTCTACAGGGGGAAGTGTGTTTTATAGTGAGTCTACAGGGGAAAGTGTGTTTTATAGTGAGTCTACAGGGGGAAGTGTGTTTTTATAGTGAGTCTACAGGGGGAAGTATGTTTTTATAGTGAGTCTACAGGGGGAAGTGTGTTTTATAGTGAGTCTACAGGGGGAAGTGTGTTTTATAGTCAGTCTACAGGGGAAAGTGTGTTTATAGTGAGTCTACAGGGGGAAGTGTGTTTTTATAGTGAGTCTACAGAGGGAAGTTTGTTTTTATAGTGAGTGTATTTTTGTAGTGAGTCTACAGAGGGAAGTGTGTTTTATAGTGAGTCTACAGAGGGAAGAGTGTTTTTATAGTGAGTCTACAGGGGGAAGTGTGTTTTTATAGTGAGTCTACAGGGGGATGTGTGTTTTTATAGTGAGTCTACAGGGGGAAGTGTGTTTTTATAGTGAGTCTACAGAGGTAAGTGTGTTTTATAGTGAGTGTACAGAGGGAAGTGTAATTTTATAGTGAGTCTACAGAGGTAAGTGTGTTTTATAGTGAGTCTACAGAGGGAAGTGTGTTTTATAGTGAGTTCACAGAGGGAAGTGTGTTTTATAGTGAGTCTACAGAGGTAAATGTGTTTTATAGTGAGTCTACAGGGGGAAGTGTGTTTTATAGTGAGTCTACAGAAGGAAGTGTGTTTTATAGTGAGTTTACAGGGGGAAGTGTAACTTTATAATGAGTTTACAGAGGTAAGTGTGTTTCATAGTGAGTCTACAGGGGGAAGTGTGTTTTTATAGTGAGTCTACAGGGGGAAGTATGTTTTTAGTGAGTCTACAGAGGGAAGTGTGTTTTTATATAGTGTGTATATTTATAGTGAGTCTACAGGGGGAAGTGTGTTTTATAGTGAGTCTACCGGGGGAAGTGTGTTTTATACTGAGGCTACAGGGGGAAGTGTGTTTTTATAGTGAGTCTACAGGGGGAAGTGTGTTTTTATAGTGAGTCTACAGGGGGAAGTGTGTTTTTATAGTGAGTCTAAAGAGGTAAGTGTGTTTTATAGTGAGTCTGCAAAGGGAAGTGTGTTTTTATAGTGATTCTACAGAGAGAAGTGTGTTTTTATAGTGAGTCTACAGAGGGAAGTGTGTTTTTATAGTGAGTGTATTTTTGTAGTGAGTCTACAGAGGGAGGAGTGTTTTATAGTTAGTCTACAGAGGGAAGTGTGTTTTATAGTGAGGCTACAGGGGGAAGTGTGTTTTTATAGTGAGTCTACAGGGGGATGTGTGTTTTTATAGTGAGTCTACAGGGGGAAGTCTGTTTTTAAAGTGAGTCTACAGAGGGAAGAGTGTTTTATAGTGAGTCTACAGAGGGAAGTGTGTTTTATAGTGAGTTTACAGGGGGAAGTGTGTTTTTATAGTGAGTCTACATGGGGAAGTGTGTTTTATAGTGAGTCTACAGGGTGAAGTGTGTTTTATAGTGAGTCTACAGGGGAAAGTGTGTTTTATAGTGAGTCTACAGGGGGAAGTGTGTTGTTATAGTGAGTCTACAGAGGGAAGTGTGTTATTATAGTGAGTGTATTTTTGTAGTGAGTCTACAGAGGGAAGTGTGTTTTATAGTGAGTCTACAGAGGGAAGAGTGTTTTTATAGTGAGTCTACAGGGGGAAGTGTGTTTTATAGTGAGTCTACCGGGGAAGTGTGTTTTATAGTGAGTCTACAGGGGGAAGTGTGTTTTATAGTGAGTCTACAGAGGGAAGAGTGTTTTATAGTGAGTCTACAGAGGGAAGTGTGTTTTATAGTGAGTTTACAGAGGGAAGTGTGTTTTATAGCGAGTCTACAGGGGGAAGTGTGTTTTTATAGTGAGTCTACAGGGGGAAGTGTGTTTTTATAGTGAGTCTACAGGGGGAAGTGTGTTTTTTAGTGAGTCTACAGGGGGAAGTGTGTTTTATAGTGAGTCTACAGGGGAAAGTGTGTTTTATAGTGAGTCTACAGGGGGAAGTGTGTTTTTATAGTGAGTCTACAGGGGGAAGTATGTTTTTATAGTGAGTCTACAGGGGGAAGTGTGTTTTATAGTGAGTCTACAGGGGGAATTGTGTTTTATAGTCAGTCTACAGGGGAAAGTGTGTTTATAGTGAGTCTACAGGGGGAAGTGTGTTTTTATAGTGAGTCTACAGAGGGAAGTTTGTTTTTATAGTGAGTGTATTTTTGTAGTGAGTCTACAGAGGGAAGTGTGTTTTATAGTGAGTCTACAGAGGGAAGTTTGTTTTATAGTGAGTCTACCGGGGAAGTGTGTTTTATAGTGAGTCTACAGGGGGAAGTGTGTTTTTATAGTGAGTCTACAGGGGGAAATTTGTTTTTATAGTGAGTCTACAGGGGGAAGTGTGTTTTTATAGTGAGTCTACAGGGGGACGTGTGTTTTATAGTGAGTCTACAGGGGGAAGTGTGTTTTTATAGTGAGTCTACAGGGGGATGTGTGTTTTTATAGTGAGTCTACAGGGGGAAGTGTGTTTTTATAGTGAGTCTACAGAGGTAAGTGTGTTTTATAGTGAGTTTACAGAGGGAAGTGTAATTTTATAGTGAGTCTACAGAGGTAAGTGTGTTTTATAGTGAGTCTACAGAGGGAAGTGTGTTTTATAGTGAGTTCACAGAGGGAAGTGTGTTTTATAGTGAGTCTACAGAGGTAAATGTGTTTTATAGTGAGTCTACAGGGGGAAGTGTGTTTTATAGTGAGTCTACAGGGGGAAGTGTGTTTTATAGTGAGTTTACAGGGGGAAGTGTAACTTTATAATGAGTCTACAGAGGTAAGTGTGTTTTATAGTGAGTCTACAGGGGGAAGTGTGTTTTTATAGTGAGTCTACAGGGGGAAGTATGTTTTTAGTGAGTCTACAGAGGGAAGTGTGTTTTTATATAGTCTGTATATTTATAGTGAGTCTACAGGGGGAAGTGTGTTTTATAGTGAGTCTACCGGGGGAAGTGTGTTTTATAGTGAGGCTACAGGGGGAAGTGTGTTTTTATAGTGAGTCTGCAGGGGGAAGTGTGTTTTTATAGTGAGTCTACAGAGAGAAGTGTGTTTTTATAGTGAGTCTACAGAGGGAAGTGTGTTTTTATAGTGAGCGTATTTTTGTAGTGAGTCTACAGAGGGAGGAGTGTTTTATAGTTAGTCTACAGAGGGAAGTGTGTTTTATAGTGAGTCTACAGGGGGAAGTGTAACTTTATACTGAGTCTACAAAGGTAAGTGTGTTTTATAGTGAGTCTACAGAGGGAAGTTTAATTTTATAGTGAGTCTACAGAGGTAAGTGTGTTTTATAGTGAGTCTGCAAAGGGAAGTGTGTTTTTATAGTGAGTCTACAGAGAGAAGTGTGTTTTTATAGTGAGTCTACAAAGGGAATTGTGTTTTTATAGTGAGTGTATTTTTGTAGTGAGTCTACAGGGGGAAGTGTGTTTTATAGTGAGTCTACAGAGGGAAGTGTGTTTTATAGTGAGTCTACAGGGGGAAGTGTGTTTTTATAGTGAGTCTACAGAGAGAAGTGTGTTTTTATAGTGAGTCTACAGATGGAAGTTTGTTTTTATAGTGAGTGTATTTTTGTAGTGAGTCTACAGAGGGAAGTGTGTTTTATAGTGAGTCTACAGAGGGAAGAGTGTTTTTATAGTGAGTCTACAGGGGGAAGTGTGTTTTATAGTGAGTCTACAGGGGGAAGTGTGTTTTTATAGTGAGTCTACAGGGGAAAGTGTGTTTTTATAGTGAGTCTACAGGGGGAAGTGTGTTTTATAGTGAGTGTACAGGGGGAAGTGTGTTTTACAGTCAGTCTACAGGGGAAAGTGTGTTTATAGTGAGTCTGTAGGGGGAAGTGTGTTTTTATAGTGAGTCTACAGAGGGAAGTTTGTTTTTATAGTGAGTGTATTTTTGTAGTGAGTCTACAGAGGGAAGTGTGTTTTATAGTGAGTCTACAGAGGGAAGAGTGTTTTTATAGTGAGTCTACAGGGGGAAGTGTGTTTTATAGTGAGTCTACCGGGGAAGTGTGTTTTATAGTGAGTCTACAGGGGGAAGTGTGTTTTTATAGTGAGTCTACAGGGGGAAATTTGTTTTTATAGTGAGTCTACAGGGGGAAGTGTGTTTTTATAGTGAGTCTACAGGGGGACGTGTGTTTTATAGTGAGTCTACAGGGGGAAGTGTGTTTTTATAGTGAGTCTACAGGGGGAAGTATGTTTTTTAGTGAGTCTACAGAGGGAAGTGTGTTTTTATATAGTGTGTATATTTATAGTGAGTCTACAGGGGGAAGTGTGTTTTATAGTGAGTCTACCGGGGGAAGTGTGTTTTATAGTGAGGCTACAGGGGGAAGTGTGTTTTTATAGTGAGTCTACAGGGGGATGTGTGTTTTTATAGTGAGTCTACAGGGGGAAGTCTGTTTTTAAAGTGAGTTTACAGGGGGAAGTGTGTTTTTATAGTGAGTCTACATGGGGAAGTGTGTTTTATAGTGAGTTTACAGGGGGAAGTGTAACTTTATAATGAGTCTACAGAGGTAAGTGTGTTTCATAGTGAGTCTACAGGGGGAAGTGTGTTTTTAGTGAGTCTACAGAGGGAAGTGTGTTTTTATATAGTTTGTATATTTATAGTGAGTCTACAGGGGGAAGTGTGTTTTATAGTGAGTCTACCGGGGGAAGTGTGTTTTATAGTGAGGCTACAGGGGGAAGTGTGTTTTTATAGTGAGTCTACAGGGGGAAGTGTGTTTTTATAGTGAGTCTACAGGGGGAAGTGTGTTTTTATAGTGAGTCTAAAGAGGTAAGTGTGTTTTATAGTGAGTCTGCAAAGGGAAGTGTGTTTTTATAGTGAGTCTACAGAGAGAAGTGTGTTTTTATAGTGAGTCTACAGAGGGAAGTGTGTTTTTATAGTGAGTGTATTTTTGTAGTGAGTCTACAGAGGGAGGAGTGTTTTATAGTTAGTCTACAGAGGGAAGTGTGTTTTATAGAGAGTCTACAGGGGGAAGTGTGTTTTATAGTGAGGCTACAGGGGGAAGTGTGTTTTTATAGTGAGTCTACAGGGGGATGTGTGTTTTTATAGTGAGTCTACAGGGGGAAGTCTGTTTTTAAAGTGAGTCTACAGAGGGAAGAGTGTTTTATAGTGAGTCTACAGAGGGAAGTGTGTTTTATAGTGAGTTTACAGGGGGAAGTGTGTTTTTATAGTGAGTCTACATGGGGAAGTGTGTTTTATAGTGAGTCTACAGGGTGAAGTGTGTTTTATAGTGAGTCTACAGGGGAAAGTGTGTTTTATAGTGAGTCTACAGGGGGAAGTGTGTTGTTATAGTGAGTCTACAGGGGGAAGTATGTTTTTTAGTGAGTCTACAGAGGGAAGTGTGTTTTTATATAGTGTGTATATTTATAGTGAGTCTACAGGGGGAAGTGTGTTTTATAGTGAGTCTACCGGGGGAAGTGTGTTTTATAGTGAGGCTACAGGGGGAAGTGTGTTTTTATAGTGAGTCTACAGGGGGATGTGTGTTTTTATAGTGAGTCTACAGGGGGAAGTCTGTTTTTAAAGTGAGTCTACAGAGGGAAGAGTGTTTTATAGTGAGTCTACAGAGGGAAGCGTGTTTTATAGTGAGTTTACAGGGGGAAGTGTGTTTTTATAGTGAGTCTACATGGGGAAGTGTGTTTTATAGGGAGTTTACAGGGGGAAGTGTAACTTTATAATGAGTCTACAGAGGTAAGTGTGTTTCATAGTGAGTCTACAGGGGGAAGTGTGTTTTTAGTGAGTCTACAGAGGGAAGTGTGTTTTTATATAGTTTGTATATTTATAGTGAGTCTACAGGGGGAAGTGTGTTTTATAGTGAGTCTACCGGGGGAAGTGTGTTTTATAGTGAGGCTACAGGGGGAAGTGTGTTTTTATAGTGAGTCTACAGGGGGAAGTGTGTTTTTATAGTGAGTCTACAGGGGGAAGTGTGTTTTTATAGTGAGTCTAAAGAGGTAAGTGTGTTTTATAGTGAGTCTGCAAAGGGAAGTGTGTTTTTATAGTGAGTCTACAGAGAGAAGTGTGTTTTTATATTGAGTCTACAGAGGGAAGTGTGTTTTTATAGTGAGTGTATTTTTGTAGTGAGTCTACAGAGGGAGGAGTGTTTTATAGTTAGTCTACAGAGGGAAGTGTGTTTTATAGAGAGTCTACAGGGGGAAGTGTGTTTTATAGTGAGGCTACAGGGGGAAGTGTGTTTTTATAGTGAGTCTACAGGGGGATGTGTGTTTTTATAGTGAGTCTACAGGGGGAAGTCTGTTTTTAAAGTGAGTCTACAGAGGGAAGAGTGTTTTATAGTGAGTCTACAGAGGGAAGTGTGTTTTATAGTGAGTTTACAGGGGGAAGTGTGTTTTTATAGTGAGTCTACATGGGGAAGTGTGTTTTATAGTGAGTCTACAGGGTGAAGTGTGTTTTATAGTGAGTCTACAGGGGAAAGTGTGTTTTATAGTGAGTCTACAGGGGGAAGTGTGTTGTTATAGTGAGTCTACAGAGGGAAGTGTGTTATTATAGTGAGTGTATTTTTGTAGTGAGTCTACAGAGGGAAGTGTGTTTTATAGTGAGTCTACAGAGGGAAGAGTGTTTTTATATAGTGTGTATATTTATAGTGAGTCTACAGGGGGAAGTGTGTTTTATAGTGAGTCTACCGGGGGAAGTGTGTTTTATAGTGAGGCTACAGGGGGAAGTGTGTTTTTATAGTGAGTCTACAGGGGGATGTGTGTTTTTATAGTGAGTCTACAGGGGGAAGTCTGTTTTTAAAGTGAGTCTACAGAGGGAAGAGTGTTTTATAGTGAGTCTACAGAGGGAAATGTGTTTTATAGTGAGTCTACAGGGGAAAGTGTGTTTTATAGTGAGTCTACAGGGGGAAGTGTGTTGTTATAGTGAGTCTACAGAGGGAAGTGTGTTATTATAGTGAGTGTATTTTTGTAGTTAGTCTACAGAGGGAAGTGTGTTTTATAGTGAGTCTACAGAGGGAAGAGTGTTTTTATAGTGAGTCTACAGGGGGAAGTGTGTTTTATAGTGAGTCTACCGGGGAAGTGTGTTTTATAGTGAGTCTACAGGGGGAAGTGTGTTTTATAGTGAGTCTACAGAGGGAAGAGTGTTTTATAGTGAGTCTACAGAGGGAAGTGTGTTTTATAGTGAGTTTACAGAGGGAAGTGTGTTTTATAGCGAGTCTACAGGGGGAAGTGTGTTTTTATAGTGAGTCTACAGGGGGAAGTGTGTTTTTATAGTGAGTCTACAGGGGGAAGTGTGTTTTTTAGTGAGTCTACAGGGGGAAGTGTGTTTTATAGTGAGTCTACAGGGGAAAGTGTGTTTTATAGTGAGTCTACAGGGGGAAGTGTGTTTTTATAGTGAGTCTACAGGGGGAAGTGTGTTTTTATAGTGAGTCTACAGGGGGAAGTGTGTTTTATAGTGAGTCTACAGGGGGAAGTGTGTTTTATAGTCAGTCTACAGGGGAAAGTGTGTTTATAGTGAGTCTACAGAGGGAAGTTTGTTTTTATAGTGAGTGTATTTTTGTAGTGAGTCTACAGAGGGAAGTGTGTTTTATAGTGAGTCTACAGAGGGAAGAGTGTTTTTATAGTGAGTCTACAGGGGGAAGTGTGTTTTATAGTGAGTCTACCGGGGAAGTGTGTTTTATAGTGAGTCTACAGGGGGAAGTGTGTTTTTATAGTGAGTCTACAGGGGGAAATTTGTTTTTATAGTGAGTCTACAGGGGGAAGTGTGTTTTTATAGTGAGTCTACAGGGGGACGTGTGTTTTATAGTGAGTCTACAGGGGGAAGTGTGTTTTTATAGTGAGTCTACAGGGGGATGTGTGTTTTTATAGTGAGTCTACAGGGGGAAGTGTGTTTTTATAGTGAGTCTACAGAGGTAAGTGTGTTTTATAGTGAGTGTACAGAGGGAAGTGTAATTTTATAGTGAGTCTACAGAGGTAAGTGTGTTTTATAGTGAGTCTACAGAGGGAAGTGTGTTTTATAGTGAGTTCACAGAGGGAAGTGTGTTTTATAGTGAGTCTACAGAAATAAATGTGTTTTATAGTGAGTCTACAGGGGGAAGTGTGTTTTATAGTGAGTCTACAGGGGGAAGTGTGTTTTATAGTGAGTTTACAGGGGGAAGTGTAACTTTATAATGAGTCTACAGAGGTAAGTGTGTTTCATAGTGAGTCTACAGGGGGAAGTGTGTTTTTATAGTGAGTCTACAGGGGGAAGTATGTTTTTAGTGAGTCTACAGAGGGAAGTGTGTTTTTATATAGTGTGTATATTTATAGTGAGTCTACAGGGGGAAGTGTGTTTTATAGTGAGTCTACCGGGGGAAGTGTGTTTTATAGTGAGGCTACAGGGGGAAGTGTGTTTTTATAGTGAGTCTACAGGGGGAAGTGTGTTTTTATAGTGAGTCTACAGGGGGAAGTGTGTTTTTATAGTGAGTCTAAAGAGGTAAGTGTGTTTTATAGTGAGTCTGCAAAGGGAAGTGTGTTTTTATAGTGAGTCTACAGAGAGAAGTGTGTTTTTATAGTGAGTCTACAGAGGGAAGTGTGTTTTATAGAGAGTCTACAGGGGGAAGTGTGTTTTATAGTGAGGCTACAGGGGGAAGTGTGTTTTTATAGTGAGTCTACAGGGGGATGTGTGTTTTTATAGTGAGTCTACAGGGGGAAGTCTGTTTTTATAGTGAGTCTACAGGGGGAAGTGTGTTTTTATAGTGAGTCTGTAGGGGGAAGTGTGTTTTTATAGTGAGTCTACAGAGGGAAGTTTGTTTTTATAGTGAGTGTATTTTTGTAGTGAGTCTACAGAGGGAAGTGTGTTTTATAGTGAGTCTACAGAGGGAAGAGTGTTGTTATAGTGAGTCTACAGGGGGAAGTGTGTTTTATAGTGAGTCTACCGGGGATGTGTGTTTTATAGTGAGTCTACAGGGGGAAGTGTGTTTTTATAGTGAGTCTACAGGGGGAAATTTGTTTTTATAGTGAGTCTACAGGGGGAAGTGTGTTTTTATAGTGAGTCTACAGGGGGACGTGTGTTTTATAGTGAGTCTACAGGGGGAAGTGTGTTTTTATAGTGAGTCTACAGGGGGAAGTATGTTTTTTAGTGAGTCTACAGAGGGAAGTGTGTTTTTATATAGTGTGTATATTTATAGTGAGTCTACAGGGGGAAGTGTGTTTTATAGTGAGTCTACCGGGGGAAGTGTGTTTTATAGTGAGGCTACAGGGGGAAGTGTGTTTTATAGCGAGTCTACAGGGGGAAGTGTGTTTTTATAGTGAGTCTACAGGGGGAAGTGTGTTTTTATAGTGAGTCTACAGGGGGAAGTGTGTTTTTTAGTGAGTCTACAGGGGGAAGTGTGTTTTATAGTGAGTCTACAGGGGAAAGTGTGTTTTATAGTGAGTCTACAGGGGGAAGTGTGTTTTTATAGTGAGTCTACAGGGGGAAGTGTGTTTTTATAGTGAGTCTACAGGGGGAAGTGTGTTTTATAGTGAGTCTACAGGGGGAAGTGTGTTTTATAGTCAGTCTACAGGGGAAAGTGTGTTTATAGTGAGTCTACAGAGGGAAGTTTGTTTTTATAGTGAGTGTATTTTTGTAGTGAGTCTACAGAGGGAAGTGTGTTTTATAGTGAGTCTACAGAGGGAAGAGTGTTTTTATAGTGAGTCTACAGGGGGAAGTGTGTTTTATAGTGAGTCTACCGGGGAAGTGTGTTTTATAGTGAGTCTACAGGGGGAAGTGTGTTTTTATAGTGAGTCTACAGGGGGAAATTTGTTTTTATAGTGAGTCTACAGGGGGAAGTGTGTTTTTATAGTGAGTCTACAGGGGGACGTGTGTTTTATAGTGAGTCTACAGGGGGAAGTGTGTTTTTATAGTGAGTCTACAGGGGGATGTGTGTTTTTATAGTGAGTCTACAGGGGGAAGTGTGTTTTTATAGTGAGTCTACAGAGGTAAGTGTGTTTTATAGTGAGTGTACAGAGGGAAGTGTAATTTTATAGTGAGTCTACAGAGGTAAGTGTGTTTTATAGTGAGTCTACAGAGGGAAGTGTGTTTTATAGTGAGTTCACAGAGGGAAGTGTGTTTTATAGTGAGTCTACAGAGGTAAATGTGTTTTATAGTGAGTCTACAGGGGGAAGTGTGTTTTATAGTGAGTCTACAGGGGGAAGTGTGTTTTATAGTGAGTTTACAGGGGGAAGTGTAACTTTATAATGAGTCTACAGAGGTAAGTGTGTTTCATAGTGAGTCTACAGGGGGAAGTGTGTTTTTATAGTGAGTCTACAGGGGGAAGTATGTTTTTAGTGAGTCTACAGAGGGAAGTGTGTTTTTATATAGTGTGTATATTTATAGTGAGTCTACAGGGGGAAGTGTGTTTTATAGTGAGTCTACCGGGGGAAGTGTGTTTTATAGTGAGGCTACAGGGGGAAGTGTGTTTTTATAGTGAGTCTACAGGGGGAAGTGTGTTTTTATAGTGAGTCTACAGGGGGAAGTGTGTTTTTATAGTGAGTCTAAAGAGGTAAGTGTGTTTTATAGTGAGTCTGCAAAGGGAAGTGTGTTTTTATAGTGAGTCTACAGAGAGAAGTGTGTTTTTATAGTGAGTCTACAGAGGGAAGTGTGTTTTATAGAGAGTCTACAGGGGGAAGTGTGTTTTATAGTGAGGCTACAGGGGGAAGTGTGTTTTTATAGTGAGTCTACAGGGGGATGTGTGTTTTTATAGTGAGTCTACAGGGGGAAGTCTGTTTTTATAGTGAGTCTACAGGGGGAAGTGTGTTTTTATAGTGAGTCTGTAGGGGGAAGTGTGTTTTTATAGTGAGTCTACAGAGGGAAGTTTGTTTTTATAGTGAGTGTATTTTTGTAGTGAGTCTACAGAGGGAAGTGTGTTTTATAGTGAGTCTACAGAGGGAAGAGTGTTGTTATAGTGAGTCTACAGGGGGAAGTGTGTTTTATAGTGAGTCTACCGGGGATGTGTGTTTTATAGTGAGTCTACAGGGGGAAGTGTGTTTTTATAGTGAGTCTACAGGGGGAAATTTGTTTTTATAGTGAGTCTACAGGGGGAAGTGTGTTTTTATAGTGAGTCTACAGGGGGACGTGTGTTTTATAGTGAGTCTACAGGGGGAAGTGTGTTTTTATAGTGAGTCTACAGGGGGAAGTATGTTTTTTAGTGAGTCTACAGAGGGAAGTGTGTTTTTATATAGTGTGTATATTTATAGTGAGTCTACAGGGGGAAGTGTGTTTTATAGTGAGTCTACCGGGGGAAGTGTGTTTTATAGTGAGGCTACAGGGGGAAGTGTGTTTTTATAGTGAGTCTACAGGGGGATGTGTGTTTTTATAGTGAGTCTACAGGGGGAAGTCTGTTTTTAAAGTGAGTCTACAGAGGGAAGAGTGTTTTATAGTGAGTCTACAGAGGAAAGCGTGTTTTATAGTGAGTTTACAGGGGGAAGTGTGTTTTTATAGTGAGTCTACATGGGGAAGTGTGTTTTATAGTGAGTTTACAGGGGGAAGTGTAACTTTATAATGAGTCTACAGAGGTAAGTGTGTTTCATAGTGAGTCTACAGGGGGAAGTGTGTTTTTATAGTGAGTCTACAGGGGGAAGTATGTTTTTAGTGAGTCTACAGAGGGAAGTGTGTTTTTATATAGTTTGTATATTTATAGTGAGTCTACAGGGGGAAGTGTGTTTTATAGTGAGTCTACCGGGGGAAGTGTGTTTTATAGTGAGGCTACAGGGGGAAGTGTGTTTTTATAGTGAGTCTACAGGGGGAAGTGTGTTTTTATAGTGAGTCTAAAGAGGTAAGTGTGTTTTATAGTGAGTCTGCAAAGGGAAGTGTGTTTTTATAGTGAGTCTACAGAGAGAAGTGTGTTTTTATAGTGAGTCTACAGAGGGAAGTGTGTTTTTATAGTGAGCGTATTTTTGTAGTGAGTCTACAGAGGGAGGAGTGTTTTATAGTTAGTCTACAGAGGGAAGTGTGTTTTATAGAGAGTCTACAGGGGGAAGTGTGTTTTATAGTGAGGCTACAGGGGGAAGTGTGTTTTTATAGTGAGTCTACAGGGGGATGTGTGTTTTTATAGTGAGTCTACAGGGGGAAGTCTGTTTTTAAAGTGAGTCTACAGAGGGAAGTGTGTTATTATAGTGAGTGTATTTTTGTAGTTAGTCTACAGAGGGAAGTGTGTTTTATAGTGAGTCTACAGAGGGAAGAGTGTTTTTATAGTGAGTCTACAGGGGGAAGTGTGTTTTATAGTGAGTCTACCGGGGAAGTGTGTTTTATAGTGAGTCTACAGGGGGAAGTGTGTTTTATAGTGAGTCTACAGAGGGAAGAGTGTTTTATAGTGAGTCTACAGAGGGAAGTGTGTTTTATAGTGAGTTTACAGAGGGAAGTGTGTTTTATAGCGAGTCTACAGGGGGAAGTGTGTTTTTATAGTGAGTCTACAGGGGGAAGTGTGTTTTTATAGTGAGTCTACAGGGGGAAGTGTGTTTTTTAGTGAGTCTACAGGGGGAAGTGTGTTTTATAGTGAGTCTACAGGGGAAAGTGTGTTTTATAGTGAGTCTACAGGGGGAAGTGTGTTTTTATAGTGAGTCTACAGGGGGAAGTGTGTTTTTATAGTGAGTCTACAGGGGGAAGTGTGTTTTATAGTGAGTCTACAGGGGGAAGTGTGTTTTATAGTCAGTCTACAGGGGAAAGTGTGTTTATAGTGAGTCTACAGAGGGAAGTTTGTTTTTATAGTGAGTGTATTTTTGTAGTGAGTCTACAGAGGGAAGTGTGTTTTATAGTGAGTCTACAGAGGGAAGAGTGTTTTTATAGTGAGTCTACAGGGGGAAGTGTGTTTTATAGTGAGTCTACCGGGGAAGTGTGTTTTATAGTGAGTCTACAGGGGGAAGTGTGTTTTTATAGTGAGTCTACAGGGGGAAATTTGTTTTTATAGTGAGTCTACAGGGGGAAGTGTGTTTTTATAGTGAGTCTACAGGGGGACGTGTGTTTTATAGTGAGTCTACAGGGGGAAGTGTGTTTTTATAGTGAGTCTACAGGGGGATGTGTGTTTTTATAGTGAGTCTACAGGGGGAAGTGTGTTTTTATAGTGAGTCTACAGAGGTAAGTGTGTTATTATAGTGAGTGTATTTTTGTAGTTAGTCTACAGAGGGAAGTGTGTTTTATAGTGAGTCTACAGAGGGAAGAGTGTTTTTATAGTGAGTCTACAGAGAGAAGTGTGTTTTTATAGTGAGTCTACAGAGGGAAGTGTGTTTTTATAGTGAGCGTATTTTTGTAGTGAGTCTACAGAGGGAGGAGTGTTTTATAGTTAGTCTACAGAGGGAAGTGTGTTTTATAGAGAGTCTACAGGGGGAAGTGTGTTTTATAGTGAGGCTACAGGGGGAAGTGTGTTTTTATAGTGAGTCTACAGGGGGATGTGTGTTTTTATAGTGAGTCTACAGGGGGAAGTCTGTTTTTAAAGTGAGTCTACAGAGGGAAGTGTGTTATTATAGTGAGTGTATTTTTGTAGTTAGTCTACAGAGGGAAGTGTGTTTTATAGTGAGTCTACAGAGGGAAGAGTGTTTTTATAGTGAGTCTACAGGGGGAAGTGTGTTTTATAGTGAGTCTACCGGGGAAGTGTGTTTTATAGTGAGTCTACAGGGGGAAGTGTGTTTTATAGTGAGTCTACAGAGGGAAGAGTGTTTTATAGTGAGTCTACAGAGGGAAGTGTGTTTTATAGTGAGTTTACAGAGGGAAGTGTGTTTTATAGCGAGTCTACAGGGGGAAGTGTGTTTTTATAGTGAGTCTACAGGGGGAAGTGTGTTTTTATAGTGAGTCTACAGGGGGAAGTGTGTTTTTTAGTGAGTCTACAGGGGGAAGTGTGTTTTATAGTGAGTCTACAGGGGAAAGTGTGTTTTATAGTGAGTCTACAGGGGGAAGTGTGTTTTTATAGTGAGTCTACAGGGGGAAGTGTGTTTTTATAGTGAGTCTACAGGGGGAAGTGTGTTTTATAGTGAGTCTACAGGGGGAAGTGTGTTTTATAGTCAGTCTACAGGGGAAAGTGTGTTTATAGTGAGTCTACAGAGGGAAGTTTGTTTTTATAGTGAGTGTATTTTTGTAGTGAGTCTACAGAGGGAAGTGTGTTTTATAGTGAGTCTACAGAGGGAAGAGTGTTTTTATAGTGAGTCTACAGGGGGAAGTGTGTTTTATAGTGAGTCTACCGGGGAAGTGTGTTTTATAGTGAGTCTACAGGGGGAAGTGTGTTTTTATAGTGAGTCTACAGGGGGAAATTTGTTTTTATAGTGAGTCTACAGGGGGAAGTGTGTTTTTATAGTGAGTCTACAGGGGGACGTGTGTTTTATAGTGAGTCTACAGGGGGAAGTGTGTTTTTATAGTGAGTCTACAGGGGGATGTGTGTTTTTATAGTGAGTCTACAGGGGGAAGTGTGTTTTTATAGTGAGTCTACAGAGGTAAGTGTGTTTTATAGTGAGTGTACAGAGGGAAGTGTAATTTTATAGTGAGTCTACAGAGGTAAGTGTGTTTTATAGTGAGTCTACAGAGGGAAGTGTGTTTTATAGTGAGTTCACAGAGGGAAGTGTGTTTTATAGTGAGTCTACAGAGGTAAATGTGTTTTATAGTGAGTCTACAGGGGGAAGTGTGTTTTATAGTGAGTCTACAGGGGGAAGTGTGTTTTATAGTGAGTTTACAGGGGGAAGTGTAACTTTATAATGAGTCTACAGAGGTAAGTGTGTTTCATAGTGAGTCTACAGGGGGAAGTGTGTTTTTATAGTGAGTCTACAGGGGGAAGTATGTTTTTAGTGAGTCTACAGAGGGAAGTGTGTTTTTATATAGTGTGTATATTTATAGTGAGTCTACAGGGGGAAGTGTGTTTTATAGTGAGTCTACCGGGGGAAGTGTGTTTTATAGTGAGGCTACAGGGGGAAGTGTGTTTTTATAGTGAGTCTACAGGGGGAAGTGTGTTTTTATAGTGAGTCTACAGGGGGAAGTGTGTTTTTATAGTGAGTCTAAAGAGGTAAGTGTGTTTTATAGTGAGTCTGCAAAGGGAAGTGTGTTTTTATAGTGAGTCTACAGAGAGAAGTGTGTTTTTATAGTGAGTCTACAGAGGGAAGTGTGTTTTATAGAGAGTCTACAGGGGGAAGTGTGTTTTATAGTGAGGCTACAGGGGGAAGTGTGTTTTTATAGTGAGTCTACAGGGGGATGTGTGTTTTTATAGTGAGTCTACAGGGGGAAGTCTGTTTTTATAGTGAGTCTACAGGGGGAAGTGTGTTTTTATAGTGAGTCTGTAGGGGGAAGTGTGTTTTTATAGTGAGTCTACAGAGGGAAGTTTGTTTTTATAGTGAGTGTATTTTTGTAGTGAGTCTACAGAGGGAAGTGTGTTTTATAGTGAGTCTACAGAGGGAAGAGTGTTTTTATAGTGAGTCTACAGGGGGAAGTGTGTTTTATAGTGAGTCTACCGGGGATGTGTGTTTTATAGTGAGTCTACAGGGGGAAGTGTGTTTTTATAGTGAGTCTACAGGGGGAAATTTGTTTTTATAGTGAGTCTACAGGGGGAAGTGTGTTTTTATAGTGAGTCTACAGGGGGACGTGTGTTTTATAGTGAGTCTACAGGGGGAAGTGTGTCTTTATAGTGAGTCTACAGGGGGAAGTATGTTTTTTAGTGAGTCTACAGAGGGAAGTGTGTTTTTATATAGTGTGTATATTTATAGTGAGTCTACAGGGGGAAGTGTGTTTTATAGTGAGTCTACCGGGGGAAGTGTGTTTTATAGTGAGGCTACAGGGGGAAGTGTGTTTTTATAGTGAGTCTACAGGGGGATGTGTGTTTTTATAGTGAGTCTACAGGGGGAAGTCTGTTTTTAAAGTGAGTCTACAGAGGGAAGAGTGTTTTATAGTGAGTCTACAGAGGGAAGCGTGTTTTATAGTGAGTTTACAGGGGGAAGTGTGTTTTTATAGTGAGTCTACATGGGGAAGTGTGTTTTATAGTGAGTTTACAGGGGGAAGTGTAACTTTATAATGAGTCTACAGAGGTAAGTGTGTTTCATAGTGAGTCTACAGGGGGAAGTGTGTTTTTATAGTGAGTCTACAGGGGGAAGTATGTTTTTAGTGAGTCTACAGAGGGAAGTGTGTTTTTATATAGTTTGTATATTTATAGTGAGTCTACAGGGGGAAGTGTGTTTTATAGTGAGTCTACCGGGGGAAGTGTGTTTTATAGTGAGGCTACAGGGGGAAGTGTGTTTTTATAGTGAGTCTACAGGGGGAAGTGTGTTTTTATAGTGAGTCTAAAGAGGTAAGTGTGTTTTATAGTGAGTCTGCAAAGGGAAGTGTGTTTTTATAGTGAGTCTACAGAGAGAAGTGTGTTTTTATAGTGAGTCTACAGAGGGAAGTGTGTTTTTATAGTGAGCGTATTTTTGTAGTGAGTCTACAGAGGGAGGAGTGTTTTATAGTGAGGCTACAGGGGGAAGTGTGTTTTTATAGTGAGTCTACAGGGGGAAGTCTGTTTTTAAAGTGAGTCTACAGAGGGAAGAGTGTTTTATAGTGAGTCTACAGAGGGAAGTGTGTTTTATAGTGAGTTTACAGGGGGAAGTGTGTTTTTATAGTGAGTCTACATGGGGAAGTGTGTTTTATAGTGAGTCTACAGGGTGAAGTGTGTTTTATAGTGAGTCTACAGGGGAAAGTGTGTTTTATAGTGAGTCTACAGGGGGAAGTGTGTTGTTATAGTGAGTCTACAGAGGGAAGTGTGTTATTATAGTGAGTGTATTTTTGTAGTGAGTCTACAGAGGGAAGTGTGTTTTATAGTGAGTCTACAGAGGGAAGAGTGTTTTTATATAGTGTGTATATTTATAGTGAGTCTACAGGGGGAAGTGTGTTTTATAGTGAGTCTACCGGGGGAAGTGTGTTTTGTAGTGAGGCTACAGGGGGAAGTGTGTTTTTATAGTGAGTCTACAGGGGGATGTGTGTTTTTATAGTGAGTCTACAGGGGGAAGTCTGTTTTTAAAGTGAGTCTACAGAGGGAAGAGTGTTTTATAGTGAGTCTACAGAGGGAAGTGTGTTTTATAGTGAGTCTACAGGGGAAAGTGTGTTTTATAGTGAGTCTACAGGGGGAAGTGTGTTGTTATAGTGAGTGTACAGAGGGAAGTGTGTTATTATAGTGAGTGTATTTTTGTAGTTAGTCTACAGAGGGAAGTGTGTTTTATAGTGAGTCTACAGAGGGAAGAGTGTTTTTATAGTGAGTCTACAGGGGGAAGTGTGTTTTATAGTGAGTCTACAGGGGGAAGTGTGTTTTTATAGTGAGTCTACAGGGGGAAGTGTGTTTTTATAGTGAGTCTACAGGGGGAAGTGTGTTTTTATAGTGAGTCTAAAGAGGTAAGTGTGTTTTATAGTGAGTCTTCAAAGGGAAGTGTGTTTTTATAGTGAGTCTACAGAGAGAAGTGTGTTTTTATAGTGAGTCTACAGAGGGAAGTGTGTTTTATAGAGAGTCTACAGGGGGAAGTGTGTTTTATAGTGAGGCTACAGGGGGAAGTGTGTTTTTATAGTGAGTCTACAGGGGGATGTGTGTTTTTATAGTGAGTCTACAGGGGGAAGTCTGTTTTTAAAGTGAGTCTACAGAGGGAAGAGTGTTTTATAGTGAGTCTACAGAGGGAAGTGTGTTTTATAGTGAGTTTACAGGGGGAAGTGTGTTTTTATAGTGAGTCTACATGGGGAAGTGTGTTTTATAGTGAGTCTACAGGGTGAAGTGTGTTTTATAGTGAGTCTACAGGGGAAAGTGTGTTTTATAGTGAGTCTACAGGGGGAAGTGTGTTGTTATAGTGAGTCTACAGAGGGAAGTGTGTTATTATAGTGAGTGTATTTTTGTAGTGAGTCTACAGAGGGAAGAGTGTTTTATAGTGAGTCTACAGAGGGAAGTGTGTTTTATAGTGAGTCTACAGAGGGAAGTGTGTTTTATAGCGAGTCTACAGGGGGAAGTGTGTTTTTATAGTGAGTCTACAGGGGGAAGTGTGTTTTTATAGTGAGTCTACAGGGGGAAGTGTGTTTTTTAGTGAGTCTACAGGGGGAAGTGTGTTTTATAGTGAGTCTACAGGGGAAAGTGTGTTTTATAGTGAGTCTACAGGGGGAAGTGTGTTTTTATAGTGAGTCTACAGGGGGAAGTATGTTTTTATAGTGAGTCTACAGGGGGAAGTGTGTTTTATAGTGAGTCTACAGGGGGAAGTGTGTTTTATAGTCAGTCTACAGGGGAAAGTGTGTTTATAGTGAGTCTACAGGGGGATGTGTGTTTTTATAGTGAGTCTACAGAGGGAAGTTTGTTTTTATAGTGAGTGTATTTTTGTAGTGAGTCTACAGAGGGAAGTGTGTTTTATAGTGAGTCTACAGAGGGAAGAGTGTTTTTATAGTGAGTCTACAGGGGGAAGTTTGTTTTATAGTGAGTCTACCGGGGAAGTGTGTTTTATAGTGAGTCTACAGGGGGAAGTGTGTTTTTATAGTGAGTCTACAGGGGGAAATTTGTTTTTATAGTGAGTCTACAGGGGGAAGTGTGTTTTTATAGTGAGTCTACAGGGGGACGTGTGTTTTATAGTGAGTCTACAGGGGGAAGTGTGTTTTTATAGTGAGTCTACAGGGGGATGTGTGTTTTTATAGTGAGTCTACAGGGGGAAGTCTGTTTTTAAAGTGAGTCTACAGAGGGAAGAGTGTTTTATAGTGAGTCTACAGAGGGAAGTGTGTTTTATAGTGAGTCTACAGGGGAAAGTGTGTTTTATAGTGAGTCTACAGGGGGAAGTGTGTTGTTATAGTGAGTCTACAGAGGGAAGTGTGTTATTATAGTGAGTGTATTTTTGTAGTTAGTCTACAGAGGGAAGTGTGTTTTATAGTGAGTCTACAGAGGGAAGTGTGTTTTATAGTGAGTCTACCGGGGAAGTGTGTTTTATAGTGAGTCTACAGGGGGAAGTGTGTTTTATAGTGAGTCTACAGAGGGAAGAGTGTTTTATAGTGAGTCTACAGAGGGAAGTGTGTTTTATAGTGAGTTTACAGAGGGAAGTGTGTTTTATAGCGAGTCTACAGGGGGAAGTGTGTTTTTATAGTGAGTCTACAGGGGGAAGTGTGTTTTTATAGTGAGTCTACAGGGGGAAGTGTGTTTTTTAGTGAGTCTACAGGGGGAAGTGTGTTTTATAGTGAGTCTACAGGGGAAAGTGTGTTTTATAGTGAGTCTACAGGGGGAAGTGTGTTTTTATAGTGAGTCTACAGGGGGAAGTGTGTTTTTATAGTGAGTCTACAGGGGGAAGTGTGTTTTATAGTGAGTCTACAGGGGGAAGTGTGTTTTATAGTCAGTCTACAGGGGAAAGATGTGTTTATAGTGAGTCTACAGAGGGAAGTTTGTTTTTATAGTGAGTGTATTTTTGTAGTGAGTCTACAGAGGGAAGTGTGTTTTATAGTGAGTCTACAGAGGGAAGAGTGTTTTTATAGTGAGTCTACAGGGGGAAGTGTGTTTTATAGTGAGTCTACCGGGGAAGTGTGTTTTATAGTGAGTCTACAGGGGGAAGTGTGTTTTTATAGTGAGTCTACAGGGGGAAATTTGTTTTTATAGTGAGTCTACAGGGGGAAGTGTGTTTTTATAGTGAGTCTACAGGGGGACGTGTGTTTTATAGTGAGTCTACAGGGGGAAGTGTGTTTTTATAGTGAGTCTACAGGGGGATGTGTGTTTTTATAGTGAGTCTACAGGGGGAAGTGTGTTTTTATAGTGAGTCTACAGAGGTAAGTGTGTTTTATAGTGAGTGTACAGAGGGAAGTGTAATTTTATAGTGAGTCTACAGAGGTAAGTGTGTTTTATAGTGAGTCTACAGGGGGAAGTGTGTTGTTATAGTGAGTCTACAGAGGGAAGTGTGTTATTATAGTGAGTGTATTTTTGTAGTTAGTCTACAGAGGGAAGTGTGTTTTATAGTGAGTCTACAGAGGGAAGTGTGTTTTATAGTGAGTCTACCGGGGAAGTGTGTTTTATAGTGAGTCTACAGGGGGAAGTGTGTTTTATAGTGAGTCTACAGAGGGAAGAGTGTTTTATAGTGAGTCTACAGAGGGAAGTGTGTTTTATAGTGAGTTTACAGAGGGAAGTGTGTTTTATAGCGAGTCTACAGGGGGAAGTGTGTTTTTATAGTGAGTCTACAGGGGGAAGTGTGTTTTTATAGTGAGTCTACAAGGGGAAGTGTGTTTTTTAGTGAGTCTACAGGGGGAAGTGTGTTTTATAGTGAGTCTACAGGGGAAAGTGTGTTTTATAGTGAGTCTACAGGGGGAAGTGTGTTTTTATAGTGAGTCTACAGGGGGAAGTGTGTTTTTATAGTGAGTCTACAGGGGGAAGTGTGTTTTATAGTGAGTCTACAGGGGGAAGTGTGTTTTATAGTGAGTCTACAGAGGGAAGTTTGTTTTTATAGTGAGTGTATTTTTGTAGTGAGTCTACAGAGGGAAGTGTGTTTTATAGTGAGTCTACAGAGGGAAGAGTGTTTTTATAGTGAGTCTACAGGGGGAAGTGTGTTTTATAGTGAGTCTACCGGGGAAGTGTGTTTTATAGTGAGTCTACAGGGGGAAGTGTGTTTTTATAGTGAGTCTACAGGGGGAAATTTGTTTTTATAGTGAGTCTACAGGGGGAAGTGTGTTTTTATAGTGAGTCTACAGGGGGACGTGTGTTTTATAGTGAGTCTACAGGGGGAAGTGTGTTTTTATAGTGAGTCTACAGGGGGATGTGTGTTTTTATAGTGAGTCTACAGGGGGAAGTGTGTTTTTATAGTGAGTCTACAGAGGTAAGTGTGTTTTATAGTGAGTGTACAGAGGGAAGTGTAATTTTATAGTGAGTCTACAGAGGTAAGTGTGTTTTATAGTGAGTCTACAGAGGGAAGTGTGTTTTATAGTGAGTTCACAGAGGGAAGTGTGTTTTATAGTGAGTCTACAGAGGTAAATGTGTTTTATAGTGAGTCTACAGGGGGAAGTGTGTTTTATAGTGAGTCTACAGGGGGAAGTGTGTTTTATAGTGAGTTTACAGGGGGAAGTGTAACTTTATAATGAGTCTACAGAGGTAAGTGTGTTTCATAGTGAGTCTACAGGGGGAAGTGTGTTTTTATAGTGAGTCTACAGGGGGAAGTATGTTTTTAGTGAGTCTACAGAGGGAAGTGTGTTTTTATATAGTGTGTATATTTATAGTGAGTCTACAGGGGGAAGTGTGTTTTATAGTGAGTCTACCGGGGGAAGTGTGTTTTATAGTGAGGCTACAGGGGGAAGTGTGTTTTTATAGTGAGTCTACAGGGGGAAGTGTGTTTTTATAGTGAGTCTACAGGGGGAAGTGTGTTTTTATAGTGAGTCTAAAGAGGTAAGTGTGTTTTATAGTGAGTCTGCAAAGGGAAGTGTGTTTTTATAGTGAGTCTACAGAGAGAAGTGTGTTTTTATAGTGAGTCTACAGAGGGAAGTGTGTTTTATAGAGAGTCTACAGGGGGAAGTGTGTTTTATAGTGAGGCTACAGGGGGAAGTGTGTTTTTATAGTGAGTCTACAGGGGGATGTGTGTTTTTATAGTGAGTCTACAGGGGGAAGTCTGTTTTTAAAGTGAGTCTACAGAGGGAAGAGTGTTTTATAGTGAGTCTACAGAGGGAAGTGTGTTTTATAGTGAGTTTACAGGGGGAAGTGTGTTTTTATAGTGAGTCTACATGGGGAAGTGTGTTTTATAGTGAGTCTACAGGGTGAAGTGTGTTTTATAGTGAGTCTACAGGGGAAAGTGTGTTTTATAGTGAGTCTACAGGGGGAAGTGTGTTGTTATAGTGAGTCTACAGAGGGAAGTGTGTTATTATAGTGAGTGTATTTTTGTAGTGAGTCTACAGAGGGAAGTGTGTTTTATAGTGAGTCTACAGAGGGAAGAGTGTTTTTATAGTGAGTCTACAGGGGGAAGTGTGTTTTATAGTGAGTCTACCGGGGAAGTGTGTTTTATAGTGAGTCTACAGGGGGAAGTGTGTTTTATAGTGAGTCTACAGAGGGAAGAGTGTTTTATAGTGAGTCTACAGAGGGAAGTGTGTTTTATAGTGAGTTTACAGAGGGAAGTGTGTTTTATAGCGAGTCTACAGGGGGAAGTGTGTTTTTATAGTGAGTCTACAGGGGGAAGTGTGTTTTTTAGTGAGTCTACAGGGGGAAGTGTGTTTTATAGTGAGTCTACAGGGGAAAGTGTGTTTTATAGTGAGTCTACAGGGGGAAGTGTGTTTTTATAGTGAGTCTACAGGGGGAAGTATGTTTTTATAGTGAGTCTACAGGGGGAAGTGTGTTTTATAGTGAGTCTACAGGGGGAAGTGTGTTTTATAGTCAGTCTACAGGGGAAAGTGTGTTTATAGTGAGTCTACAGGGGGAAGTGTGTTTTTATAGTGAGTCTACAGAGGGAAGTTTGTTTTTATAGTGAGTGTATTTTTGTAGTGAGTCTACAGAGGGAAGTGTGTTTTATAGTGAGTCTACAGAGGGAAGAGTGTTTTTATAGTGAGTCTACAGGGGGAAGTTTGTTTTATAGTGAGTCTACCGGGGAAGTGTGTTTTATAGTGAGTCTACAGGGGGAAGTGTGTTTTTATAGTGAGTCTACAGGGGGAAATTTGTTTTTATAGTGAGTCTACAGGGGGAAGTGTGTTTTTATAGTGAGTCTACAGGGGGACGTGTGTTTTATAGTGAGTCTACAGGGGGAAGTGTGTTTTTATAGTGAGTCTACAGGGGGATGTGTGTTTTTATAGTGAGTCTACAGGGGGAAGTGTGTTTTTATAGTGAGTCTACAGAGGTAAGTGTGTTTTATAGTGAGTTTACAGAGGGAAGTGTAATTTTATAGTGAGTCTACAGAGGTAAGTGTGTTTTATAGTGAGTCTACAGAGGGAAGTGTGTTTTATAGTGAGTTCACAGAGGGAAGTGTGTTTTATAGTGAGTCTACAGAGGTAAATGTGTTTTATAGTGAGTCTACAGGGGGAGGTGTGTTTTATAGTGAGTCTACAGGGGGAAGTGTGTTTTATAGTGAGTTTACAGGGGGAAGTGTAACTTTATAATGAGTCTACAGAGGTAAGTGTGTTTTATAGTGAGTCTACAGGGGGAAGTGTGTTTTTATAGTGAGTCTACAGGGGGAAGTATGTTTTTAGTGAGTCTACAGAGGGAAGTGTGTTTTTATATAGTGTGTATATTTATAGTGAGTCTACAGGGGGAAGTGTGTTTTATAGTGAGTCTACCGGGGGAAGTGTGTTTTATAGTGAGGCTACAGGGGGAAGTGTGTTTTTATAGTGAGTCTGCAGGGGGAAGTGTGTTTTTATAGTGAGTCTACAGAGAGAAGTGTGTTTTTATAGTGAGTCTACAGAGGGAAGTGTGTTTTTATAGTGAGCGTATTTTTGTAGTGAGTCTACAGAGGGAGGAGTGTTTTATAGTTAGTCTACAGAGGGAAGTGTGTTTTATAGTGAGTCTACAGGGGGAAGTGTAACTTTATACTGAGTCTACAAAGGTAAGTGTGTTTTTTAGTGAGTCTACAGAGGGAAGTTTAATTTTATAGTGAGTCTACAGAGGTAAGTGTGTTTTATAGTGAGTCTGCAAAGGGAAGTGTGTTTTTATAGTGAGTCTACAGAGAGAAGTGTGTTTTTATAGTGAGTCTACAAAGGGAATTGTGTTTTTATAGTGAGTGTATTTTTGTAGTGAGTCTACAGGGGGAAGTGTGTTTTATAGTGAGTCTACAGAGGGAAGTGTGTTTTATAGTGAGTCTACAGGGGGAAGTGTGTTTTTATAGTGAGTCTACAGAGAGAAGTGTGTTTTTATAGTGAGTCTACAGAGGGAAGTTTGTTTTTATAGTGAGTGTATTTTTGTAGTGAGTCTACAGAGGGAAGTGTGTTTTATAGTGAGTCTACAGAGGGAAGAGTGTTTTTATAGTGAGTCTACAGGGGGAAGTGTGTTTTATAGTGAGTCTACAGGGGGAAGTGTGTTTTTATAGTGAGTCTACAGGGGGAAGTGTGTTTTTATAGTGAGTCTACAGGGGGAAGTGTGTTTTATAGTGAGTGTACAGGGGGAAGTGTGTTTTACAGTCAGTCTACAGGGGAAAGTGTGTTTATAGTGAGTCTGTAGGGGGAAGTGTGTTTTTATAGTGAGTCTACAGAGGGAAGTTTGTTTTTATAGTGAGTGTATTTTTGTAGTGAGTCTACAGAGGGAAGTGTGTTTTATAGTGAGTCTACAGAGGGAAGAGTGTTTTTATAGTGAGTCTACAGGGGGAAGTGTGTTTTATAGTGAGTCTACCGGGGAAGTGTGTTTTATAGTGAGTCTACAGGGGGAAGTGTGTTTTTATAGTGAGTCTACAGGGGGAAATTTGTTTTTATAGTGAGTCTACAGGGGGAAGTGTGTTTTTATAGTGAGTCTACAGGGGGACGTCTGTTTTATAGTGAGTCTACAGGGGGAAGTGTGTTTTTATAGTGAGTCTACAGGGGGAAGTATGTTTTTTAGTGAGTCTACAGAGGGAAGTGTGTTTTTATATAGTGTGTATATTTATAGTGAGTCTACAGGGGGAAGTGTGTTTTATAGTGAGTCTACAGGGGGAAGTGTGTTGTTATAGTGAGTCTACAGAGGGAAGTGTGTTATTATAGTGAGTGTATTTTTGTAGTGAGTCTACAGAGGGAAGTGTGTTTTATAGTGAGTCTACAGAGGGAAGAGTGTTTTTATAGTGAGTCTACAGGGGGAAGTGTGTTTTATAGTGAGTCTACCGGGGAAGTGTGTTTTATAGTGAGTCTACAGGGGGAAGTGTGTTTTATAGTGAGTCTACAGAGGGAAGAGTGTTTTATAGTGAGTCTACAGAGGGAAGTGTGTTTTATAGTGAGTTTACAGAGGGAAGTGTGTTTTATAGCGAGTCTACAGGGGGAAGTGTGTTTTTATAGTGAGTCTACAGGGGGAAGTGTGTTTTTTAGTGAGTCTACAGGGGGAAGTGTGTTTTATAGTGAGTCTACAGGGGAAAGTGTGTTTTATAGTGAGTCTACAGGGGGAAGTGTGTTTTTATAGTGAGTCTACAGGGGGAAGTATGTTTTTATAGTGAGTCTACAGGGGGAAGTGTGTTTTATAGTGAGTCTACAGGGGGAAGTGTGTTTTATAGTCAGTCTACAGGGGAAAGTGTGTTTATAGTGAGTCTACAGGGGGAAGTGTGTTTTTATAGTGAGTCTACAGAGGGAAGTTTGTTTTTATAGTGAGTGTATTTTTGTAGTGAGTCTACAGAGGGAAGTGTGTTTTATAGTGAGTCTACAGAGGGAAGAGTGTTTTTATAGTGAGTCTACAGGGGGAAGTTTGTTTTATAGTGAGTCTACCGGGGAAGTGTGTTTTATAGTGAGTCTACAGGGGGAAGTGTGTTTTTATAGTGAGTCTACAGGGGGAAATTTGTTTTTATAGTGAGTCTACAGGGGGAAGTGTGTTTTTATAGTGAGTCTACAGGGGGACGTGTGTTTTATAGTGAGTCTACAGGGGGAAGTGTGTTTTTATAGTGAGTCTACAGGGGGATGTGTGTTTTTATAGTGAGTCTACAGGGGGAAGTGTGTTTTTATAGTGAGTCTACAGAGGTAAGTGTGTTTTATAGTGAGTTTACAGAGGGAAGTGTAATTTTATAGTGAGTCTACAGAGGTAAGTGTGTTTTATAGTGAGTCTACAGAGGGAAGTGTGTTTTATAGTGAGTTCACAGAGGGAAGTGTGTTTTATAGTGAGTCTACAGAGGTAAATGTGTTTTATAGTGAGTCTACAGGGGGAGGTGTGTTTTATAGTGAGTCTACAGGGGGAAGTGTGTTTTATAGTGAGTTTACAGGGGGAAGTGTAACTTTATAATGAGTCTACAGAGGTAAGTGTGTTTTATAGTGAGTCTACAGGGGGAAGTGTGTTTTTATAGTGAGTCTACAGGGGGAAGTATGTTTTTAGTGAGTCTACAGAGGGAAGTGTGTTTTTATATAGTGTGTATATTTATAGTGAGTCTACAGGGGGAAGTGTGTTTTATAGTGAGTCTACCGGGGGAAGTGTGTTTTATAGTGAGGCTACAGGGGGAAGTGTGTTTTTATAGTGAGTCTGCAGGGGGAAGTGTGTTTTTATAGTGAGTCTACAGAGAGAAGTGTGTTTTTATAGTGAGTCTACAGAGGGAAGTGTGTTTTTATAGTGAGCGTATTTTTGTAGTGAGTCTACAGAGGGAGGAGTGTTTTATAGTTAGTCTACAGAGGGAAGTGTGTTTTATAGTGAGTCTACAGGGGGAAGTGTAACTTTATACTGAGTCTACAAAGGTAAGTGTGTTTTTTAGTGAGTCTACAGAGGGAAGTTTAATTTTATAGTGAGTCTACAGAGGTAAGTGTGTTTTATAGTGAGTCTGCAAAGGGAAGTGTGTTTTTATAGTGAGTCTACAGAGAGAAGTGTGTTTTTATAGTGAGTCTACAAAGGGAATTGTGTTTTTATAGTGAGTGTATTTTTGTAGTGAGTCTACAGGGGGAAGTGTGTTTTATAGTGAGTCTACAGAGGGAAGTGTGTTTTATAGTGAGTCTACAGGGGGAAGTGTGTTTTTATAGTGAGTCTACAGAGAGAAGTGTGTTTTTATAGTGAGTCTACAGAGGGAAGTTTGTTTTTATAGTGAGTGTATTTTTGTAGTGAGTCTACAGAGGGAAGTGTGTTTTATAGTGAGTCTACAGAGGGAAGAGTGTTTTTATAGTGAGTCTACAGGGGGAAGTGTGTTTTATAGTGAGTCTACAGGGGGAAGTGTGTTTTTATAGTGAGTCTACAGGGGGAAGTGTGTTTTTATAGTGAGTCTACAGGGGGAAGTGTGTTTTATAGTGAGTGTACAGGGGGAAGTGTGTTTTACAGTCAGTCTACAGGGGAAAGTGTGTTTATAGTGAGTCTGTAGGGGGAAGTGTGTTTTTATAGTGAGTCTACAGAGGGAAGTTTGTTTTTATAGTGAGTGTATTTTTGTAGTGAGTCTACAGAGGGAAGTGTGTTTTATAGTGAGTCTACAGAGGGAAGAGTGTTTTTATAGTGAGTCTACAGGGGGAAGTGTGTTTTATAGTGAGTCTACCGGGGAAGTGTGTTTTATAGTGAGTCTACAGGGGGAAGTGTGTTTTTATAGTGAGTCTACAGGGGGAAATTTGTTTTTATAGTGAGTCTACAGGGGGAAGTGTGTTTTTATAGTGAGTCTACAGGGGGACGTCTGTTTTATAGTGAGTCTACAGGGGGAAGTGTGTTTTTATAGTGAGTCTACAGGGGGAAGTATGTTTTTTAGTGAGTCTACAGAGGGAAGTGTGTTTTTATATAGTGTGTATATTTATAGTGAGTCTACAGGGGGAAGTGTGTTTTATAGTGAGTCTACCGGGGGAAGTGTGTTTTATAGTGAGGCTACAGGGGGAAGTGTGTTTTTATAGTGAGTCTACAGGGGGATGTGTGTTTTTATAGTGAGTCTACAGGGGGAAGTCTGTTTTTAAAGTGAGTCTACAGAGGGAAGAGTGTTTTATAGTGAGTCTACAGAGGGAAGCGTGTTTTATAGTGAGTTTACAGGGGGAAGTGTGTTTTTATAGTGAGTCTACATGGGGAAGTGTGTTTTATAGTGAGTTTACAGGGGGAAGTGTAACTTTATAATGAGTCTACAGAGGTAAGTGTGTTTCATAGTGAGTCTACAGGGGGAAGTGTGTTTTTATAGTGAGTCTACAGGGGGAAGTATGTTTTTAGTGAGTCTACAGAGGGAAGTGTGTTTTCATATAGTTTGTATATTTATAGTGAGTCTACAGGGGGAAGTGTGTTTTATAGTGAGTCTACCGGGGGAAGTGTGTTTTATAGTGAGGCTACAGGGGGAAGTGTGTTTTTATAGTGAGTCTACAGGGGGAAGTGTGTTTTTATAGTGAGTCTACAGGGGGAAGTGTGTTTTTATAGTGAGTCTAAAGAGGTAAGTGTGTTTTATAGTGAGTCTGCAAAGGGAAGTGTGTTTTTATAGTGAGTCTACAGAGAGAAGTGTGTTTTTATAGTGAGTCTACAGAGGGAAGTGTGTTTTTATAGTGAGTGTATTTTTGTAGTGAGTCTACAGAGGGAGGAGTGTTTTATAGTTAGTCTACAGAGGGAAGTGTGTTTTATAGAGAGTCTACAGGGGGAAGTGTGTTTTATAGTGAGGCTACAGGGGGAAGTGTGTTTTTATAGTGAGTCTACAGGGGGATGTGTGTTTTTATAGTGAGTCTACAGGGGGAAGTCTGTTTTTAAAGTGAGTCTACAGAGGGAAGAGTGTTTTATAGTGAGTCTACAGAGGGAAGTGTGTTTTATAGTGAGTTTACAGGGGGAAGTGTGTTTTTATAGTGAGTCTACATGGGGAAGTGTGTTTTATAGTGAGTCTACAGGGTGAAGTGTGTTTTATAGTGAGTCTACAGGGGAAAGTGTGTTTTATAGTGAGTCTACAGGGGGAAGTGTGTTGTTATAGTGAGTCTACAGAGGGAAGTGTGTTATTATAGTGAGTGTATTTTTGTAGTGAGTCTACAGAGGGAAGTGTGTTTTATAGTGAGTCTACAGAGGGAAGAGTGTTTTTATAGTGAGTCTACAGGGGGAAGTGTGTTTTATAGTGAGTCTACCGGGGAAGTGTGTTTTATAGTGAGTCTACAGGGGGAAGTGTGTTTTATAGTGAGTCTACAGAGGGAAGAGTGTTTTATAGTGAGTCTACAGAGGGAAGTGTGTTTTATAGTGAGTTTACAGAGGGAAGTGTGTTTTATAGCGAGTCTACAGGGGGAAGTGTGTTTTTATAGTGAGTCTACAGGGGGAAGTGTGTTTTTATAGTGAGTCTACAGGGGGAAGTGTGTTTTTTAGTGAGTCTACAGGGGGAAGTGTGTTTTATAGTGAGTCTACAGGGGAAAGTGTGTTTTATAGTGAGTCTACAGGGGGAAGTGTGTTTTTATAGTGAGTCTACAGGGGGAAGTATGTTTTTATAGTGAGTCTACAGGGGGAAGTGTGTTTTATAGTGAGTCTACAGGGGGAAGTGTGTTTTATAGTCAGTCTACAGGGGAAAGTGTGTTTATAGTGAGTCTACAGGGGGAAGTGTGTTTTTATAGTGAGTCTACAGAGGGAAGTTTGTTTTTATAGTGAGTGTATTTTTGTAGTGAGTCTACAGAGGGAAGTGTGTTTTATAGTGAGTCTACAGAGGGAAGAGTGTTTTTATAGTGAGTCTACAGGGGGAAGTTTGTTTTATAGTGAGTCTACCGGGGAAGTGTGTTTTATAGTGAGTCTACAGGGGGAAGTGTGTTTTTATAGTGAGTCTACAGGGGGAAATTTGTTTTTATAGTGAGTCTACAGGGGGAAGTGTGTTTTTATAGTGAGTCTACAGGGGGACGTGTGTTTTATAGTGAGTCTACAGGGGGAAGTGTGTTTTTATAGTGAGTCTACAGGGGGATGTGTGTTTTTATAGTGAGTCTACAGGGGGAAGTGTGTTTTTATAGTGAGTCTACAGAGGTAAGTGTGTTTTATAGTGAGTGTACAGAGGGAAGTGTAATTTTATAGTGAGTCTACAGAGGTAAGTGTGTTTTATAGTGAGTCTACAGAGGGAAGTGTGTTTTATAGTGAGTTTACAGGGGGAAGTGTAACTTTATAATGAGTCTACAGAGGTAAGTGTGTTTTATAGTGAGTCTACAGGGGGAAGTGTGTTTTTATAGTGAGTCTACAGGGGGAAGTATGTTTTTAGTGAGTCTACAGAGGGAAGTGTGTTTTTATATAGTGTGTATATTTATAGTGAGTCTACAGGGGGAAGTGTGTTTTATAGTGAGTCTACCGGGGGAAGTGTGTTTTATAGTGAGGCTACAGGGGGAAGTGTGTTTTTATAGTGAGTCTGCAGGGGGAAGTGTGTTTTTATAGTGAGTCTACAGAGAGAAGTGTGTTTTTATAGTGAGTCTACAGAGGGAAGTGTGTTTTTATAGTGAGCGTATTTTTGTAGTGAGTCTACAGAGGGAGGAGTGTTTTATAGTTAGTCTACAGAGGGAAGTTTGTTTTATAGTGAGTCTACAGGGGGAAGTGTAACTTTATACTGAGTCTACAAAGGTAAGTGTGTTTTATAGTGAGTCTACAGAGGGAAGCTTAATTTTATAGTGAGTCTACAGAGGTAAGTGTGTTTTATAGTGAGTCTGCAAAGGGAAGTGTGTTTTTATAGTGAGTCTACAGAGAGAAGTGTGTTTTTATAGTGAGTCTACAAAGGGAATTGTGTTTTTATAGTGAGTGTATTTTTGTAGTGAGTCTACAGGGGGAAGTGTGTTTTATAGTGAGTCTACAGAGGGAAGTGTGTTTTATAGTGAGTCTACAGGGGGAAGTGTGTTTTTATAGTGAGTCTACAGAGAGAAGTGTGTTTTTATAGTGAGTCTACAGAGGGAAGTTTGTTTTTATAGTGAGTGTATTTTTGTAGTGAGTCTACAGAGGGAAGTGTGTTTTATAGTGAGTCTACAGAGGGAAGAGTGTTTTTATAGTGAGTCTACAGGGGGAAGTGTGTTTTATAGTGAGTCTACAGGGGGAAGTGTGTTTTTATAGTGAGTCTACAGGGGGAAGTGTGTTTTTATAGTGAGTCTACAGGGGGAAGTGTGTTTTATAGTGAGTGTACAGGGGGAAGTGTGTTTTACAGTCAGTCTACAGGGGAAAGTGTGTTTATAGCTAGTCTGTAGGGGGAAGTGTGTTTTTATAGTGAGTCTACAGAGGGAAGTTTGTTTTTATAGTGAGTGTATTTTTGTAGTGAGTCTACAGAGGGAAGTGTGTTTTATAGTGAGTCTACAGAGGGAAGAGTGTTTTTATAGTGAGTCTACAGGGGGAAGTGTGTTTTATAGTGAGTCTACCGGGGAAGTGTGTTTTATAGTGAGTCTACAGGGGGAAGTGTGTTTTTATAGTGAGTCTACAGGGGGAAATTTGTTTTTATAGTGAGTCTACAGGGGGAAGTGTGTTTTTATAGTGAGTCTACAGGGGGACGTGTGTTTTATAGTGAGTCTACAGGGGGAAGTGTGTTTTTATAGTGAGTCTACAGGGGGAAGTATGTTTTTTAGTGAGTCTACAGAGGGAAGTGTGTTTTTATATAGTGTGTATATTTATAGTGAGTCTACAGGGGGAAGTGTGTTTTATAGTGAGTCTACCGGGGGAAGTGTGTTTTATAGTGAGGCTACAGGGGGAAGTGTGTTTTTATAGTGAGTCTACAGGGGGATGTGTGTTTTTATAGTGAGTCTACAGGGGGAAGTCTGTTTTTAAAGTGAGTCTACAGAGGGAAGAGTGTTTTATAGTGAGTCTACAGAGGGAAGCGTGTTTTATAGTGAGTTTACAGGGGGAAGTGTGTTTTTATAGTGAGTCTACATGGGGAAGTGTGTTTTATAGTGAGTCTACAGGGTGAAGTGTGTTTTATAGTGAGTCTACAGGGGAAAGTGTGTTTTATAGTGAGTCTACAGGGGGAAGTGTGTTGTTATAGTGAGTCTACAGAGGGAAGTGTGTTATTATAGTGAGTGTATTTTTGTAGTGAGTCTACAGAGGGAAGTGTGTTTTATAGTGAGTCTACAGAGGGAAGAGTGTTTTTATAGTGAGTCTACAGGGGGAAGTGTGTTTTATAGTGAGTCTACCGGGGAAGTGTGTTTTATAGTGAGTCTACAGGGGGAAGTGTGTTTTATAGTGAGTCTACAGAGGGAAGAGTGTTTTATAGTGAGTCTACAGAGGGAAGTGTGTTTTATAGTGAGTTTACAGAGGGAAGTGTGTTTTATAGCGAGTCTACAGGGGGAAGTGTGTTTTTATAGTGAGTCTACAGGGGGAAGTGTGTTTTTATAGTGAGTCTACAGGGGGAAGTGTGTTTTTTAGTGAGTCTACAGGGGGAAGTGTGTTTTTATAGTGAGTCTACAGGGGGAAGTGTGTTTTTATAGTGAGTCTACAGGGGGAAGTGTGTTTTATAGTGAGTGTACAGGGGGAAGTGTGTTTTACAGTCAGTCTACAGGGGAAAGTGTGTTTATAGTGAGTCTGTAGGGGGAAGTGTGTTTTTATAGTGAGTCTACAGAGGGAAGTTTGTTTTTATAGTGAGTGTATTTTTGTAGTGAGTCTACAGAGGGAAGTGTGTTTTATAGTGAGTCTACAGAGGGAAGAGTGTTTTTATAGTGAGTCTACAGGGGGAAGTGTGTTTTATAGTGAGTCTACCGGGGAAGTGTGTTTTATAGTGAGTCTACAGGGGGAAGTGTGTTTTTATAGTGAGTCTACAGGGGGAAATTTGTTTTTATAGTGAGTCTACAGGGGGAAGTGTGTTTTTATAGTGAGTCTACAGGGGGACGTGTGTTTTATAGTGAGTCTACAGGGGGAAGTGTGTTTTTATAGTGAGTCTACAGGGGGAAGTATGTTTTTTAGTGAGTCTACAGAGGGAAGTGTGTTTTTATATAGTGTGTATATTTATAGTGAGTCTACAGGGGGAAGTGTGTTTTATAGTGAGTCTACCGGGGGAAGTGTGTTTTATAGTGAGGCTACAGGGGGAAGTGTGTTTTTATAGTGAGTCTACAGGGGGATGTGTGTTTTTATAGTGAGTCTACAGGGGGAAGTCTGTTTTTAAAGTGAGTCTACAGAGGGAAGAGTGTTTTATAGTGAGTCTACAGAGGGAAGCGTGTTTTATAGTGAGTTTACAGGGGGAAGTGTGTTTTTATAGTGAGTCTACATGGGGAAGTGTGTTTTATAGTGAGTCTACAGGGTGAAGTGTGTTTTATAGTGAGTCTACAGGGGAAAGTGTGTTTTATAGTGAGTCTACAGGGGGAAGTGTGTTGTTATAGTGAGTCTACAGAGGGAAGTGTGTTTTATAGTGAGTCTACAGAGGGAAGAGTGTTTTTATAGTGAGTCTACAGGGGGAAGTGTGTTTTATAGTGAGTCTACCGGGGAAGTGTGTTTTATAGTGAGTCTACAGGGGGAAGTGTGTTTTATAGTGAGTCTACAGAGGGAAGAGTGTTTTATAGTGAGTCTACAGAGGGAAGTGTGTTTTATAGTGAGTTTACAGAGGGAAGTGTGTTTTATAGCGAGTCTACAGGGGGAAGTGTGTTTTTATAGTGAGTCTACAGGGGGAAGTGTGTTTTTATAGTGAGTCTACAGGGGGAAGTGTGTTTTTTAGTGAGTCTACAGGGGGAAGTGTGTTTTATAGTGAGTCTACAGGGGAAAGTGTGTTTTATAGTGAGTCTACAGGGGGAAGTGTGTTTTTATAGTGAGTCTACAGGGGGAAGTGTGTTTTTATAGTGAGTCTACAGGGGGAAGTGTGTTTTATAGTGAGTCTACAGGGGGAAGTGTGTTTTATAGTCAGTCTACAGGGGAAAGTGTGTTTATAGTGAGTCTACAGGGGGAAGTGTGTTTTTATAGTGAGTCTACAGAGGGAAGTTTGTTTTTATAGTGAGTGTATTTTTGTAGTGAGTCTACAGAGGGAAGTGTGTTTTATAGTGAGTTTACAGAGGGAAGAGTGTTTTTATAGTGAGTCTACAGGGGGAAGTGTGATTTATAGTGAGTCTACCGGGGAAGTTTGTTTTATAGTGAGTCTACAGGGGGAAGTGTGTTTTTATAGTGAGTCTACAGGGGGAAGTGTGTTTTTATAGTGAGTCTACCGGGGAAGTGTGTTTTATAGTGAGTCTACAGGGGGAAGTGTGTTTTATAGTGAGTCTACAGAGGGAAGAGTGTTTTATAGTGAGTCTACAGAGGGAAGTGTGTTTTATAGTGAGTTTACAGAGGGAAGTGTGTTTTATAGCGAGTCTACAGGGGGAAGTGTGTTTTTATAGTGAGTCTACAGGGGGAAGTGTGTTTTTATAGTGAGTCTACAGGGGGAAGTGTGTTTTTTAGTGAGTCTACAGGGGGAAGTGTGTTTTATAGTGAGTCTACAGGGGAAAGTGTGTTTTATAGTGAGTCTACAGGGGGAAGTGTGTTTTTATAGTGAGTCTACAGGGGGAAGTGTGTTTTTATAGTGAGTCTACAGGGGGAAGTGTGTTTTATAGTGATTCTACAGGGGGAAGTGTGTTTTATAGTCAGTCTACAGGGGAAAGTGTGTTTATAGTGAGTCTACAGGGGGAAGTGTGTTTTTATAGTGAGTCTACAGAGGGAAGATTGTTTTTATAGTGAGTGTATTTTTGTAGTGAGTCTACAGAGGGAAGTGTGTTTTATAGTGAGTCTACAGGGGGACGTGTGTTTTATAGTGAGTCTACAGGGGGAAGTGTGTTTTTATAGTGAGTCTACAGGGGGAAGTGTGTTTTTATAGTGAGTCTACAGGGGGACGTGTGTTTTATAGTGAGTCTACAGGGGGAAGTGTGTTTTTATAGTGAGTCTACAGGGGAAAGTGTGTTTTATAGTGAGTCTACAGGGGGAAGTGTGTTTTTATAGTGAGTCTACAGGGGGAAGTGTGTTTTTATAGTGAGTCTACAGGGGGAAGTGTGTTTTATAGTGAGTCTACAGGGGGAAGTGTGTTTTATAGTCAGTCTACAGGGGAAAGTGTGTTTATAGTGAGTCTACAGGGGGAAGTGTGTTTTTATAGTGAGTCTACAGAGGGAAGTTTGTTTTTATAGTGAGTGTATTTTTGTAGTGAGTCTACAGAGGGAAGTGTGTTTTATAGTGAGTTTACAGAGGGAAGAGTGTTTTTATAGTGAGTCTACAGGGGGAAGTGTGATTTATAGTGAGTCTACCGGGGAAGTTTGTTTTATAGTGAGTCTACAGGGGGAAGTGTGTTTTTATAGTGAGTCTACAGGGGGAAGTGTGTTTTTATAGTGAGTCTACCGGGGAAGTGTGTTTTATAGTGAGTCTACAGGGGGAAGTGTGTTTTATAGTGAGTCTACAGAGGGAAGAGTGTTTTATAGTGAGTCTACAGAGGGAAGTGTGTTTTATAGTGAGTTTACAGAGGGAAGTGTGTTTTATAGCGAGTCTACAGGGGGAAGTGTGTTTTTATAGTGAGTCTACAGGGGGAAGTGTGTTTTTATAGTGAGTCTACAGGGGGAAGTGTGTTTTTTAGTGAGTCTACAGGGGGAAGTGTGTTTTATAGTGAGTCTACAGGGGAAAGTGTGTTTTATAGTGAGTCTACAGGGGGAAGTGTGTTTTTATAGTGAGTCTACAGGGGGAAGTGTGTTTTTATAGTGAGTCTACAGGGGGAAGTGTGTTTTATAGTGATTCTACAGGGGGAAGTGTGTTTTATAGTCAGTCTACAGGGGAAAGTGTGTTTATAGTGAGTCTACAGGGGGAAGTGTGTTTTTATAGTGAGTCTACAGAGGGAAGTTTGTTTTTATAGTGAGTGTATTTTTGTAGTGAGTCTACAGAGGGAAGTGTGTTTTATAGTGAGTCTACAGAGGGAAGAGTGTTTTTATAGTGATTCTACAGGGGGAAGTGTGATTTATAGTGAGTCTACCGGGGAAGTTTGTTTTATAGTGAGTCTACAGGGGGAAGTGTGTTTTTATAGTGAGTCTACAGGGGGAAGTGTGTTTTTATAGTGAGTCTACAGGGGGACGTGTGTTTTATAGTGAGTCTACAGGGGGAAGTGTGTTTTTATAGTGAGTCTACAGGGGGATGTGTGTTTTTATAGTGAGTCTACAGGGGGAAGTGTGTTTTTATAGTGAGTCTACAGAGGTAAGTGTGTTTTATAGTGAGTGTACAGAGGGAAGTGTAATTTTATAGTGAGTCTACAGAGGTAAGTGTGTTTTATAGTGAGTCTACAGAGGGAAGTGTATTTTATAGTGAGTTCACAGAGGGAAGTGTGTTTTATAGTGAGTCTACAGAGGTAAATGTGTTTTATAGTGAGTCTACAGGGGGAAGTGTGTTTTATAGTGAGTCTACAGGGGGAAGTGTGTTTTATAGTGAGTTTACAGGGGGAAGTGTAACTTTATAATGAGTCTACAGAGGTAAGTGTGTTTTATAGTGAGTCTACAGGGGGAAGTGTGTTTTTATAGTGAGTCCACAGGGGGAAGTATGTTTTTAGTGAGTCTACAGAGGGAAGTGTGTTTTTATATAGTGTGTATATTTATAGTGAGTCTACAGGGGGAAGTGTGTTTTATAGTGAGTCTACCGGGGGAAGTGTGTTTTATAGTGAGGCTACAGGGGGAAGTGTGTTTTTATAGTGAGTCTACAGGGGGAAGTGTGTTTTTATAGTGAGTCTACAGAGAGAAGTGTGTTTTTATAGTGAGTCTACAGAGGGAAGTGTGTTTTTATAGTGAGTGTATTTTTGCAGTGAGTCTACAGAGGGAGGAGTGTTTTATAGTTAGTCTACAGAGGGAAGTGTGTTTTATAGTGAGTCTACAGGGGGAAGTGTAACTTTATACTGAGTCTACAGAGGTAAGTGTGTTTTATAGTGAGTCTACAGAGGGAAGTTTAATTTTATAGTGAGTCTACAGAGGTAAGTGTGTTTTATAGTGAGTCTGCAAAGGGAAGTGTGTTTTTATAGTGAGTCTACAGAGAGAAGTGTGTTTTTATAGTGAGTCTACAAAGGGAATTGTGTTTTTATAGTGAGTGTATTTTTGTAGTGAGTCTACAGGGGGAAGTGTGTTTTATAGTGAGTCTACAGAGGGAAGTGTGTTTTATAGTGAGTCTACAGGGGGAAGTGTGTTTTTATAGTGAGTCTACAGAGAGAAGTGTGCTTTTATAGTGAGTCTACAGAGGGAAGTGTGTTTTATAGTGAGTCTACAGGGGGAAGTGTGTTTTATAGTGAGTCTACAGAAGGAAGAGTGTTTTTATAGTGAGTCTACAGGGGGAAGTGTGTTTTATAGTGAGTCTACCGGGGAGGTGTGTTTTATAGTGAGTCTACAGGGGGAAGTGTGTTTTTATAGTGAGTCTACAGGGGGAAATTTGTTTTTATAGTGAGTCTACAGGGGGAAGTGTGTTTTTATAGTGAGTCTACAGGGGGACGTGTGTTTTATAGTGAGTCTACAGGGCGAAGTGTGTTTTTATAGTGAGTCTACAGGGGGATGTGTGTTTTTATAGTGAGTCTACAGGGGGAAGTGTGTTTTTATAGTGAGTCTACAGAGGTAAGTGTGTTTTATAGTGAGTGTACAGAGGGAAGTGTAATTTTATAGTGAGTCTACAGAGGTAAGTGTGTTTTATAGTGAGTCTACAGAGGGAAGTGTGTTTTATAGTGAGTCTACAGAGGTAAATGTGTTTTATAGTGAGTCTACAGGGGGAAGTGTGTTTTATAATGAGTCTACAGGGGGAAGTGTGTTTTATAGTGAGTTTACAGGGGGAAGTGTAACTTTATAATGAGTCTACAGAGGTAAGTGTGTTTTATAGTGAGTCTACAGGGGGAAGTGTGTTTTTATATTGAGTCTACAGAGGTAAGTGTTTTATAGTGAGTCTACAGAGGGAAGTGTAATTTTATAGGGAATGTACAGAGTTAAGTGTGTTTTATAATGAGTCTGCAAAGGGAAGTTTGTTTTTATAGTGAGTCTACAGAGGGAAGTGTGTTTTTGTAGTGAGTCTACAGAGGGAAGTGTGTTTTTATAGTGAGTGCATTTTAGTAGTGAGTGTACAGAGGTAAGTGTGTTTTAAAGTGAGTCTACAGGGGGAAGTGTGTTTTTATAGTAAGTCTACAGAGGGAAGTGTAATTTTATAGTGAGTCTACAGAGGTAAGTGTGTTTTATAGTGAGTCTGCAAAGGGAAGTGTGTTTTTATAGTGAGTCTACAGAGGGAAGTGTGTTTTTGTAGTGAGTCTACAGAGGGAAGTGTGTTTTTATAGTGAGTGTATTTTTGTAGTGAGTGTACAGAGGTAAGTGTGTTTTATAGTGAGTCTACAGAGGGAAGAGTGTTTTATAGTGAGTCTACAGAGGGAAGTGTGTTTTATAGTGAGTTTACAGAGGGAAGTGTGTTTTATAGTGAGTCTGCAAAGGGAAGTGTGTTTTATAGTGAGTCTACAGGGGGAAGTGTGTTTTTATAGTGAGTCTACAGAGAGAAGTGTGTTTTTATAGTGAGTCTACAGAGGGAAGTGTGTTTTTTAGTGAGTCTACAGGGGGAAGTGTGTTTTTATAGTGAGTCTACAGAGAGAAGTGTGTTTTTATAGTGAGTCTACAGAGGGAAGTGTGTTTTTATAGTGAGTGTATTTTTGTAGTGAGTCTACAGAGGGAGGAGTGTTTTATAGTTAGTCTACAGAGGGAAGTGTGTTTTATAGTGAGTCTACAGGGGGAAGTGCAACTTTATACTGAGTCTACAGAGGTAAGTGTGTTTTATAGTGAGTCTACAGAGGGAAGTTTAATTTTATAGTGAGTCTACAGAGGTAAGTGTGTTTTATAGTGAGTCTGCAAAGGGAAGTGTGTTTTTATAGTGAGTCTACAGAGAGAAGTGTGTTTTTATAGTGAGTCTACAAAGGGAATTGTGTTTTTATAGTGAGTGTATTTTTGTAGTGAGTCTACAGGGGGAGGTGTGTTTTATAGTGAGTCTACAGAGGGAAGTGTGTTTTATAGTGAGTCTACAGGGGGAAGTGTGTTTTTATAGTGAGTCTACAAGGGGATGTGTGTTTTTATAGTGAGTCTACAGGGGGAAGTGTGTTTTATAGTGAGTCTACAGGGGAAAGTGTGTTTTATAGTGAGTCTACAGGGGGAAGTGTGTTTTTATAGTGAGTGTACAGGGGGGAGTGTGTTTTTATAGTGAGTATACAGGGGGAAGTGTGTTTTATAGTGAGTCTACAGGGGGAAGTGTGTTTTATAGTGAGTCTACAGGGGGAAGTGTGTTTTTATAGTGAGTCTACAGGGGGAAGTGTGTTTTATAGTGAGTCTACAGGGGGAAGTGTGTTTTATAGTGAGTCTACAGAGGTAAGTGTGTTTTATATTGAGTCTACAGAGGGAAGTGTGTTTTATAGTGAGTTCACAGAGGGAAGTGTGTTTTATAGTGAGTCTACAGAGGTAAATGTGTTTTATAGTGAGTCTACAGGGGGAAGTGTGTTTTATAGTGAGTCTACAGGGGGAAGTGTGTTTTATAGTGAGTTTACAGGGGGAAGTGTAACTTTATAATGAGTCTACAGAGGTAAGTGTGTTTTATAGTGAGTCTACAGGGGGAAGTGTGTTTTTATAGTGAGTCTACAGGGGGAAGTATGTTTTTAGTGAGTCTACAGAGGGAAGTGTGTTTTTATATAGTGTGTATATTTATAGTGAGTCTACAGGGGGAAGTGTGTTTTATAGTGAGTCTACCGGGGGAAGTGTGTTTTATACTGAGGCTACAGGGGGAAGTGTGTTTTTATAGTGAGTCTACAGGGGGAAGTGTGTTTTTATAGTGAGTCTACAGAGAGAAGTGTGTTTTTATAGTGAGTCTACAGAGGGAAGTATGTTTTTATAGTGAGTGTATTTTTGTAGTGAGTCTACAGAGGGAGGAGTGTTTTATAGTTAGTCTACAGAGGGAAGTGTGTTTTATAGTGAGTCTACAGGGGGAAGTGTAACTTTATACTGAGTCTACAGAGGTAAGTGTGTTTTATAGTGAGTCTACAGAGGGAAGTTTAATTTTATAGTGAGTCTACAGAGGTAAGTGTGTTTTATAGTGAGTCTGCAAAGGGAAGTGTGTTTTTATAGTGAGTCTACAGAGAGAAGTGTGTTTTTATAGTGAGTCTACAAAGGGAATTGTGTTTTTATAGTGAGTGTATTTTTGTAGTGAGTCTACAGGGGGAAGTGTGTTTTATAGTGAGTCTACAGAGGGAAGTGTGTTTTATAGTGAGTCTACAGGAGGAAGTGTGTTTTTATAGTGAGTCTACAAGGGGATGTGTGTTTTTATTGTGAGAGTATTTTTGTAGTGAGTCTACAGAGGGAAGTTTGTTTTATAGTGAGTCTACAGAGGGAAGAGTGTTTTTATAGTGAGTCTACAGGGGGAAGTATGTTTTATAGTGAGTCTACCGGGGAAGTGTGTTTTATAGTGAGTCTACAGGGGGAAGTGTGTTTTTATAGTGAGTCTACAGGGGGAAATTTGTTTTTATAGTGAGTCTACAGGGGGAAGTGTGTTTTTATAGTGAGTCTACAGGGGGACGTGTGTTTTATAGTGAGTCTACAGGGCGAAGTGTGTTTTTATAGTGAGTCTACAGGGGGATGTGTTTTTTTATAGTGAGTCTACAGGGGGAAGTGTGTTTTTATAGTGAGTCTACAGAGGTAAGTGTGTTTTATAGTGAGTGTACAGAGGGAAGTGTAATTTTATAGTGAGTCTACAGAGGTAAGTGTGTTTTATAGTGAGTCTACAGAGGGAAGTGTATTTTATAGTGAGTTCACAGAGGGAAGTGTGTTTTATAGTGAGTCTACAGAGGTAAATGTGTTTTATAGTGAGTCTACAGGGGGAAGAGTGTTTTATAGTGAGTCTACAGGGGGATGTGTGTTTTTATAGTGAGTCTACAGGGGGAAGTGTGTTTTTATAGTGAGTCTACAGAGGTAAGTGTGTTTTATAGTGAGTGTACAGAGGGAAGTGTAATTTTATAGTGAGTCTACAGAGGTAAGTGTGTTTTATAGTGAGTCTACAGAGGGAAGTGTATTTTATAGTGAGTTCACAGAGGGAAGTTTGTTTTATAGTGAGTCTACAGAGGTAAATGTGTTTTATAGTGAGTCTACAGGGGGAAGTGTGTTTTATAGTGAGTCTACAGGGGGAAGTGTGTTTTATAGTGAGTTTACAGGGGGAAGTGTAACTTTATAATGAGTCTACAGAGGTAAGTGTGTTTTATAGTGAGTCTACAGGGGGAAGTGTGTTTTTATAGTGAGTCTACAGGGGGAAGTATGTTTTTAGTGAGTCTACAGAGGGAAGTGTGTTTTTATATAGTGTGTATATTTATAGTGAGTCTACAGGGGGAAGTGTGTTTTATAGTGAGTCTACCGGGGGAAGTGTGTTTTATAGTGAGGCTACAGGGGGAAGTGTGTTTTTATAGTGAGTCTACAGGGGGAAGTGTGTTTTTATAGTGAGTCTACAGAGAGAAGTGTATTTTTGCAGTGAGTCTACAGAGGGAGGAGTGTTTTATAGTTAGTCTACAGAGGGAAGTGTGTTTTATAGTGAGTCAACAGGGGAAAGTGTAACTTTATACTGAGTCTACAGAGGTAAGTGTGTTTTATAGTGAGTCTACAGAGGGAAGTTTAATTTTATAGTGAGTCTACAGAGGTAAGTGTGTTTTATAGTGAGTCTGCAAAGGGAAGTGTGTTTTTATAGTGAGTCTACAGAGAGAAGTGTGTTTTTATAGTGAGTCTACAAAGGGAATTGTGTTTTTATAGTGAGTGTATTTTTGTAGTGAGTCTACAGGGGGAAGTGTGTTTTATAGTGAGTCTACAGAGGGAAGTGTGTTTTATAGTGAGTCTACAGGGGGAAGTGTGTTTTTATAGTGAGTCTACAGAGAGAAGTGTGCTTTTATAGTGAGTCTACAGAGGGAAGTGTGTTTTTATAGTGAGTGTATTTTTGTAGTGAGTCTACAGAGGGAGGAGTGTTTTATAGTTAGTCTACAGAGGGAAGTGTGGTTTATAGTGAGTCTACAGGGGGAAGTGTAACTTTATACTGAGTCTACAGAGGTAAGTGTGTTTTATAGTGAGTCTACAGAGGGAAGTTTAATTTTATAGTGAGTCTACAGAGGTAAGTGTGTTTTATAGTGAGTCTGCAAAGGGAAGTGTGTTTTTATAGTGAGTCTACAGAGAGAAGTGTGTTTTTATAGTGAGTCTACAAAGGGAATTGTGTTTTTATAGTGAGTGTATTTTTGTAGTGAGTCTACAGGGGGAAGTGTGTTTTATAGTGAGTCTACAGAGGGAAGTGTGTTTTATAGTGAGTCTACAGGGGGAAGTGTGTTTTTATAGTGAGTCTACAAGGGGATGTGTGTTTTTATAGTGAGTCTACAGGGGGAAGTGTGTTTTTATAGTGAGTCTACAGAGGTAAGTGTGTTTTATAGTGAGTGTACAGAGGGAAGTGTAATTTTATAGTGAGTCTACAGAGGTAAGTGTGTTTTATAGTGAGTCTACAGAGGGAAGTGTATTTTATAGTGAGTTCACAGAGGGAAGTGTGTTTTATAGTGAGTCTACAGAGGTAAATGTGTTTTATAGTGAGTCTACAGGGGGAAGTGTGTTTTATAGTGAGTCTACAGGGGGAAGTGTGTTTTATAGTGAGTTTACAGGGGGAAGTGTAACTTTATAATGAGTCTACAGAGGTAAGTGTGTTTTATAGTGAGTCTACAGGGGGAAGTGTGTTTTTATAGTGAGTCCACAGGGGGAAGTATGTTTTTAGTGAGTCTACAGAGGGAAGTGTGTTTTTATATAGTGTGTATATTTATAGTGAGTCTACAGGGGGAAGTGTGTTTTATAGTGAGTCTACCGGGGGAAGTGTGTTTTATAGTGAGGCTACAGGGGGAAGTGTGTTTTTATAGTGAGTCTACAGGGGGAAGTGTGTTTTTATAGTGAGTCTACAGAGAGAAGTGTGTTTTTATAGTGAGTCTACAGAGGGAAGTGTGTTTTTATAGTGAGTGTATTTTTGCAGTGAGTCTACAGAGGGAGGAGTGTTTTATAGTTAGTCTACAGAGGGAAGTGTGTTTTATAGTGAGTCTACAGGGGGAAGTGTAACTTTATACTGAGTCTACAGAGGTAAGTGTGTTTTATAGTGAGTCTACAGAGGGAAGTTTAATTTTATAGTGAGTCTACAGAGGTAAGTGTGTTTTATAGTGAGTCTGCAAAGGGAAGTGTGTTTTTATAGTGAGTCTACAGAGAGAAGTGTGTTTTTATAGTGAGTCTACAAAGGGAATTGTGTTTTTATAGTGAGTGTATTTTTGTAGTGAGTCTACAGGGGGAAGTGTGTTTTATAGTGAGTCTACAGAGGGAAGTGTGTTTTATAGTGAGTCTACAGGGGGAAGTGTGTTTTTATAGTGAGTCTACAGAGAGAAGTGTGCTTTTATAGTGAGTCTACAGAGGGAAGTGTGTTTTATAGTGAGTCTACAGGGGGAAGTGTGTTTTATAGTGAGTCTACAGAAGGAAGAGTGTTTTTATAGTGAGTCTACAGGGGGAAGTGTGTTTTATAGTGAGTCTACCGGGGAGGTGTGTTTTATAGTGAGTCTACAGGGGGAAGTGTGTTTTTATAGTGAGTCTACAGGGGGAAATTTGTTTTTATAGTGAGTCTACAGGGGGAAGTGTGTTTTTATAGTGAGTCTACAGGGGGACGTGTGTTTTATAGTGAGTCTACAGGGCGAAGTGTGTTTTTATAGTGAGTCTACAGGGGGATGTGTGTTTTTATAGTGAGTCTACAGGGGGAAGTGTGTTTTTATAGTGAGTCTACAGAGGTAAGTGTGTTTTATAGTGAGTGTACAGAGGGAAGTGTAATTTTATAGTGAGTCTACAGAGGTAAGTGTGTTTTATAGTGAGTCTACAGAGGGAAGTGTGTTTTATAGTGAGTCTACAGAGGTAAATGTGTTTTATAGTGAGTCTACAGGGGGAAGTGTGTTTTATAATGAGTCTACAGGGGGAAGTGTGTTTTATAGTGAGTTTACAGGGGGAAGTGTAACTTTATAATGAGTCTACAGAGGTAAGTGTGTTTTATAGTGAGTCTACAGGGGGAAGTGTGTTTTTACATTGAGTCTACAGAGGTAAGTGTTTTATAGTGAGTCTACAGAGGGAAGTGTAATTTTATAGGGAATGTACAGAGTTAAGTGTGTTTTATAATGAGTCTGCAAAGGGAAGTTTGTTTTTATAGTGAGTCTACAGAGGGAAGTGTGTTTTTGTAGTGAGTCTACAGAGGGAAGTGTGTTTTTATAGTGAGTGCATTTTAGTAGTGAGTGTACAGAGGTAAGTGTGTTTTAAAGTGAGTCTACAGGGGGAAGTGTGTTTTTATAGTAAGTCTACAGAGGGAAGTGTAATTTTATAGTGAGTCTACAGAGGTAAGTGTGTTTTATAGTGAGTCTGCAAAGGGAAGTGTGTTTTTATAGTGAGTCTACAGAGGGAAGTGTGTTTTTGTAGTGAGTCTACAGAGGGAAGTGTGTTTTTATAGTGAGTGTATTTTTGTAGTGAGTGTACAGAGGTAAGTGTGTTTTATAGTGAGTCTACAGAGGGAAGAGTGTTTTATAGTGAGTCTACAGAGGGAAGTGTGTTTTATAGTGAGTTTACAGAGGGAAGTGTGTTTTATAGTGAGTCTGCAAAGGGAAGTGTGTTTTATAGTGAGTCTACAGGGGGAAGTGTGTTTTTATAGTGAGTCTACAGAGAGAAGTGTGTTTTTATAGTGAGTCTACAGAGGGAAGTGTGTTTTTTAGTGAGTCTACAGGGGGAAGTGTGTTTTTATAGTGAGTCTACAGAGAGAAGTGTGTTTTTATAGTGAGTCTACAGAGGGAAGTGTGTTTTTATAGTGAGTGTATTTTTGTAGTGAGTCTACAGAGGGAGGAGTGTTTTATAGTTAGTCTACAGAGGGAAGTGTGTTTTATAGTGAGTCTACAGGGGGAAGTGTAACTTTATACTGAGTCTACAGAGGTAAGTGTGTTTTATAGTGAGTCTACAGAGGGAAGTTTAATTTTATAGTGAGTCTACAGAGGTAAGTGTGTTTTATAGTGAGTCTGCAAAGGGAAGTGTGTTTTTATAGTGAGTCTACAGAGAGAAGTGTGTTTTTATAGTGAGTCTACAAAGGGAATTGTGTTTTTATAGTGAGTGTATTTTTGTAGTGAGTCTACAGGGGGAGGTGTGTTTTATAGTGAGTCTACAGAGGGAAGTGTGTTTTATAGTGAGTCTACAGGGGGAAGTGTGTTTTTATAGTGAGTCTACAAGGGGATGTGTGTTTTTATAGTGAGTCTACAGGGGGAAGTGTGTTTTATAGTGAGTCTACAGGGGAAAGTGTGTTTTATAGTGAGTCTACAGGGGGAAGTGTGTTTTTATAGTGAGTGTACAGGGGGGAGTGTGTTTTTATAGTGAGTATACAGGGGGAAGTGTGTTTTATAGTGAGTCTACAGGGGGAAGTGTGTTTTATAGTGAGTCTACAGGGGGAAGTGTGTTTTTATAGTGAGTCTACAGGGGGAAGTGTGTTTTATAGTGAGTCTACAGGGGGAAGTGTGTTTTATAGTGAGTCTACAGAGGTAAGTGTGTTTTATATTGAGTCTACAGAGGGAAGTGTGTTTTATAGTGAGTTCACAGAGGGAAGTGTGTTTTATAGTGAGTCTACAGAGGTAAATGTGTTTTATAGTGAGTCTACAGGGGGAAGTGTGTTTTATAGTGAGTCTACAGGGGGAAGTGTGTTTTATAGTGAGTTTACAGGGGGAAGTGTAACTTTATAATGAGTCTACAGAGGTAAGTGTGTTTTATAGTGAGTCTACAGGGGGAAGTGTGTTTTTATAGTGAGTCTACAGGGGGAAGTATGTTTTTAGTGAGTCTACAGAGGGAAGTGTGTTTTTATATAGTGTGTATATTTATAGTGAGTCTACAGGGGGAAGTGTGTTTTATAGTGAGTCTACCGGGGGAAGTGTGTTTTATACTGAGGCTACAGGGGGAAGTGTGTTTTTATAGTGAGTCTACAGGGGGAAGTGTGTTTTTATAGTGAGTCTACAGAGAGAAGTGTGTTTTTATAGTGAGTCTACAGAGGGAAGTATGTTTTTATAGTGAGTGTATTTTTGTAGTGAGTCTACAGAGGGAGGAGTGTTTTATAGTTAGTCTACAGAGGGAAGTGTGTTTTATAGTGAGTCTACAGGGGGAAGTGTAACTTTATACTGAGTCTACAGAGGTAAGTGTGTTTTATAGTGAGTCTACAGAGGGAAGTTTAATTTTATAGTGAGTCTACAGAGGTAAGTGTGTTTTATAGTGAGTCTGCAAAGGGAAGTGTGTTTTTATAGTGAGTCTACAGAGAGAAGTGTGTTTTTATAGTGAGTCTACAAAGGGAATTGTGTTTTTATAGTGAGTGTATTTTTGTAGTGAGTCTACAGGGGGAAGTGTGTTTTATAGTGAGTCTACAGAGGGAAGTGTGTTTTATAGTGAGTCTACAGGAGGAAGTGTGTTTTTATAGTGAGTCTACAAGGGGATGTGTGTTTTTATAGTGAGAGTATTTTTGTAGTGAGTCTACAGAGGGAAGTTTGTTTTATAGTGAGTCTACAGAGGGAAGAGTGTTTTTATAGTGAGTCTACAGGGGGAAGTGTGTTTTATAGTGAGTCTACCGGGGAAGTGTGTTTTATAGTGAGTCTACAGGGGGAAGTGTGTTTTTATAGTGAGTCTACAGGGGGAAATTTGTTTTTATAGTGAGTCTACAGGGGGAAGTGTGTTTTTATAGTGAGTCTACAGGGGGACGTGTGTTTTATAGTGAGTCTACAGGGCGAAGTGTGTTTTTATAGTGAGTCTACAGGGGGATGTGTTTTTTTATAGTGAGTCTACAGGGGGAAGTGTGTTTTTATAGTGAGTCTACAGAGGTAAGTGTGTTTTATAGTGAGTGTACAGAGGGAAGTGTAATTTTATAGTGAGTCTACAGAGGTAAGTGTGTTTTATAGTGAGTCTACAGAGGGAAGTGTATTTTATAGTGAGTTCACAGAGGGAAGTGTGTTTTATAGTGAGTCTACAGAGGTAAATGTGTTTTATAGTGAGTCTACAGGGGGAAGAGTGTTTTATAGTGAGTCTACAGGGGGATGTGTGTTTTTATAGTGAGTCTACAGGGGGAAGTGTGTTTTTATAGTGAGTCTACAGAGGTAAGTGTGTTTTATAGTGAGTGTACAGAGGGAAGTGTAATTTTATAGTGAGTCTACAGAGGTAAGTGTGTTTTATAGTGAGTCTACAGAGGGAAGTGTATTTTATAGTGAGTTCACAGAGGGAAGTTTGTTTTATAGTGAGTCTACAGAGGTAAATGTGTTTTATAGTGAGTCTACAGGGGGAAGTGTGTTTTATAGTGAGTCTACAGGGGGAAGTGTGTTTTATAGTGAGTTTACAGGGGGAAGTGTAACTTTATAATGAGTCTACAGAGGTAAGTGTGTTTTATAGTGAGTCTACAGGGGGAAGTGTGTTTTTATAGTGAGTCTACAGGGGGAAGTATGTTTTTAGTGAGTCTACAGAGGGAAGTGTGTTTTTATATAGTGTGTATATTTATAGTGAGTCTACAGGGGGAAGTGTGTTTTATAGTGAGTCTACCGGGGGAAGTGTGTTTTATAGTGAGGCTACAGGGGGAAGTGTGTTTTTATAGTGAGTCTACAGGGGGAAGTGTGTTTTTATAGTGAGTCTACAGAGAGAAGTGTATTTTTGCAGTGAGTCTACAGAGGGAGGAGTGTTTTATAGTTAGTCTACAGAGGGAAGTGTGTTTTATAGTGAGTCAACAGGGGAAAGTGTAACTTTATACTGAGTCTACAGAGGTAAGTGTGTTTTATAGTGAGTCTACAGAGGGAAGTTTAATTTTATAGTGAGTCTACAGAGGTAAGTGTGTTTTATAGTGAGTCTGCAAAGGGAAGTGTGTTTTTATAGTGAGTCTACAGAGAGAAGTGTGTTTTTATAGTGAGTCTACAAAGGGAATTGTGTTTTTATAGTGAGTGTATTTTTGTAGTGAGTCTACAGGGGGAAGTGTGTTTTATAGTGAGTCTACAGAGGGAAGTGTGTTTTATAGTGAGTCTACAGGGGGAAGTGTGTTTTTATAGTGAGTCTACAGAGAGAAGTGTGCTTTTATAGTGAGTCTACAGAGGGAAGTGTGTTTTTATAGTGAGTGTATTTTTGTAGTGAGTCTACAGAGGGAGGAGTGTTTTATAGTTAGTCTACAGAGGGAAGTGTGGTTTATAGTGAGTCTACAGGGGGAAGTGTAACTTTATACTGAGTCTACAGAGGTAAGTGTGTTTTATAGTGAGTCTACAGAGGGAAGTTTAATTTTATAGTGAGTCTACAGAGGTAAGTGTGTTTTATAGTGAGTCTGCAAAGGGAAGTGTGTTTTTATAGTGAGTCTACAGAGAGAAGTGTGTTTTTATAGTGAGTCTACAAAGGGAATTGTGTTTTTATAGTGAGTGTATTTTTGTAGTGAGTCTACAGGGGGAAGTGTGTTTTATAGTGAGTCTACAGAGGGAAGTGTGTTTTATAGTGAGTCTACAGGGGGAAGTGTGTTTTTATAGTGAGTCTACAAGGGGATGTGTGTTTTTATAGTGAGTCTACAGGGGGAAGTGTGTTTTTATAGTGAGTCTACAGAGGTAAGTGTGTTTTATAGTGAGTGTACAGAGGGAAGTGTAATTTTATAGTGAGTCTACAGAGGTAAGTGTGTTTTATAGTGAGTCTACAGAGGGAAGTGTGTTTTATAGTGAGTTCACAGAGGGAAGTGTGTTTTATAGTGAGTCTACAGAGGTAAATGTGTTTTATAGTGAGTCTACAGGGGGAAGAGTGTTTTATAGTGAGTCTACAGGGGGATGTGTGTTTTTATAGTGAGTCTACAGGGGGAAGTGTGTTTTTATAGTGAGTCTACAGAGGTAAGTGTGTTTTATAGTGAGTGTACAGAGGGAAGTGTAATTTTATAGTGAGTCTACAGAGGTAAGTGTGTTTTATAGTGAGTCTACAGAGGGAAGTGTATTTTATAGTGAGTTCACAGAGGGAAGTGTGTTTTATAGTGAGTCTACAGAGGTAAATGTGTTTTATAGTGAGTCTACAGGGGGAAGTGTGTTTTATAGTGAGTCTACAGGGGGAAGTGTGTTTTATAGTGAGTTTACAGGGGGAAGTGTAACTTTATAATGAGTCTACAGAGGTAAGTGTGTTTTATAGTGAGTCTACAGGGGGAAGTGTGTTTTTATAGTGAGTCTACAGGGGGAAGTATGTTTTTAGTGAGTCTACAGAGGGAAGTGTGTTTTTATATAGTGTGTATATTTATAGTGAGTCTACAGGGGGAAGTGTGTTTTATAGTGAGTCTACCGGGGGAAGTGTGTTTTATAGTGAGGCTACAGGGGGAAGTGTGTTTTTATAGTGAGTCTACAGGGGGAAGTGTGTTTTTATAGTGAGTCTACAGAGAGAAGTGTGTTTTTGCAGTGAGTCTACAGAGGGAGGAGTGTTTTATAGTTAGTCTACAGAGGGAAGTGTGTTTTATAGTGAGTCTACAGGGGGAAGTGTAACTTTATACTGAGTCTACAGAGGTAAGTGTGTTTTATAGTGAGTCTACAGAGGGAAGTTTAATTTTATAGTGAGTCTACAGAGGTAAGTGTGTTTTATAGTGAGTCTGCAAAGGGAAGTGTGTTTTTATAGTGAGTCTACAGAGAGAAGTGTGTTTTTATAGTGAGTCTACAAAGGGAATTGTGTTTTTATAGTGAGTGTATTTTTGTAGTGAGTCTACAGGGGGAAGTGTGTTTTATAGTGAGTCTACAAAGGGAAGTGTGTTTTATAGTGAGTCTACAGGGGGAAGTGTGTTTTTATAGTGAGTGTATTTTTGTAGTGAGTCTACAGAGGGAGGAGTGTTTTATAGTTAGTCTACAGAGGGAAGTGTGCTTTTATAGTGAGTCTACAAAGGGAAGTGTGTTTTATAGTGAGTCTACAGGGGGAAGTGTGTTTTTATAGTGAGTGTATTTTTGTAGTGAGTCTACAGAGGGAGGAGTGTTTTATAGTTAGTCTACAGAGAGAAGTGTGCTTTTATAGTGAGTCTACAGAGGGAAGTGTGTTTTTATAGTGAGTGTATTTTTGTAGTGAGTCTACAGAGGGAGGAGTGTTTTATAGTTAGTCTACAGAGGGAAGTGTGGTTTATAGTGAGTCTACAGGGGGAAGTGTAACTTTATACTGAGTCTACAGAGGTAAGTGTGTTTTATAGTGAGTCTACAGAGGGAAGTTTAATTTTATAGTGAGTCTACAGAGGTAAGTGTGTTTTATAGTGAGTCTGCAAAGGGAAGTGTGTTTTTATAGTGAGTCTACAGAGAGAAGTGTGTTTTTATAGTGAGTCTACAAAGGGAATTGTGTTTTTATAGTGAGTGTATTTTTGTAGTGAGTCTACAGGGGGAAGTGTGTTTTATAGTGAGTCTACAGAGGGAAGTGTGTTTTATAGTGAGTGTACAGGGGGAAGTGTGTTTTTATAGTGAGTCTACAAGGGGATGTGTGTTTTTATAGTGAGTCTACAGGGGGAAGTGTGTTTTATAGTGAGTCTACAGGGGAAAGTGTGTTTTATAGTGAGTCTACAGGGGGAAGTGTGTTTTTATAGTGAGTGTACAGGGGGGAGTGTGTTTTTATAGTGAGTATACAGGGGGAAGTGTGTTTTATAGTGAGTCTACAGGGGGAAGTGTGTTTTATAGTGAGTCTACAGGGGGAAGTGTGTTTTTATAGTGAGTCTACAGGGGGAAGTGTGTTTTATAGTGAGTCTACAGGGGGAAGTGTGTTTTATAGTGAGTCTACAGAGGTAAGTGTGTTTTATATTGAGTCTACAGAGGGAAGTGTGTTTTATAGTGAGTTCACAGAGGGAAGTGTGTTTTATAGTGAGTCTACAGAGGTAAATGTGTTTTATAGTGAGTCTACAGGGGGAAGTGTGTTTTATAGTGAGTCTACAGGGGGAAGTGTGTTTTATAGTGAGTTTACAGGGGGAAGTGTAACTTTATAATGAGTCTACAGAGGTAAGTGTGTTTTATAGTGAGTCTACAGGGGGAAGTGTGTTTTTATAGTGAGTCTACAGGGGGAAGTATGTTTTTAGTGAGTCTACAGAGGGAAGTGTGTTTTTATATAGTGTGTATATTTATAGTGAGTCTACAGGGGGAAGTGTGTTTTATAGTGAGTCTACCGGGGGAAGTGTGTTTTATACTGAGGCTACAGGGGGAAGTGTGTTTTTATAGTGAGTCTACAGGGGGAAGTGTGTTTTTATAGTGAGTCTACAGAGAGAAGTGTGTTTTTATAGTGAGTCTACAGAGGGAAGTATGTTTTTATAGTGAGTGTATTTTTGTAGTGAGTCTACAGAGGTAAGTGTGTTTTATAGTGAGTGTACAGAGGGAAGTGTAATTTTATAGTGAGTCTACAGAGGTAAGTGTGTTTTATAGTGAGTCTACAGAGGGAAGTGTGTTTTATAGTGAGTTCACAGAGGGAAGTGTGTTTTATAGTGAGTCTACAGAGGTAAATGTGTTTTATAGTGAGTCTACAGGGGGAAGAGTGTTTTATAGTGAGTCTACAGGGGGATGTGTGTTTTTATAGTGAGTCTACAGGGGGAAGTGTGTTTTTATAGTGAGTCTACAGAGGTAAGTGTGTTTTATAGTGAGTGTACAGAGGGAAGTGTAATTTTATAGTGAGTCTACAGAGGTAAGTGTGTTTTATAGTGAGTCTACAGAGGGAAGTGTATTTTATAGTGAGTTCACAGAGGGAAGTGTGTTTTATAGTGAGTCTACAGAGGTAAATGTGTTTTATAGTGAGTCTACAGGGGGAAGTGTGTTTTATAGTGAGTCTACAGGGGGAAGTGTGTTTTATAGTGAGTTTACAGGGGGAAGTGTAACTTTATAATGAGTCTACATAGGTAAGTGTGTTTTATAGTGAGTCTACAGGGGGAAGTGTGTTTTTATAGTGAGTCTACAGGGGGAAGTATGTTTTTAGTGATGCTACAGAGGGAAGTGTGTTTTTATATAGTGTGTATATTTATAGTGAGTCTACAGGGGGAAGTGTGTTTTATAGTGAGTCTACCGGGGGAAGTGTGTTTTATAGTGAGGCTACAGGGGGAAGTGTGTTTTTATAGTGAGTCTACAGGGGGAAGTGTGTTTTTATAGTGAGTCTACAGAGAGAAGTGTATTTTTGCAGTGAGTCTACAGAGGGAGGAGTGTTTTATAGTTAGTCTACAGAGGGAAGTGTGTTTTATAGTGAGTCTACAGGGGGAGGTGTAACTTTATACTGAGTCTACAGAGGTAAGTGTGTTTTATAGTGAGTCTACAGAGGGAAGTTTAATTTTATAGTGAGTCTACAGAGGTAAGTGTGTTTTATAGTGAGTCTGCAAAGGGAAGTGTGTTTTTATAGTGAGTCTACAGAGAGAAGTGTGTTTTTATAGTGAGTCTACAAAGGGAATTGTGTTTTTATAGTGAGTGTATTTTTGTAGTGAGTCTACAGGGGGAAGTGTGTTTTATAGTGAGTCTACAGAGGGAAGTGTGTTTTATAGTGAGTCTACAGGGGGAAGTGTGTTTTTATAGTGAGTCTACAGAGAGAAGTGTGCTTTTATAGTGAGTCTACAGAGGGAAGTGTGTTTTTATAGTGAGTGTATTTTTGTAGTGAGTCTACAGAGGGAGGAGTGTTTTATAGTTAGTCTACAGAGGGAAGTGTGGTTTATAGTGAGTCTACAGGGGGAAGTGTAACTTTATACTGAGTCTACAGAGGTAAGTGTGTTTTATAGTGAGTCTACAGAGGGAAGTTTAATTTTATAGTGAGTCTACAGAGGTAAGTGTGTTTTATAGTGAGTCTGCAAAGGGAAGTGTGTTTTTATAGTGAGTCTACAGAGAGAAGTGTGTTTTTATAGTGAGTCTACAAAGGGAATTGTGTTTTTATAGTGAGTGTATTTTTGTAGTGAGTCTACAGGGGGAAGTGTGTTTTATAGTGAGTCTACAGAGGGAAGTGTGTTTTATAGTGAGTCTACAGGAGGAAGTGTGTTTTTATAGTGAGTCTACAAGGGGATGTGTGTTTTTATAGTGAGTGTATTTTTGTAGTGAGTCTACAGAGGGAAGTGTGTTTTATAGTGAGTCTACACAGGGAAGAGTGTTTTTATAGTGAGTCTACAGGGGGAAGTGTGTTTTATAGTGAGTCTACCGGGGAGGTGTGTTTTATAGTGAGTCTACAGGGGGAAGTGTGTTTTTATAGTGATTCTACAGGGGGAAATGTGTTTTTATAGTGAGTCTACAGGGGGAAGTGAGTTTTTATAGTGAGTCTACAGGGGGACGTGTGTTTTATAGTGAGTCTACAGGGCGAAGTGTGTTTTTATAGTGAGTCTACAGAGGGAAGTGTGTTTTATAGTGAGTCTACAGGGGGAAGTGTAACTTTATACTGAGTCTACAGAGGTAAGTGTGTTTTATAGTGAGTCTACAGAGGGAAGTTTAATTTTATAGTGAGTCTACAGAGGTAAGTGTGTTTTATAGTGAGTATGCAAAGGGAAGTGTGTTTTTATAGTGAGTCTACAGAGAGAAGTGTGTTTTTATAGTGAGTCTACAAAGGGAATTGTGTTTTTATAGTGAGTGTATTTTTGTAGTGAGTCTACAGGGGGAAGTGTGTTTTATAGTGAGTCTACAGAGGGAAGTGTGTTTTATAGTGAGTCTACAGGAGGAAGTGTGTTTTTTATAGTGAGTCTACAAGGGGATGTGTGTTTTTATAGTGAGTGTATTTTTGTAGTGAGTCTACAGAGGGAAGTGTGTTTTATAGTGAGTCTACAGAGGGAAGAGTGTTTTTATAGTGAGTCTACAGGGGGAAGTGTGTTTTATAGTGAGTCTACCGGGGAAGTGTGTTTTATAGTGAGTCTACAGGGGGAAGTGTGTTTTTATAGTGAGTCTACAGGGGGAAATTTGTTTTTATAGTGAGTCTACAGGGGGAAGTGTGTTTTTATAGTGAGTCTACAGGGGGACGTGTGTTTTATAGTGAGTCTACAGGGCGAAGTGTGTTTTTATAGTGAGTCTACAGGGGGATGTGTGTTTTTATAGTGAGTCTACAGGGGGAAGTGTGTTTTTATAGTGAGTCTACAGAGGTAAGTGTGTTTTATAGTGAGTGTACAGAGGGAAGTGTAATTTTATAGTGAGTCTACAGAGGTAAGTGTGTTTTATAGTGAGTCTACAGAGGGAAGTGTGTTTTATAGTGAGTTCACAGAGGGAAGTGTGTTTTATAGTGAGTTCACAGAGGTAAGTGTGTTTTATAGTGAGTCTACAGAGGGAAGTGTGTTTTTATAGTGAGTCTACAGGGGGAAGTGTGTTTTATAGTGAGTTTACAGGGGGAAGTGTAACTTTATAATGAGTCTACAGAGGTAAGTGTGTTTTATAGTGAGTCTACAGGGGGAAGTGTGTTTTTATAGTGAGTCTACAGGGGGAAGTATGTTTTTAGTGATGCTACAGAGGGAAGTGTGTTTTTATATAGTGTGTATATTTATAGTGAGTCTACAGGGGGAAGTGTGTTTTATAGTGAGTCTACCGGGGGAAGTGTGTTTTATAGTGAGGCTACAGGGGGAAGTGTGTTTTTATAGTGAGTCTACAGGGGGAAGTGTGTTTTTATAGTGAGTCTACAGAGAGAAGTGTATTTTTGCAGTGAGTCTACAGAGGGAGGAGTGTTTTATAGTTAGTCTACAGAGGGAAGTGTGTTTTATAGTGAGTCTACAGGGGGAAGTGTAACTTTATACTGAGTCTACAGAGGTAAGTGTGTTTTATAGTGAGTCTACAGAGGGAAGTTTAATTTTATAGTGAGTCTACAGAGGTAAGTGTGTTTTATAGTGAGTCTGCAAAGGGAAGTGTGTTTTTATAGTGAGTCTACAGAGAGAAGTGTGTTTTTATAGTGAGTCTACAAAGGGAATTGTGTTTTTATAGTGAGTGTATTTTTGTAGTGAGTCTACAGGGGGAAGTGTGTTTTATAGTGAGTCTACAGAGGGAAGTGTGTTTTATAGTGAGTCTACAGGGGGAAGTGTGTTTTTATAGTGAGTCTACAGAGAGAAGTGTGCTTTTATAGTGAGTCTACAGAGGAAAGTGTGTTTTTATAGTGAGTGTATTTTTGTAGTGAGTCTACAGAGGGAGGAGTGTTTTATAGTTAGTCTACAGAGGGAAGTGTGGTTTATAGTGAGTCTACAGGGGGAAGTGTAACTTTATACTTAGTCTACAGAGGTAAGTGTGTTTTATAGTGAGTCTACAGAGGGAAGTTTAATTTTATAGTGAGTCTACAGAGGTAAGTGTGTTTTATAGTGAGTCTGCAAAGGGAAGTGTGTTTTTATAGTGAGTCTACAGAGAGAAGTGTGTTTTTATAGTGAGTCTACAAAGGGAATTGTGTTTTTATAGTGAGTGTATTTTTGTAGTGAGTCTACAGGGGGAAGTGTGTTTTATAGTGAGTCTACAGAGGGAAGTGTGTTTTATAGTGAGTCTACAGGAGGAAGTGTGTTTTTATAGTGAGTCTACAAGGGGATGTGTGTTTTTATAGTGAGTGTATTTTTGTAGTGAGTCTACAGAGGGAAGTGTGTTTTATAGTGAGTCTACACAGGGAAGAGTGTTTTTATAGTGAGTCTACAGGGGGAAGTGTGTTTTATAGTGAGTCTACCGGGGAGGTGTGTTTTATAGTGAGTCTACAGGGGGAAGTGTGTTTTTATAGTGAGTCTACAGGGGGAAATGTGTTTTTATAGTGAGTCTACAGGGGGAAGTGTGTTTTTATAGTGAGTCTACAGGGGGACGTGTGTTTTATAGTGAGTCTACAGGGCGAAGTGTGTTTTTATAGTGAGTCTACAGAGGGAAGTGTGTTTTATAGTGAGTCTACAGGGGGAAGTGTAACTTTATACTGAGTCTACAGAGGTAAGTGTGTTTTATAGTGAGTCTACAGAGGGAAGTTTAATTTTATAGTGAGTCTACAGAGGTAAGTGTGTTTTATAGTGAGTATGCAAAGGGAAGTGTGTTTTTATAGTGAGTCTACAGAGAGAAGTGTGTTTTTATAGTGAGTCTACAAAGGGAATTGTGTTTTTATAGTGAGTGTATTTTTGTAGTGAGTCTACAGGGGGAATTGTGTTTTATAGTGAGTCTACAGAGGGAAGTGTGTTTTATAGTGAGTCTACAGAGGGAAGAGTGTTTTTATAGTGAGTCTACAGGGGGAAGTGTGTTTTATAGTGAGTCTACCGGGGAAGTGTGTTTTATAGTGAGTCTACAGGGGGAAGTGTGTTTTTATAGTGAGTCTACAGGGGGAAATTTGTTTTTATAGTGAGTCTACAGGGGGAAGTGTGTTTTTATAGTGAGTCTACAGGGGGACGTGTGTTTTATAGTGAGTCTACAGGGCGAAGTGTGTTTTTATAGTGAGTCTACAGGGGGATGTGTGTTTTTATAGTGAGTCTACAAGGGGAAGTGTGTTTTTATAGTGAGTCTACAGAGGTAAGTGTGTTTTATAGTGAGTGTACAGAGGGAAGTGTAATTTTATAGTGAGTCTACAGAGGTAAGTGTGTTTTATAGTGAGTCTACAGAGGGAAGTGTGTTTTATAGTGAGTTCACAGAGGGACGTGTGTTTTATAGTGAGTTCACAGAGGGAAGTGTGTTTTTGTAGTGAGTCTACAGAGGGAAGTGTGTTTTTATAGTGAGTGTATTTTTGTAGTGAGTGTACAGAGGTAAGTGTGTTTTAAAGTGAGTCTACAGGGGGATGTGTGTTTTTATAGTAAGTCTACAGAGGGAAGTGTAATTTTATAGTGAGTCTACAGAGGTAAGTGTGTTTTATAGTGAGTCTGCAAAGGGAAGTGTGTTTTTATAGTGAGTCTACAGAGGGAAGTGTGTTTTTGTAGTGAGTCTACAGAGGGAAGTGTGTTTTTATAGTGAGTGTATTTTTGTAGTGAGTGTACAGAGGTAAGTGTGTTTTATAGTGAGTCTACAGAGGGAAGAGTGTTTTATAGTGAGTCTACAGAGGGACGTGTGTTTTATAGTGAGTTTACAGAGGGAAGTGTGTTTTATAGTGAGTCTGCAAAGGGAAGTGTGTTTTTATAGTGAGTCTACAGAGAGAAGTGTGTTTTTATAGTGAGTCTACAAAGGGAATTGTGTTTTTATAGTGAGTGTATTTTTGTAGTGAGTCTACAGGGGGAAGTGTGTTTTATAGTGAGTCTACAGAGGGAAGTGTGTTTTATAGTGAGTCTACAGGGGGAAGTGTGTTTTTATAGTGAGTCTACAGAGAGAAGTGTGTTTTTATAGTGAGTCTACAGAGGGAAGTGTGTTTTTATAGTGAGTGTATTTTTGTAGTGAGTCTACAGAGGGAGGAGTGTTTTATAGTTAGTCTACAGAGGGAAGTGTGTTTTATAGTGAGTCTACAGGGGGAAGTGTAACTTTATACTGAGTCTACAGAGGTAAGTGTGTTTTATAGTGAGTCTACAGAGGGAAGTTTAATTTTATAGTGAGTCTACAGAGGTAAGTGTGTTTTATAGTGAGTCTACAAAGGGAATTGTGTTTTTATAGTGAGTGTATTTTTGTAGTGAGTCTACAGGGGGAAGTGTGTTTTATAGTGAGTCTACAGAGGGAAGTGTGTTTTATAGTGAGTCTACAGGAGGAAGTGTGTTTTTATAGTGAGTCTACAAGGGGATGTGTGTTTTTATAGTGAGTGTATTTTTGTAGTGAGTCTACAGAGGGAAGTGTGTTTTATAGTGAGTCTACACAGGGAAGAGTGTTTTTATAGTGAGTCTACAGGGGGAAGTGTGTTTTATAGTGAGTCTACCGGGGAGGTGTGTTTTATAGTGAGTCTACAGGGGGAAGTGTGTTTTTATAGTGAGTCTACAGGGGGAAATGTGTTTTTATAGTGAGTCTACAGGGGGAAGTGTGTTTTTATAGTGAGTCTACAGGGGGACGTGTGTTTTATAGTGAGTCTACAGGGCGAAGTGTGTTTTTATAGTGAGTCTACAGAGGGAAGTGTGTTTTATAGTGAGTCTACAGGGGGAAGTGTAACTTTATACTGAGTCTACAGAGGTAAGTGTGTTTTATAGTGAGTCTACAGAGGGAAGTTTAATTTTATAGTGAGTCTACAGAGGTAAGTGTGTTTTATAGTGAGTATGCAAAGGGAAGTGTGTTTTTATAGTGAGTCTACAGAGAGAAGTGTGTTTTTATAGTGAGTCTACAAAGGGAATTGTGTTTTTATAGTGAGTGTATTTTTGTAGTGAGTCTACAGGGGGAATTGTGTTTTATAGTGAGTCTACAGAGGGAAGTGTGTTTTATAGTGAGTCTACAGAGGGAAGAGTGTTTTTATAGTGAGTCTACAGGGGGAAGTGTGTTTTATAGTGAGTCTACCGGGGAAGTGTGTTTTATAGTGAGTCTACAGGGGGAAGTGTGTTTTTATAGTGAGTCTACAGGGGGAAATTTGTTTTTATAGTGAGTCTACAGGGGGAAGTGTGTTTTTATAGTGAGTCTACAGGGGGACGTGTGTTTTATAGTGAGTCTACAGGGCGAAGTGTGTTTTTATAGTGAGTCTACAGGGGGATGTGTGTTTTTATAGTGAGTCTACAAGGGGAAGTGTGTTTTTATAGTGAGTCTACAGAGGTAAGTGTGTTTTATAGTGAGTGTACAGAGGGAAGTGTAATTTTATAGTGAGTCTACAGAGGTAAGTGTGTTTTATAGTGAGTCTACAGAGGGAAGTGTGTTTTATAGTGAGTTCACAGAGGTAAGTGTGTTTTATAGTGAGTTCACAGAGGGACGTGTGTTTTATAGTGAGTTCACAGAGGGAAGTGTGTTTTTGTAGTGAGTCTACAGAGGGAAGTGTGTTTTTATAGTGAGTGTATTTTTGTAGTGAGTGTACAGAGGTAAGTGTGTTTTAAAGTGAGTCTACAGGGGGATGTGTGTTTTTATAGTAAGTCTACAGAGGGAAGTGTAATTTTATAGTGAGTCTACAGAGGTAAGTGTGTTTTATAGTGAGTCTGCAAAGGGAAGTGTGTTTTTATAGTGAGTCTACAGAGGGAAGTGTGTTTTTGTAGTGAGTCTACAGAGGGAAGTGTGTTTTTATAGTGAGTGTATTTTTGTAGTGAGTGTACAGAGGTAAGTGTGTTTTATAGTGAGTCTACAGAGGGAAGAGTGTTTTATAGTGAGTCTACAGAGGGACGTGTGTTTTATAGTGAGTTTACAGAGGGAAGTGTGTTTTATAGTGAGTCTGCAAAGGGAAGTGTGTTTTTATAGTGAGTCTACAGAGAGAAGTGTGTTTTTATAGTGAGTCTACAAAGGGAATTGTGTTTTTATAGTGAGTGTATTTTTGTAGTGAGTCTACAGGGGGAAGTGTGTTTTATAGTGAGTCTACAGAGGGAAGTGTGTTTTATAGTGAGTCTACAGGGGGAAGTGTGTTTTTATAGTGAGTCTACAGAGAGAAGTGTGTTTTTATAGTGAGTCTACAGAGGGAAGTGTGTTTTTATAGTGAGTGTATTTTTGTAGTGAGTCTACAGAGGGAGGAGTGTTTTATAGTTAGTCTACAGAGGGAAGTGTGTTTTATAGTGAGTCTACAGGGGGAAGTGTAACTTTATACTGAGTCTACAGAGGTAAGTGTGTTTTATAGTGAGTCTACAGAGGGAAGTTTAATTTTATAGTGAGTCTACAGAGGTAAGTGTGTTTTATAGTGAGTCTGCAAAGGGAAGTGTGTTTTTATAGTGAGTCTACAGAGAGAAGTGTGTTTTTATAGTGAGTCTACAAAGGGAATTGTGTTTTTATAGTGAATGTATTTTTGTAGTGAGTCTACAGGGGGAAGTGTGTTTTATAGTAAGTCTACAGAGGGAAGTGTGTTTTATAGTGAGTCTACAGGGGGAAGTGTGTTTTTATAGTGAGTCTACAAGGGGATGTGTGTTTTTATAGTGAGTCTACAGGGGGAAGTGTGTTTTATAGTGAGTCTACAGGGGAAAGTGTGTTTTATAGTGAGTCTACAGGGGGAAGTGTGTTTTTATAGTGAGTGTACAGGGGGGAGTGTGTTTTTATAGTGAGTATACAGGGGGAAGTGTGTTTTATAGTGAGTCTACAGGGGGAAGTGTGTTTTATAGTGAGTCTACAGGGGGAAGTGTGTTTTTATAGTGAGTCTACAGGGGGAAGTGTGTTTTATAGTGAGTCTACAGAGAGAAGTGTGTTTTTATAGTGAGTCTACAGAGGGAAGTGTGTTTTTATAGTGAGTGTATTTTTGTAGTGAGTCTACAGAGGGAGGAGTGTTTTATAGTTAGTCTACAGAGGGAAGTGTGTTTTATAGTGAGTCTACAGGGGGAAGTGTAACTTTATACTGAGTCTACAGAGGTAAGTGTGTTTTATAGTGAGTCTACAGAGGGAAGTTTAATTTTATAGTGAGTCTACAGAGGTAAGTGTGTTTTATAGTGAGTCTGCAAAGGGAAGTGTGTTTTTATAGTGAGTCTACAGAGAGAAGTGTGTTTTTATAGTGAGTCTACAAAGGGAATTGTGTTTTTATAGTGAGTGTATTTTTGTAGTGAGTCTACAGGGGGAAGTGTGTTTTTATAGTGAGTCTACAAGGGGATGTGTGTTTTTATAGTGAGTCTACAGGGGGAAGTGTGTTTTATAGTGAGTCTACAGGGGAAAGTGTGTTTTATAGTGAGTCTACAGGGGGAAGTGTGTTTTTATAGTGAGTGTACAGGGGGGAGTGTGTTTTTATAGTGAGTCTACAGGGGGAAGTGTGTTTTATAGTGAGTCTACAGGGGGAAGTGTGTTTTTATAGTGAGTCTACAGGGGGAAGTGTGTTTTATAGTGAGTCTACAGGGGGAAGTGTGTTTTATAGTGAGTCTACAGGGGAAAGTAGTTTTATAGTGAGTCTACAGGGGGAAGTGTGTTTTTATAGTGAGTCTACAGGGGGAAGTGTGTTTTTATAGTGAGTCTACAGAGGGAAGTGTGTTTTTATAGTGAGTGTATTTTTGTAGTGAGTGTACAGAGGTAAGGGTGTTTTATAGTGAGTCTACAGAGGGAAGAGTGTTTTATAGTGAGTCTACAGAGGGAAGTGTGTTTTATAGTGAGTCTACAGGGGGAAGTGTGTTTTATAGTGAGTCTACAGGGGGAAGTGTGTTTTATAGTCAGTCTACAGGGGAAAGTGTGTTTATAGTGAGTCTACAGGGGGAAGTGTGTTTTTATAGTGAGTCTACAGAGGGAAGGTTGTTTTTATAGTGACTGTATTTTTGTAGTGAGTCTACAGAGGGAAGTGTGTTTTATAGTGAGTCTACAGAGGGAAGAGTGTTTTTATAGTGAGTCTACAGGGGGAAGTGTGTTTTATAGTGAGTCTACCGGGGAAGTGTGTTTTATAGTGAGTCTACAGGGGGAAGTGTGTTTTTATAGTGAGTCTACAGGGGGAAATTTGTTTTTATAGTGAGTCTACAGGGGGAAGTGTGTTTTATAGTGAGTTTACAGAGGGAAGTGTGTTTTATAGTGAGTCTGCAAAGGGAAGTGTGTTTTTATAGTGAGTCTACAGAGAGAAGTGTGTTTTTATAGTGAGTCTACAAAGGGAATTGTGTTTTTATAGTGAATGTATTTTTGTAGTGAGTCTACAGGGGGAAGTGTGTTTTATAGTGAGTCTACAGAGGGAAGTGTGTTTTATAGTGAGTCTACAGGGGGAAGTGTGTTTTTATAGTGAGTCTACAGAGAGAAGTGTGTTTTTATAGTGAGTCTACAGAGGGAAGTGTGTTTTTATAGTGAGTGTATTTTTGTAGTGAGTCTACAGAGGGAGGAGTGTTTTATAGTTAGTCTACAGAGGGAAGTGTGTTTTATAGTGAGTCTACAGGGGGAAGTGTAACTTTATACTGAGTCTACAGAGGTAAGTGTGTTTTATAGTGAGTCTACAGAGGGAAGTTTAATTTTATAGTGAGTCTACAGGGGGAAGTGTGTTTTTATAGTGAGTCTACAAGGGGATGTGTGTTTTTATAGTTAGTCTACAGAGGGAAGTGTGTTTTATAGTGAGTCTACAGGGGGAAGTGTAACTTTATACTGAGTCTACAGAGGTAAGTGTGTTTTATAGTGAGTCTACAGAGGGAAGTTTAATTTTATAGTGAGTCTACAGAGGTAAGTGTGTTTTATAGTGAGTCTGCAAAGGGAAGTGTGTTTTTATAGTGAGTCTACAGAGAGAAGTGTGTTTTTATAGTGAGTCTACAAAGGGAATTGTGTTTTTATAGTGAATGTATTTTTGTAGTGAGTCTACAGGGGGAAGTTTGTTTTATAGTAAGTCTACAGAGGGAAGTGTGTTTTATAGTGAGTCTACAGGGGGAAGTGTGTTTTTATAGTGAGTCTACAAGGGGATGTGTGTTTTTATAGTGAGTCTACAGGGGGAAGTGTGTTTTATAGTGAGTCTACAGGGGAAAGTGTGTTTTATAGTGAGTCTACAGGGGGAAGTGTGTTTTTATAGTGAGTGTACAGGGGGGAGTGTGTTTTTATAGTGAGTATACAGGGGGAAGTGTGTTTTATAGTGAGTCTACAGGGGGAAGTGTGTTTTATAGTGAGTCTACAGGGGGAAGTGTGTTTTTATAGTGAGTCTACAGGGGGAAGTGTGTTTTATAGTGAGTCTACAGAGAGAAGTGTGTTTTTATAGTGAGTCTACAGAGGGAAGTGTGTTTTTATAGTGAGTGTATTTTTGTAGTGAGTCTACAGAGGGAGGAGTGTTTTATAGTTAGTCTACAGAGGGAAGTGTGTTTTATAGTGAGTCTACAGGGGGAAGTGTAACTTTATACTGAGTCTACAGAGGTAAGTGTGTTTTATAGTGAGTCTACAGAGGGAAGTTTAATTTTATAGTGAGTCTACAGAGGTAAGTGTGTTTTATAGTGAGTCTGCAAAGGGAAGTGTGTTTTTATAGTGAGTCTACAGAGAGAAGTGTGTTTTTATAGTGAGTCTACAAAGGGAATTGTGTTTTTATAGTGAGTGTATTTTTGTAGTGAGTCTACAGGGGGAAGTGTGTTTTTATAGTGAGTCTACAAGGGGATGTGTGTTTTTATAGTGAGTCTACAGGGGGAAGTGTGTTTTATAGTGAGTCTACAGGGGAAAGTGTGTTTTATAGTGAGTCTACAGGGGGAAGTGTGTTTTTATAGTGAGTGTACAGGGGGGAGTGTGTTTTTATAGTGAGTATACAGGGGGAAGTGTGTTTTATAGTGAGTCTACAGGGGGAAGTGTGTTTTATAGTGAGTCTACAGGGGGAAGTGTGTTTTTATAGTGAGTCTACAGGGGGAAGTGTGTTTTATAGTGAGTCTACAGGGGGAAGTGTGTTTTATAGTGAGTCTACAGGGGAAAGTAGTTTTATAGTGAGTCTACAGGGGGAAGTGTGTTTTTATAGTGAGTCTACAGGGGGAAGTGTGTTTTTATAGTGAGTCTACAGAGGGAAGTGTGTTTTTATAGTGAGTGTATTTTTGTAGTGAGTGTACAGAGGTAAGGGTGTTTTATAGTGAGTCTACAGAGGGAAGAGTGTTTTATAGTGAGTCTACAGAGGGAAGTGTGTTTTATAGTGAGTCTACAGGGGGAAGTGTGTTTTATAGTGAGTCTACAGGGGGAAGTGTGTTTTATAGTCAGTCTACAGGGGAAAGTGTGTTTATAGTGAGTCTACAGGGGGAAGTGTGTTTTTATAGTGAGTCTACAGAGGGAAGGTTGTTTTTATAGTGACTGTATTTTTGTAGTGAGTCTACAGAGGGAAGTGTGTTTTATAGTGAGTCTACAGAGGGAAGAGTGTTTTTATAGTGAGTCTACAGGGGGAAGTGTGTTTTATAGTGAGTCTACCGGGGAAGTGTGTTTTATAGTGAGTCTACAGGGGGAAGTGTGTTTTTATAGTGAGTCTACAGGGGGAAATTTGTTTTTATAGTGAGTCTACAGGGGGAAGTGTGTTTTATAGTGAGTTTACAGAGGGAAGTGTGTTTTATAGTGAGTCTGCAAAGGGAAGTGTGTTTTTATAGTGAGTCTACAGAGAGAAGTGTGTTTTTATAGTGAGTCTACAAAGGGAATTGTGTTTTTATAGTGAATGTATTTTTGTAGTGAGTCTACAGGGGGAAGTGTGTTTTATAGTGAGTCTACAGAGGGAAGTGTGTTTTATAGTGAGTCTACAGGGGGAAGTGTGTTTTTATAGTGAGTCTACAGAGAGAAGTGTGTTTTTATAGTGAGTCTACAGAGGGAAGTGTGTTTTTATAGTGAGTGTATTTTTGTAGTGAGTCTACAGAGGGAGGAGTGTTTTATAGTTAGTCTACAGAGGGAAGTGTGTTTTATAGTGAGTCTACAGGGGGAAGTGTAACTTTATACTGAGTCTACAGAGGTAAGTGTGTTTTATAGTGAGTCTACAGAGGGAAGTTTAATTTTATAGTGAGTCTACAGAGGTAAGTGTGTTTTATAGTGAGTCTGCAAAGGGAAGTGTGTTTTTATAGTGAGTCTACAGAGAGAAGTGTGTTTTTATAGTGAGTCTACAAAGGGAATTGTGTTTTTATAGTGAGTGTATTTTTGTAGTGAGTCTACAGGGGGAAGTTTGTTTTATAGTAAGTCTACAGAGGGAAGTGTGTTTTATAGTGAGTCTACAGGGGGAAGTGTGTTTTTATAGTGAGTCTACAAGGGGATGTGTGTTTTTATAGTGAGTCTACAGGGGGAAGTGTGTTTTATAGTGAGTCTACAGGGGAAAGTGTGTTTTATAGTGAGTCTACAGGGGGAAGTGTGTTTTTATAGTGAGTCTACAGGGGGAAGTATGTTTTTAGTGAGTCTACAGAGGGAAGTGTGTTTTTATATAGTGTGTATATTTATAGTGAGTCTACAGGGGGAAGTGTGTTTTATAGTGAGTCTACCGGGGGAAGTGTGTTTTATACTGAGGCTACAGGGGGAAGTGTGTTTTTATAGTGAGTCTACAGGGGGAAGTGTGTTTTTATAGTGAGTCTACAGAGAGAAGTGTGTTTTTATAGTGAGTCTACAGAGGGAAGTATGTTTTTATAGTGAGTGTATTTTTGTAGTGAGTCTACAGAGGGAGGAGTGTTTTATAGTTAGTCTACAGAGGGAAGTGTGTTTTATAGTGAGTCTACAGGGGGAAGTGTAACTTTATACTGAGTCTACAGAGGTAAGTGTGTTTTATAGTGAGTCTGCAAAGGGAAGTGTGTTTTTATAGTGAGTCTACAGAGAGAAGTGTGTTTTTATAGTGAGTGTATTTTTGTAGTGAGTCTACAGGGGGAAGTGTGTTTTATAGTGAGTCTACAGAGGGAAGTGTGTTTTATAGTGAGTCTACAGGGGGAAGTGTGTTTTTATAGTGAGTCTACAGAGAGAAGTGTGCTTTTATAGTGAGTCTACAGAGGGAAGTGTGTTTTTATAGTGAGTGTATTTTTGTAGTGAGTCTACAGAGGGAGGAGTGTTTTATAGTGAGTCTACAGGGGGAAGTGTAACTTTATACTGAGTCTACAGAGGTAAGTGTGTTTTATAGTGAGTCTACAGAGGGAAGTTTAATTTTATAGTGAGTCTACAGAGGTAAGTGTGTTTTATAGTGAGTCTGCAAAGGGAAGTGTGTTTTTATAGTGAGTCTACAGAGAGAAGTGTGTTTTTATAGTGAGTCTACAAAGGGAATTGTGTTTTTATAGTGAGTGTATTTTTGTAGTGAGTCTACAGGGGGAAGTGTGTTTTATAGTGAGTCTACAGAGGGAAGTGTGTTTTATAGTGAGTCTACAGGAGGAAGTGTGTTTTTATAGTGAGTCTACAAGGGGATGTGTGTTTTTATAGTGAGAGTATTTTTGTAGTGAGTCTACAGAGGGAAGTGTGTTTTATAGTGAGTCTACAGAGGTAAGTGTGTTTTATAGTGAGTCTGCAAAGGGAAGTGTGTTTTTATAGTGAGTCTACAGAGAGAAGTGTGTTTTTATAGTGAGTCTACAAAGGGAATTGTGTTTTTATAGTGAGTGTATTTTTGTAGTGAGTCTACAGAGGGAAGTGTGTTTTATAGTGAGTCTACAGAGGGAAGTGTGTTTTATAGTGAGTCTACAGGAGGAAGTGTGTTTTTATAGTGAGTCTACAAGGGGATGTGTGTTTTTATAGTGAGTGTATTTTTGTAGTGAGTCTACAGAGGTAAGTGTGTTTTATAGTGAGTCTACAGAGGGAAGTGTGTTTTATAGTGAGTTCACAGAGGGAAGTGTGTTTTATAGTGAGTCTACAGAGGTAAATGTGTTTTATAGTGAGTCTACAGGGGGAAGAGTGTTTTATAGTGAGTCTACAGGGGGATGTGTGTTTTTATAGTGAGTCTACAGGGGGAAGTGTGTTTTTATAGTGAGTCTACAGAGGTAAGTGTGTTTTATAGTGAGTGTACAGAGGGAAGTGTAATTTTATAGTGAGTCTACAGAGGTAAGTGTGTTTTATAGTGAGTCTACAGAGGGAAGTGTATTTTATAGTGAGTTCACAGAGGGAAGTGTGTTTTATAGTGAGTCTACAGAGGTAAATGTGTTTTATAGTGAGTCTACAGGGGGAAGTGTGTTTTATAGTGAGTCTACAGGGGGAAGTGTGTTTTATAGTGAGTTTACAGGGGGAAGTGTAACTTTATAATGAGTCTACAGAGGTAAGTGTGTTTTATAGTGAGTCTACAGGGGGAAGTGTGTTTTTATAGTGAGTCTACAGGGGGAAGTATGTTTTTAGTGAGTCTACAGAGGGAAGTGTGTTTTTATATAGTGTGTATATTTATAGTGAGTCTACAGGGGGAAGTGTGTTTTATAGTGAGTCTACCGGGGGAAGTGTGTTTTATAGTGAGGCTACAGGGGGAAGTGTGTTTTTATAGTGAGTCTACAGGGGGAAGTGTGTTTTTATAGTGAGTCTACAGAGAGAAGTGTATTTTTGCAGTGAGTCTACAGAGGGAGGAGTGTTTTATAGTTAGTCTACAGAGGGAAGTGTGTTTTATAGTGAGTCTACAGGGGGAAGTGTAACTTTATACTGAGTCTACAGAGGTAAGTGTGTTTTATAGTGAGTCTACAGAGGGAAGTTTAATTTTATAGTGAGTCTACAGAGGTAAGTGTGTTTTATAGTGAGTCTGCAAAGGGAAGTGTGTTTTTATAGTGAGTCTACAGAGAGAAGTGTGTTTTTATAGTGAGTCTACAAAGGGAATTGTGTTTTTATAGTGAGTGTATTTTTGTAGTGAGTCTACAGGGGGAAGTGTGTTTTATAGTGAGTCTACAGAGGGAAGTGTGTTTTATAGTGAGTCTACAGGGGGAAGTGTGTTTTTATAGTGAGTCTACAGAGAGAAGTGTGCTTTTATAGTGAGTCTACAGAGGGAAGTGTGTTTTTATAGTGAGTGTATTTTTGTAGTGAGTCTACAGAGGGAGGAGTGTTTTATAGTTAGTCTACAGAGGGAAGTGTGGTTTATAGTGAGTCTACAGGGGGAAGTGTAACTTTATACTGAGTCTACAGAGGTAAGTGTGTTTTATAGTGAGTCTACAGAGGGAAGTTTAATTTTATAGTGAGTCTACAGAGGTAAGTGTGTTTTATAGTGAGTCTGCAAAGGGAAGTGTGTTTTTATAGTGAGTCTACAGAGAGAAGTGTGTTTTTATAGTGAGTCTACAAAGGGAATTGTGTTTTTATAGTGAGTGTATTTTTGTAGTGAGTCTACAGGGGGAAGTGTGTTTTATAGTGAGTCTACAGAGGGAAGTGTGTTTTATAGTGAGTCTACAGGAGGAAGTGTGTTTTTATAGTGAGTCTACAAGGGGATGTGTGTTTTTATAGTGAGTGTATTTTTGTAGTGAGTCTACAGAGGGAAGTGTGTTTTATAGTGAGTCTACACAGGGAAGAGTGTTTTTATAGTGAGTCTACAGGGGGAAGTGTGTTTTATAGTGAGTCTACCGGGGAGGTTTGTTTTATAGTGAGTCTACAGGGGGAAGTGTGTTTTTATAGTGAGTCTACAGGGGGAAATTTGTTTTTATAGTGAGTCTACAGGGGGAAGTGTGTTTTTATAGTGAGTCTACAGGGGGACGTGTGTTTTATAGTGAGTCTACAGGGCGAAGTGTGTTTTTATAGTGAGTCTACAGAGGGAAGTGTGTTTTATAGTGAGTCTACAGAGGGAAGTTTAATTTTATAGTGAGTCTACAGAGGTAAGTGTGTTTTATAGTGAGTCTACAAAGGGAATTGTGTTTTTATAGTGAGTGTATTTTTGTAGTGAGTCTACAGGGGGAAGTGTGTTTTATAGTGAGTCTACAGAGGGAAGTGTGTTTTATAGTGAGTCTACAGGAGGAAGTGTGTTTTTTATAGTGAGTCTACAAGGGGATGTGTGTTTTTATAGTGAGTGTATTTTTGTAGTGAGTCTACAGAGGGAAGTGTGTTTTATAGTGAGTCTACAGAGGGAAGTGTGTTTTTATAGTGAGTCTACAGAGAGAAGTGTGTTTTTATAGTGAGTCTACAAAGGGAATTGTGTTTTTATAGTGAGTGTATTTTTGTAGTGAGTCTACAGGGGGAAGTGTGTTTTATAGTGAGTCTACAGAGGGAAGTGTGTTTTATAGTGAGTCTACAGGAGGAAGTGTGTTTTTATAGTGAGTCTACAAGGGGATGTGTGTTTTTATAGTGAGAGTATTTTTGTAGTGAGTCTACAGAGGGAAGTGTGTTTTATAGTGAGTCTACAGAGGTAAGTGTGTTTTATAGTGAGTCTGCAAAGGGAAGTGTGTTTTTATAGTGAGTCTACAGAGAGAAGTGTGTTTTTATAGTGAGTCTACAAAGGGAATTGTGTTTTTATAGTGAGTGTATTTTTGTAGTGAGTCTACAGGGGGAAGTGTGTTTTATAGTGAGTCTACAGAGGGAAGTGTGTTTTATAGTGAGTTTACAGGAGGAAGTGTGTTTTTATAGTGAGTCTACAAGGGGATGTGTGTTTTTATAGTGAGTGTATTTTTGTAGTGAGTCTACAGAGGTAAGTGTGTTTTATAGTGAGTCTACAGAGGGAAGTGTGTTTTATAGTGAGTTCACAGAGGGAAGTGTGTTTTATAGTGAGTCTACAGAGGTAAATGTGTTTTATAGTGAGTCTACAGGGGGAAGAGTGTTTTATAGTGAGTCTACAGGGGGATGTGTGTTTTTATAGTGAGTCTACAGGGGGAAGTGTGTTTTTATAGTGAGTCTACAGAGGTAAGTGTGTTTTATAGTGAGTGTACAGAGGGAAGTGTAATTTTATAGTGAGTCTACAGAGGTAAGTGTGTTTTATAGTGAGTCTACAGAGGGAAGTGTATTTTATAGTGAGTTCACAGAGGGAAGTGTGTTTTATAGTGAGTCTACAGAGGTAAATGTGTTTTATAGTGAGTCTACAGGGGGAAGTGTGTTTTATAGTGAGTCTACAGGGGGAAGTGTGTTTTATAGTGAGTTTACAGGGGGAAGTGTAACTTTATAATGAGTCTACAGAGGTAAGTGTGTTTTATAGTGAGTCTACAGGGGGAAGTGTGTTTTTATAGTGAGTCTACAGGGGGAAGTATGTTTTTAGTGAGTCTACAGAGGGAAGTGTGTTTTTATATAGTGTGTATATTTATAGTGAGTCTACAGGGGGAAGTGTGTTTTATAGTGAGTCTACCGGGGGAAGTGTGTTTTATAGTGAGGCTACAGGGGGAAGTGTGTTTTTATAGTGAGTCTACAGGGGGAAGTGTGTTTTTATAGTGAGTCTACAGAGAGAAGTGTATTTTTGCAGTGAGTCTACAGAGGGAGGAGTGTTTTATAGTTAGTCTACAGAGGGAAGTGTGTTTTATAGTGAGTCTACAGGGGGAAGTGTAACTTTATACTGAGTCTACAGAGGTAAGTGTGTTTTATAGTGAGTCTACAGAGGGAAGTTTAATTTTATAGTGAGTCTACAGAGGTAAGTGTGTTTTATAGTGAGTCTGCAAAGGGAAGTGTGTTTTTATAGTGAGTCTACAGAGAGAAGTGTGTTTTTATAGTGAGTCTACAAAGGGAATTGTGTTTTTATAGTGAGTGTATTTTTGTAGTGAGTCTACAGGGGGAAGTGTGTTTTATAGTGAGTCTACAGAGGGAAGTGTGTTTTATAGTGAGTCTACAGGGGGAAGTGTGTTTTTATAGTGAGTCTACAGAGAGAAGTGTGCTTTTATAGTGAGTCTACAGAGGGAAGTGTGTTTTTATAGTGAGTGTATTTTTGTAGTGAGTCTACAGAGGGAGGAGTGTTTTATAGTTAGTCTACAGAGGGAAGTGTGGTTTATAGTGAGTCTACAGGGGGAAGTGTAACTTTATACTGAGTCTACAGAGGTAAGTGTGTTTTATAGTGAGTCTACAGAGGGAAGTTTAATTTTATAGTGAGTCTACAGAGGTAAGTGTGTTTTATAGTGAGTCTGCAAAGGGAAGTGTGTTTTTATAGTGAGTCTACAGAGAGAAGTGTGTTTTTATAGTGAGTCTACAAAGGGAATTGTGTTTTTATAGTGAGTGTATTTTTGTAGTGAGTCTACAGGGGGAAGTGTGTTTTATAGTGAGTCTACAGAGGGAAGTGTGTTTTATAGTGAGTCTACAGGAGGAAGTGTGTTTTTATAGTGAGTCTACAAGGGGATGTGTGTTTTTATAGTGAGTGTATTTTTGTAGTGAGTCTACAGAGGGAAGTGTGTTTTATAGTGAGTCTACACAGGGAAGAGTGTTTTTATAGTGAGTCTACAGGGGGAAGTGTGTTTTATAGTGAGTCTACCGGGGAGGTGTGTTTTATAGTGAGTCTACAGGGGGAAGTGTGTTTTTATAGTGAGTCTACAGGGGGAAATTTGTTTTTATAGTGAGTCTACAGGGGGAAGTGTGTTTTTATAGTGAGTCTACAGGGGGACGTGTGTTTTATAGTGAGTCTACAGGGCGAAGTGTGTTTTTATAGTGAGTCTACAGAGGGAAGTGTGTTTTATAGTGAGTCTACAGAGGGAAGTTTAATTTTATAGTGAGTCTACAGAGGTAAGTGTGTTTTATAGTGAGTCTACAAAGGGAATTGTGTTTTTATAGTGAGTGTATTTTTGTAGTGAGTCTACAGGGGGAAGTGTGTTTTATAGTGAGTCTACAGAGGGAAGTGTGTTTTATAGTGAGTCTACAGGAGGAAGTGTGTTTTTTATAGTGAGTCTACAAGGGGATGTGTGTTTTTATAGTGAGTGTATTTTTGTAGTGAGTCTACAGAGGGAAGTGTGTTTTATAGTGAGTCTACAGAGGGAAGTGTGTTTTTATAGTGAGTCTACAGAGAGAAGTGTGTTTTTATAGTGAGTCTACAAAGGGAATTGTGTTTTTATAGTGAGTGTATTTTTGTAGTGAGTCTACAGGGGGAAGTTTGTTTTATAGTAAGTCTACAGAGGGAAGTGTGTTTTATAGTGAGTCTACAGGGGGAAGTGTGTTTTTATAGTGAGTCTACAAGGGGATGTGTGTTTTTATAGTGAGTCTATAGGGGGAAGTGTGTTTTATAGTGAGTCTACAGGGGAAAGTGTGTTTTATAGTGAGTCTACAGGGGGAAGTGTGTTTTTATAGTGAGTCTACAGGGGGAAGTATGTTTTTAGTGAGTCTACAGAGGGAAGTGTGTTTTTATATAGTGTGTATATTTATAGTGAGTCTACAGGGGGAAGTGTGTTTTATAGTGAGTCTACCGGGGGAAGTGTGTTTTATACTGAGGCTACAGGGGGAAGTGTGTTTTTATAGTGAGTCTACAGGGGGAAGTGTGTTTTTATAGTGAGTCTACAGAGAGAAGTGTGTTTTTATAGTGAGTCTACAGAGGGAAGTATGTTTTTATAGTGAGTGTATTTTTGTAGTGAGTCTACAGAGGGAGGAGTGTTTTATAGTTAGTCTACAGAGGGAAGTGTGTTTTATAGTGAGTCTACAGAGGTAAGTGTGTTTTATAGTGAGTCTGCAAAGGGAAGTGTGTTTTTATAGTGAGTCTACAGAGAGAAGTGTGTTTTTATAGTGAGTCTACAAAGGGAATTGTGTTTTTATAGTGAGTGTATTTTTGTAGTGAGTCTACAGGGGGAAGTGTGTTTTATAGTGAGTCTACAGAGGGAAGTGTGTTTTATAGTGAGTCTACAGGGGGAAGTGTGTTTTTATAGTGAGTCTACAGAGAGAAGTGTGCTTTTATAGTGAGTCTACAGAGGGAAGTGTGTTTTTATAGTGAGTGTATTTTTGTAGTGAGTCTACAGAGGGAGGAGTGTTTTATAGTTAGTCTACAGAGGGAAGTGTGTTTTATAGTGAGTCTACAGGGGGAAGTGTAACTTTATACTGAGTCTACAGAGGTAAGTGTGTTTTATAGTGAGTCTACAGAGGGAAGTTTAATTTTATAGTGAGTCTACAGAGGTAAGTGTGTTTTATAGTGAGTCTGCAAAGGGAAGTGTGTTTTTATAGTGAGTCTACAGAGAGAAGTGTGTTTTTATAGTGAGTCTACAAAGGGAATTGTGTTTTTATAGTGAGTGTATTTTTGTAGTGAGTCTACAGGGGGAAGTGTGTTTTATAGTGAGTCTACAGAGGGAAGTGTGTTTTATAGTGAGTCTACAGGAGGAAGTGTGTTTTTATAGTGAGTCTACAAGGGGATGTGTGTTTTTATAGTGAGAGTATTTTTGTAGTGAGTCTACAGAGGGAAGTGTGTTTTATAGTGAGTCTACAGAGGGAAGAGTGTTTTTATAGTGAGTCTACAGGGGGAAGTGTGTTTTATAGTGAGTCTACCGGGGAAGTGTGTTTTATAGTGAGTCTACAGGGGGAAGTGTGTTTTTATAGTGAGTCTACAGGGGGAAATTTGTTTTTATAGTGAGTCTACAGGGGGAAGTGTGTTTTTATAGTGAGTCTACAGGGGGACGTGTGTTTTATAGTGAGTCTACAGGGCGAAGTATGTTTTTATAGTGAGTCTACAGGGGGATGTGTTTTTTTATAGTGAGTCTACAGGGGGAAGTGTGTTTTTATAGTGAGTCTACAGAGGTAAGTGTGTTTTATAGTGAGTGTACAGAGGGAAGTGTAATTTTATAGTGAGTCTACAGAGGTAAGTGTGTTTTATAGTGAGTCTACAGAGGGAAGTGTGTTTTATAGTGAGTTCACAGAGGGAAGTGTGTTTTATAGTGAGTCTACAGAGGTAAATGTGTTTTATAGTGAGTCTACAGGGGGAAGAGTGTTTTATAGTGAGTCTACAGGGGGATGTGTGTTTTTATAGTGAGTCTACAGGGGGAAGTGTGTTTTTATAGTGAGTCTACAGAGGTAAGTGTGTTTTATAGTGAGTGTACAGAGGGAAGTGTAATTTTATAGTGAGTCTACAGAGGTAAGTGTGTTTTATAGTGAGTCTACAGAGGGAAGTGTATTTTATAGTGAGTTCACAGAGGGAAGTGTGTTTTATAGTGAGTCTACAGAGGTAAATGTGTTTTATAGTGAGTCTACAGGGGGAAGTGTGTTTTATAGTGAGTCTACAGGGGGAAGTGTGTTTTATAGTGAGTTTACAGGGGGAAGTGTAACTTTATAATGAGTCTACAGAGGTAAGTGTGTTTTATAGTGAGTCTACAGGGGGAAGTGTGTTTTTATAGTGAGTCTACAGGGGGAAGTATGTTTTTAGTGAGTCTACAGAGGGAAGTGTGTTTTTATATAGTGTGTATATTTATAGTGAGTCTACAGGGGGAAGTGTGTTTTATAGTGAGTCTACCGGGGGAAGTGTGTTTTATAGTGAGGCTACAGGGGGAAGTGTGTTTTTATAGTGAGTCTACAGGGGGAAGTGTGTTTTTATAGTGAGTCTACAGAGAGAAGTGTATTTTTGCAGTGAGTCTACAGAGGGAGGAGTGTTTTATAGTTAGTCTACAGAGGGAAGTGTGTTTTATAGTGAGTCTACAGGGGGAAGTGTAACTTTATACTGAGTCTACAGAGGTAAGTGTGTTTTTATAGTGAGTCTACAGAGAGAAGTGTGTTTTTATAGTGAGTCTACAAAGGGAATTGTGTTTTTATAGTGAGTGTATTTTTGTAGTGAGTCTACAGGGGGAAGTGTGTTTTGTAGTGAGTCTACAGAGGGAAGTGTGTTTTATAGTGAGTCTACAGGGGGAAGTGTGTTTTTATAGTGAGTCTACAGAGAGAAGTGTGCTTTTATAGTGAGTCTACAGAGGGAAGTGTGTTTTTATAGTGAGTGTATTTTTGTAGTGAGTCTACAGAGGTAGGAGTGTTTTATAGTTAGTCTACAGAGGGAAGTGTGGTTTATAGTGAGTCTACAGGGGGAAGTGTAACTTTATACTGAGTCTACAGAGGTAAGTGTGTTTTATAGTGAGTCTACAGAGGGAAGTTTAATTTTATAGTGAGTCTACAGAGGTAAGTGTGTTTTATAGTGAGTCTGCAAAGGGAAGTGTGTTTTTATAGTGAGTCTACAGAGAGAAGTGTGTTTTTATAGTGAGTCTACAAAGGGAATTGTGTTTTTATAGTGAGTGTATTTTTGTAGTGAGTCTACAGGGGGAAGTGTGTTTTATAGTGAGTCTACAGAGGGAAGTGTGTTTTATAGTGAGTCTACAGGAGGAAGTGTGTTTTTATAGTGAGTCTACAAGGGGATGTGTGTTTTTATAGTGAGTTTATTTTTGTAGTGAGTCTACAGAGGGAAGTGTGTTTTATAGTGAGTCTACACAGGGAAGAGTGTTTTTATAGTGAGTCTACAGGGGGAAGTGTGTTTTATAGTGAGTCTACCGGGGAGGTGTGTTTTATAGTGAGTCTACAGGGGGAAGTGTGTTTTTATAGTGAGTCTACAGAGAGAAGTGTGCTTTTATAGTGAGTCTACAGAGGGAAGTGTGTTTTTATAGTGAGTGTATTTTTGTAGTGAGTCTACAGAGGGAGGAGTGTTTTATAGTTAGTCTACAGAGGGAAGTGTGGTTTATAGTGAGTCTACAGGGGGAAGTGTAACTTTATACTGAGTCTACAGAGGTAAGTGTGTTTTATAGTGAGTCTACAGAGGGAAGTGTAATTTTATAGTGAGTCTACAGAGGTAAGTGTGTTTTATAGTGAGTCTACAGAGGGAAGTGTATTTTATAGTGAGTTCACAGAGGGAAGTGTGTTTTATAGTGAGTCTACAGAGGTAAATGTGTTTTATAGTGAGTCTACAGGGGGAAGTGTGTTTTATAGTGAGTCTACAGGGGGAAGTGTGTTTTATAGTGAGTTTACAGAGGGAAGTGTAACTTTATAATGAGTCTACAGAGGTAAGTGTGTTTTATAGTGAGTCTACAGGGGGAAGTGTGTTTTTATAGTGAGTCTACAGGGGGAAGTATGTTTTTAGTGAGTCTACAGAGGGAAGTGTGTTTTTATATAGTGTGTATATTTATAGTGAGTCTACAGGGGGAAGTGTGTTTTATAGTGAGTCTACCGGGGGAAGTGTGTTTTATAGTGAGGCTACAGGGGGAAGTGTGTTTTTATAGTGAGTCTACAGGGGGAAGTGTGTTTTTATAGTGAGTCTACAGAGAGAAGTGTATTTTTGCAGTGAGTCTACAGAGGGAGGAGTGTTTTATAGTTAGTCTACAGAGGGAAGTGTGTTTTATAGTGAGTCTACAGGGGGAAGTGTAACTTTATACTGAGTCTACAGAGGTAAGTGTGTTTTATAGTGAGTCTACAGAGGGAAGTTTAATTTTATAGTGAGTCTACAGAGGTAAGTGTGTTTTATAGTGAGTCTGCAAAGGGAAGTGTGTTTTTATAGTGAGTCTACAGAGAGAAGTGTGTTTTTATAGTGAGTCTACAAAGGGAATTGTGTTTTTATAGTGAGTGTATTTTTGTAGTGAGTCTACAGGGGGAAGTGTGTTTTATAGTGAGTCTACAGAGGGAAGTGTGTTTTATAGTGAGTCTACAGGGGGAAGTGTGTTTTTATAGTGAGTCTACAGAGAGAAGTGTGCTTTTATAGTGAGTCTACAGAGGGAAGTGTGTTTTTATAGTGAGTGTATTTTTGTAGTGAGTCTACAGAGGGAGGAGTGTTTTATAGTTAGTCTACAGAGGGAAGTGTGGTTTATAGTGAGTCTACAGGGGGAAGTGTAACTTTATACTGAGTCTACAGAGGTAAGTGTGTTTTATAGTGAGTCTACAGAGGGAAGTGTGTTTTTATAGTGAGTGTATTTTTGTAGTGAGTCTACAGAGGGAGGAGTGTTTTATAGTTAGTCTACAGAGGGAAGTGTGGTTTATAGTGAGTCTACAGGGGGAAGTGTAACTTTATACTGAGTCTACAGAGGTAAGTGTGTTTTATAGTGAGTCTACAGAGGGAAGTTTAATTTTATAGTGAGTCTACAGAGGTAAGTGTGTTTTATAGTGAGTCTGCAAAGGGAAGTGTGTTTTTATAGTGAGTCTACAGAGAGAAGTGTGTTTTTATAGTGAGTCTACAAAGGGAATTGTGTTTTTATAGTGAGTGTATTTTTGTAGTGAGTCTACAGGGGGAAGTGTGTTTTATAGT